>NC_079291.1:79623686-79931754 GCF_023638135.1 Falco biarmicus
TTTCCAGGATAGCCGTTCTGAACACGAGCGCCAGTATTTATTTAGTCAAGGTCATGGCCTTGCTGAAAACACAGAATTAATTAAATCTCCCAGGTAATGGTTTGATGGTTTCCTACAGAAATTGCAGTAATTTGTTGGGATTGTTTTCAGAGTAATAAGCAGGTATATTCTTTAGAAGTCTGCTCGTTGGTAAGTCTATCCGTGATAAAAATTGAATTGTTTAAAAAAATACAGAAATAAACTAGCCTTCAACTTACTCAGGTTGCTTGCTTTGTTTCCCTGTACTCTGAGATTAAAACTTGTTTTGACTTGGGATTGTAGCGTTTTGTTCGTTGTCACAACCCTGCATAATTGGGACTATAAATACTGTAAAGGAAAAGTAAAACAAAAGCTCCTTCTGGTTGAAATAAATTAAAACTCTGAAACCAATAACTTCGGTTGTTAGCAAATCTTATAAAACTTTCCTTTGTGATTTGTGAGACACACCTGAAACTACTTGAAATTTGTTCAGTTTTGTGCAGTCTTGGTGACTGCAGCCCTACAGGAGTCTTCCTGTGATGCAGTCAGTGCTTTGCTGTACTCTGATACAGCCATGGCTCAGGTACTGGTAAAGTGGCAGACTCTCCTCTCTGTTTAGTGGTGTGAGTGTATTTTTCTTAATATCTAAATTACATAGGTGGAAAACACTTTTTGCTTGTTGTGGGCCTGATTCTCTGTGTCACAGGACTTCACGTGACCCCTTACTCTTGCAGTTCCTCTGTTTGGATGCCTCTGTACAGAAGAGCTGGGATTCTGACTCCCATTTATTTCATACCTTCTCTTTGAGTAGATGAATGTCAGTAGCTTTTACTGGCATTGAATTTACAGAGGAAGATGGGAAAGGGGAGAGCTGTCTTTTCAGGCTAATGTTTATTTTTAGGTTCACGCAAGTAGGAATGCTCTAAGCAAGAAATAACAGTACTTAAACTTGGGAAGTCCCAAGACAAGCGTTTTAAGGATTTTCTTTTATTTTCTTTTTTTCCAGTGAATATTTAATGATGCTGATGCCTCCAAGCGTAGAGGAAGAGAAGTAAGTGTTTGTACAGAATGTTCAAAGTCCATGTTGGCTGGATGCTCTTTTTCATGGTCTGCAAATCTGCTTGTTTACCTGCAGTGACAAACCGATGGCTCCAAGCAATGTGCTTTCTATGGCCCAGCTGAGAACTTTACCCCTTGCTGATCAGATTAAGATCTTGATGAAGAATGGTTTGTAGCTTTTGTAGTACATTTGCACTTTGTGACTTCTAATTGCCTCAGATAAGGTACCTTTCCTAGTAGTACCAGTTCTGTTACCTCACCGGACAGTCTGTCTGGCTCTCTGATTCTGTGAAGAATCCAAATCCCAAGCCTTTCCTTAAGAACACCTGCTGTGCAGAGAAGAGCAGTAACAGCAGATCTGACTGCTGATGTATGTTTGCAGCCAACTTACTCTTAGAATAATTTCTGATCTCATGGTAGCTTTCTGGATACATCTGTTTCAGCAGGTATCACCTGGAATGTGGGGTCTGAGTATGAATCAGAAGTTGAAAGTTAATGCAACAAGCTGCACTTTGGCATTTTCTGGGAAGTTTTCAGTTGCACGCACTTCATGAATGTCATCTAGGAATTTTATTTTGTCTCTTCAGAGTTACTATCTGATGAGAGCAAATCCTGAGGACTTTGCCTCAGGAGTTTCCTGTCTTGTGAGGTATCTCTGTTTCCAAATATTGTCCAAGGCGTAGAATTTTGAAGTGTTATTAATGAATTAATTTGGGACCAGTTAAGCTAATCAGGTGAAACACTAACAGGTATTTTTAGAACAGATGATGACTGTAGGGCGAGGGGGGACTTAGTAGAACTTAGGTTTGGGGTTTTTTTTTAAGATATAGCTTTAACCATGAACTTCAACATAAATCATAGTATCCTAGATTTATAAATCTATGTCTTTACCTTGTGCACTGAAGAAACCCGTAATCTGGTGTGTATTTTGCCTTTCAGTGAAGGTGATGCCATTTGCAAATCTGATGAGTTTGCTAGGCTCTGGGACTGACTCTACGGCAGTTCTCCGCTGTATACAGCAGGTGGCAATGCTGGTCCAGGGAAACTGGGTGGTGAAGAGGTACGGCTAGTCTTTGTTACTGGGACATGGTTTTCTGCTTTAAGGAAAGGATCAGAACAATGGATTTTATATGCTCCTCTTCCTTGTGTCCAGAAGTAGCCGTGTTTGTAACTCACATTACTGTAAAACCTTGATTTAATGTTTGGTGGTTTTTAGTGCAGTCAGATATTCAAAATTTGCAGGGCTGATGTTAAACCTACCCCAGCTAAAATTATGGCCGAGCAGTGATGTAATCTGTATTTGCATTTAATTTATGTCAGGTTTTTGATGTTGTCTTTACTCATGTTCTTTTGTGAGAGGACTGTCCTAAATTCTTCCAGAGATTAGTGTCAAATACAAACACAGAAAATAAAACCAAAGTCAGCTACAGTATTTCTAAGCTAAATTCAGTCAAAGAAAGATCTTTGTGCAGTCACCTCGCTGTTCATCAGTGGATGCTGCTCTTGTCAGCTGAAAGCTACCCTCTGGAAGGCATTACCTGCTTAATAAATCAAGTGTGGGGTACTGAGTGTACCACATGAAATGGATTCTGTATCATTCTCCTGTTTTATCAGGATAAAACATCCCACTGGGAATTGAAGTCTGAAGTGCAGTATGGTTTTTTTTTTTTTTTACCTGGGTGGAGCACTGCATGCGGAGACCTACAGTCTCTGAAGTAGCTGTGTGAAGATGGGTGGCACCAGCTACCAATTCAAGTGTGTTAGCAGGATGTGTTTCAGTTACTGATAGAGGCCTGCACTAGCAACATTCCTAGCAACTAGTAACAACCGTCCTTCCAGCCATTCCAGAAGGAAGCTGGAAGCAAGTTAAAACACAGTTATTAGCATTCAGACTTTTTTTATGTTATAGCTGGTATTATATATACATATATATAATATAATAATTTTATATATTGTATATAATGTTTCTTTTCTACTAGTCCGAGGAGGATGTTTATACAGTACATGTGGCATGTTTGGGATGGTTGGGCACAGAGCAGCACATGCACTGTGGATTAAATGGAGAGGGGACGCATTTCTTTGGCCTGGGTTGAATCAAGATCATGAACCTGGGTTGCCTTAAAGCTTTGGAGACCATGCTAACAATGCCATCCAGTTGGTCTTGCAAGCAAGCAAGGACTCAGGGTAATGTTGGTCTCAGGGCTGTTTGGTTCGAGTGTGACATTTTGTAGTACTGTTCTCTTAAGCCGTTGGTTGCTGGGAAGGAAAAAAAAAACACCTTATGCCCATACATCAGCATTTTGGCTAAATGCTGCCTTCAAGGCTGCGTGCCAGGTTAGCCTAAGCATTTCTTAGGATTATTCTGGTGTTGTTTACACCAGTCCAAGGGAGGATAGGTTTTGCAAGAACAAAGCAGAGCTTCTACCTGTGTTGCACATATCTGCTCACCACAAGGCTTTGCTTTGCTGGTGTAAGCCTTTTTGCACTAATGTAATTGCAGTGGCGTCATTGCACCAATATTAATTACTTTAATGAAAACCATGCTTTGGATAAAGGTGTAATTTAACTGCAGAACAGGGAGGACATGCTTGTTATGTTAATCTTCACCAATGCCATTTTTCTGGAGTACCTAGTAACTAATCTGTCTTCCTTTTTAATCAACAGTGATGTCCTCTACCCGAAAGATAGTTCTAGCCCACATAGTGGAGTCCCTGCAGAAGTGCTCTGTAGGGGAAGAGACTTTGTTGTAAGTATGAAAGTGTTTGTTGTTTGTAAAGGGAAAATGCAGGTGGAGTTTGCCTCAGAGGTTGCAGCACTGCAAAACTTTACTGCTGTACTGCGGTAAGGTGTTTCCTCCAAAGAAATTACTTGTATTTTAATCCTGAAGGTGTGTTACAAGTCTGTCGTAGGAGTGTTGGCATAGATTGACATTGTGGCTGACTGGCAGGTTCGGATCATCTGTCGTTAACGGTATTCATCCCTTTCTAATACATGCTGTGGAGCCGCTATCACATAGCCCCCACAATGCAGGGCTTACAAGCAGCCAGGACTGGATAATAAAGTGCTCGTTTCTTCGGATGTATTTCTGTGGGCTCAGGACTGTGAGGTCTTCAGAGGGCAGTGTGGGTAAGCCCTCTGCTCCCTGAGCATGCACTGTTGATCTTTAAAAAGGACTTTATTCCCCAGAGCTGCTAATCAGTGAAAGGCCTTTGTTCCCAGGCACCTTTTGTGAGCAGTAGCTGCACATGGAAGTTGAAATGAATACAGGTCTTATAAACAAATAACCACAGCAAAAAGGAACAACCTCTGCATTGTTTATTTTCGCTAGCTATGGGAATAATTAAATTCCTAAGTGGTTCCTAAGTTCATATTCAGTTTATGGTTTCCACTTCATCAAAGAGAAGCTGACGAAGTGTACTGCTCTCATTTTTTTCAGTTAGACCTGACTGTTCCCCTTTTTTTGCAAATTTTGTTTGAGATTTAGCTCTGAATAGGAGCATGCTGTGCAAAAGACTTTAAGGATATTACAGTACCAGTGTAAGATAAAACTGATGGTGATTGGAACTGACTTGCTGTTGTGTCCTGATGACTGCCCAAGACACTGCCATATGGAGACCTGGATTCAGGTGTGACCCAGTGACTTAAGTCTTTAGGACACAGTAGATTAGGTGACACGTCATGCATAAACTTCTAGGGACCAGAAATTACTATGCTCAGTTAAGTAAGCGGTAGCGTTGTAGCGATTAAGATGTAAAGATAAATTATTTTCATTTGGATTGTGTCAAATATACATTGCATGAGAAATGGATCTGTGTTGATCTTAAAGGCTAATAATTTGCTGATCAGCTTTACAACAGGGAAAAAGTTAAGATGTTAGAAAATGGCATCAATGTTTCTGGCTTCCAGACAAAGTGAAATGCTTGGTCATGAGGTTCAGAAGGAGTATGTAATGCAGTATTGCATCTGTGGAGAAAGTGTGTTCTAGCTTAAAAAGTGAGCTTTATTTCCGTGTATGCATTTGTGTAAAGTAATTAATGAGGTTAAAAAATATTTATGGCCAGTAGTGACTTCTAGTGTCCACCTGTTCTGTGCTGTACTTTGGGGAGGAGGAGAAAGTAATTTGTGTCTTTTTTGAAAGCTGATGTTTTTTCCCCAGTTTCTTACGCAATTAATGCTGAGGACATAAGTGCCGTTGGCTCCAGTTGAGGGTATAGCTGCCTCAGTTGTGTGCAGATGCAGAGAGCTGACAGATCTGCTTCCTTTGGACTGCAGTTTCTTGTGCTTTAAAACAGAAATGCCCTGTGCCCTAAAGTGAGCATGGTGGGTTTGTGTGTTTGTGGGCTGAGAGAAGGATGCATGGATGACGTAGAGCAGGAAGAAATTTGCAGTAATGAGATTTTGAATTCTTCGCGTTATTAATACACACAGACTGAAAGAGGTCATAGCCTACTTAAATGGAGACAGGAAGAAATCGAAGGTCATGTTCAGACAGTGTTCTGCCCGAGTCCTCGTGTATCCTGTTAGCCAGCTCCCAGCAGCTGCCTCTCGGGATGCTAGACCTTGGGAGGTGCTGTGCAGAGCACCTAGCTTTTCCATTACCTGGGAACAAGTATGTAAGTGACAGGCCATCTTGGCATAACTGTAAGCGACTGTGATAGACATTGAAGAAGGGAACAGGAACTTTATACGGGGCTGTGCACTGCAGAAAGGTAACAGTCATCAGCCTCTACAAGCCCCCACGTTAACAGAACTGGATGAAGAGTTTTTTAGGTTGGTGATTAGGTATGTGAGAAGCTGAGCCTCAGGTGTGACTCCTGGAGTCCCAGCATCACTGCAGTGATCTTTTGGGGTATTTTTTTAGAAGCTAAATGGAATTTGAGTTCAGGAGATTCTTTATAGCTTTTGTTGTAGTCACAGGTTCACTAAGGCAAACCATGGACTCTCAAAGCTTTGGTTACTGTGTTCATGGCTGTTTGAGGCCAGAAGGTGTTTTCCCACTAACCTGGCCAAGAATCTCCTAATTCCACATTCTTGAAAGAAATGGGGTTTCTGTTTTTTGTGGTAACATCATTGAACAGGATCTTTACTACAACTTCAGTAAAGTAACTGCCAAATACAGTTACTCAGTTTTTCTCCTTTGTTCCCTTCCTAGATGTGGAAGTTCACACAGGACCGCTGGGTTGTGAGAAAGGAAGTGGCAGCAGTTACAAAAGTGAGTGATTTTTTTTCTTCCTAAATCAGAAACTGGTAGTTAGTGTTGGGCATTGTCTCTACGTTGGTAGTGGATGCTGCTGCAAGCCTTTCCTCAGGTTCTCAGCATCTGCGTTACTGCTGACTTGCAGTGCTGCTCACCAGGCATGCCTTGGCTTTGGAACAGGTGTGTAGATACATACTCTTTTTAGAAATGTATCGGGCAACTCCCACAGTTACCAGGACTCCTCAGGGTATGAGTGGCCTTGTGGCTGAGCTGCTGGAATGCATCTTGTTTTCTCATCTGTCTCAGTGGAAAGCTGGACGCGGTTGGAATTAAGCTGACCGGTCGTGCACCCAAGCATACCAGCGCTTGTGCAGTCCAGGCTAGCTACTCTGCTTGGGGGGTGTTACAAAATAGCAACTCTTCTGCCAGCATTTTCCACTTGTCAGTATTGAAGAAAAGCTTTAAAGCAACTGGGGTACCTGAATAGTCTGTTAAAACTGACGAATAAGAAACATTTAAGTAAAAAGGACCAAAAAATTATTTCCTTAAAATGCAGTAAAATGGTAAAACACGAGTCAGTTTATGCACAGACCATCTGCTTGTGAAATGTAAGACCGAGTGCTGCTTGAATGCTGTGCATGTGTAGGTGCAGCACATCTGACCTGCAGCTCTAAACTAAGATTAACATTGTAGAATATGCTTCTCTTCACAACAGAGTCTTTTCATCTCAGTTTGGAAACTCCCTTTTCACAAAACATGCCGTGAGCTATTTGACACTCAGGTGATTAATCACCACTGCTCTCTGAAGTCCTGTGCTTTTAACATCGTGTGAAAGTGTTGGTGCAGCAGAGAAGGATGAGTATCTCTGGCGTAGCTGGGTGTGTGTTCATGGAGGTGCCCCGTATGTGCCAAGTCAGCCCAGCTATTCCTGTCTCGTGGAACAATGCCCATTGCTGCATGGCTGAGTATGTCCTATGGAAATTGACTGCCGTGTTATTTATGCTTTTTCTTTTTCTTTTAGCTTTGCCCAGAAGATGTGAAAGACTTCCTAGAGCACATGTCTGTGGCAAGGATAAACAAAGGTTGGGAGTTCATGCTCCCTTATGATGAAGACTTTGTTAAGAAGCATCCAGATATAGTCCAGAGGCAACATATGCTGTGGATGGGCATTCAGGCCAAGTAAATGACTTGTTTTATTTTGGGGATTAAGCTAAAACCAGAGAACTGTCTAGTACAAACTAAGTTCCGGTAGACATTGATGTATAATTTGATCTATATTGCCTCGAAGGTTTCCCTCTCACGGTGACCAGGCAGTGGTGTGGTGGGGGGTGTCAATACATCGTTCAAGTCATTCCTGTTCATTGGCTCCCTGGAGAAATTGGGTGTTCTAGGTGATGGCTAAAGCTGGCATGGCTGCATGCAGGCACAACAACTAAAAGTTTCCTGGTGTATTTTATCTTTGTCTTTCAGATTAGAAAAGGTCTATAATCTCTTAAAGGAGCACTTGACACCAAAGAAACAAGAGGCACAATCAGGTAAATGGAATTGTGCTTGGATCATCTTGAAGCACACGTGTCCCTCCATATTCCTGGGGGATGTTTTGGAGTTCCTATCTGGTTTTGAATGTGGTGGGGACTGGTCTGGTCTTGTTTAATATTTTTCCTTCCTTGCAATTTCCTCTCGATTATTCGAGACAGACCTTGGTCTGTACTAACATAACTGATGTTGGGGTGAGACAAGCTTACTGTAGCACCCTTGTAGCAGAGCCGGGAGAGTTCCTTGGCAGTGGGGACTTGCTGTTTGATAGTGTAAAATCGGCTAGTTCTGTTATCCACTTCTTCATTTAAGGCAGCTTGCATGGTGTGAAGGGTGTAAGCAGCCCCTGAAGAGAGGACAGGGCCAGTGCACAAGCCTCACCTCTCAGTTCGCAAGCAAATATGCATGAGGTGATTTTTTTATTTTCCCTGATTTGCACAAGGCTCTCTGGGGGGTGGTTAAGGGCTGACCTGTTGATCAAGAAGGTGTTTGGCAGGGAGCTGTGAGAAGGTGTGTAGCTGTCTCTTTTTGACATCCTTCTCCACCATGGATTCAAGTGAGAATATTAAAGTAGCTCCTCCTAATCCTAAAAGATTGTGAAAACTTGAGATTCCAGAGAGCTTTAACTAGGTATTTGGCTTGCTGCCAGATGCTGGAGCCAGTGAAGACTATAAGCAGAACTGACAAACGAGCCTATGAATCCATTTCAATACCCTGTGTCTGATCTGCTTGGAAGAATTAGGTGTTGGGTTATTTGGAGAGGATTAGCAAGCCTAACAGCAGAGAAGCTAACAGCCTGTGTGCTGGGCATGCTTTTGCTTTAGACGCAGCACTCCTTCCTTTGGCATTGAGACTGGATTCCTCTGCCACCAGCACACCCCTTCCTTTCAGCTTGGGATAGCTGTGTGGGGAGAGGACACGGGCAAGAGGTGCAGGAAGCATGGAAAAGGGCTCCCTCTTGTCCCTTCCAGTGGGGATGAGGATTACACCCATCACTGGGTAATAATACTAAGAGGGTCTCGGGCTTTCATACTGTGCACCTCATGCTAAAAGGGGGTTCAGGTTCACTGTTAGCCCCTTCACTCCCTTCGCTGTACCTAAAGGACATCCTTGTGCTGCCTCTGGCAGTTGCTGCAGCAGGCCCCATCAGCCTCTAGGTACTCTTAAAAAAAAAAAAAAAAAAAAAAGTTGATGGGCAAAGAAGCACTTGAGTCGCAAGTAGGGATGTATAAACAGTCTGTGCCTTGGGTTCCTGATTTGTGGAAAAGGCCCTAGTGACCAAACAAGCGGGCTTTGTCCTTGCTTCAGGTTCCTCAGCTGGAACACCCTTCCCCAAGCATTTGGCTTACAATTGTCAACATGTTTATCTTTAAAAAGAAAACAAACACCACACTCCACCAAAAAAAAGCCCACCCAAACTAAAGTAAAATTAATCAACAAACTGGGTTTATGCCTTACATTTCACAAGCAGATGTTTCCTTCTTTCATTTCACTGTAAGCCCTTCAAGAAGCATTCTGCGAGACTGGAGGCCTGGTTATGGTGAGTTTTATGCTATCTTTTGTTTCTTCCTAGCTCATCCGTTGCTGGTTTCTGGGGAGCAAAGGGTCAATATGGCTAAAGCAAAAGTCAAGCAGAACTATGGGCAGCTGGAGAAGGAGTTGCAGAAGCAAAAGGCAGAGATGAAATCAAACGACGCCTCAGCCAAGATGGATGTTTCCAATATCCGCATTAAAGAGGAGCCTGTGAGTGACGAGGAGCCGATGGATACCTCGGCATATGAGGGCATGAACAACGGCATTGTCAATGGCCTCCATGCGGAGGACGACTCCATGGACTCTTTAAATGGCCACTTGCCTGGAGGCTGCATTGACCGGGTAGCCCAAGAACTGAAGGCATTTGTGTCCTCAACGTTTAAGAAACAATTTGTACTCACCCTGAGTGAGCTTAAACGGTTATTTAACCTTCACTTAGCCAGTCTGCCTCCAGGACATACATTGTTCAGTGGCATTTCGGACAAAATGTTACAGGACATGGTGTTGGACACTGGCTGCAAACAGATTTTGGTGCCTGTAAGTACGCTTTCCCCTTGGTGTGCTTTGGGGAGGAGGGGCTGGGGGGCGGTGAAGCATCCGAGCTGTGAAGCGTTTGTGTCCTGTGCTGGTGGACTGGAAGAACAGATGTGCTCTGAGTAACTGTCCAATATTGCATATGTTGAAGCTGCTGGAGGTTTGTCTGGCATCCTGCTTCTGGCAGGCCCTGCCCTCTGCTTGCTTCGCTCTGTGGTGAGCTGCGTACCTTAGTTATCTTGGGGGCTCTGTTTCCCCATCGAAGCTGCTGAGCTGCAGTGACTCACTGCCCCAACTTGCTCCTGTTAACATGATCTAAGGCAGTCCCAGATTCCCATCAGCTGTCCTGGAGCTGCACAAGCTCCTTCTCTCAGGGACAGGGACGTGGAGAAGGGAAGGTGGCACTGACTGCCTGGGAGCGGCACGGCACACCCAGCAGAGCCCTCTGGGAAGCAACAAACCGTATCTGCAGCAGGTTTCTTCGGTCAGTCTTTTTCCTCCTAGGCTGTGCAGAGGTGTCTTTGTTTCTTTGTCTTTATGGAAATTACATGTGTGATTGCATGAGACGGAGCAGGTTTGTGTGACAGTAGATCGCTTAGGAAAGGAAAAGGAATTGGCATCATGGGAGAAAGCCTGAAAGGAAATTAATTTTACAAGACATCTGGCAGTGCTGATTGGGTTGTAACCAGAAAGAGCTTGCGAGGCTGCTGCCTTTGGGGAGAGAGGAAAAGACACGTGTGAACTGCTCGAAAGAGCAGGCAAGGCGGAAGGAGCAGGAAGCAGGCAGGCTGATGAGACAGAGCCTGGAGCATGGGAGTTGAAACTCAGCTAAGGAGTAGGGGTTGCTAGGGGCTGGGGGTGTGTGTGCAGAAATAACACGTTCAGTCATGTGCAAAGTACATGTTGTGGCACCTGGGAACCCAGTAACAGACTTGAGGTGCCACTAGGTAGACCACCGATCGTGGTACTTTCTGCTTTCTCTCCTGACTGCTTCCAAGTCCTAGGGTAGTAATTTTTGCTTGGAACTGCCTGAGCGCTGGCCAGGCTCACCTTTGTACATGGTGTAATGTGTGCCTTCGCCATGCTGATGGTAAATAGCTGAGGTCATTGCTGCTCTGTTACTTGGGACTGGGACTTGCATGCTTTGGAAATTTGGGGATTTTGGAAATTATTCCATCCACTGTTTGTTTAAAGGCTGTGAGGAGTGAAAGTGGGATAGTTTCTTTTTTCAAAAAACAACTAAGATAAAATCCTCCTGAAGAGAGGTGATTGGGAACTTCCTTCTGTTCAGAAAAGCCTGTCATGGGAGAGCTGCAGAGGTGCAGAAGTCTGGAATGTCTCTTGTTGGAGGTCTGCTGTTCAGTTTTAGTTCTGCTGACCCAGAATTTACTGCAAAAGTTGAGGTCTTGTACAGGAGCCTGTATAAGCCTGTACCGTTATCAGCAATGTAAATCATTACCCCCAAGCCTCCCCCTGATGCTCCTTGCAGATGGCAAATGTGCTGGGGCTGGTTTTACTCTTTGCATGGGCTCATCCGCTTTGGTATTTCTTGATTGTTCCCCTGGACCATTTTGTCAGAACCTGACGAGGGTGCCTGAGCTCACGGAAAGCCTGGAGGGTTGTTTAGCGTGGGATTTCATAGATGCTCATTAGTTTTCTGTAATTGAAAGTGTTTTGGTGATAAAAATCAATGATCTGAGGTAATTAAAATGATGTTCTGTGGGGGGTAAAGACACTCTTGGCTTGCACGCTGCCCTATTACAGAAAACATGTTGCTGAAAATGACAATTGGAAACTTACCAGGGGGATGCAGGGTTTATTATAAAGCTGACCGACTACACCCAGGGTATGAGAAAAATCAGATTTGTGGGGAGCCAGAAGAGATGCCGCTCCAGCTGCAAATGAGGCCGTGGGGATGCCTCCAGGGCGCTGTGCTCGCCTGCGCTTTGTAGCATCCTCCCAAGTGGGAGGGAAAGCACATGGAAAGAAATAGTGAATTCTGGGCAGAAGCACCCAAGTGCAGTGGGCTGCTGCTGCCGTCACAAGAGCGGGGAAGCAGAGGTGTCCTCAGCAGACGCTGGTGTGGTGCTTGTGTCCAGAGCTTGCACAGGCTGAGCCTGCGTTTAGCTCCACGGGAAACGTTTGCGCAGGAATCTGCCTCCTGAGTATCTACACCCATTTCCTGCAGACTGGTGGGGGTGCACGGGGGTGGCTGGCTCCTGCTGGCTCCCTTCCAGTGGTCCATGCAGTGGCAAAGTTCTGCCCAACACTTGAGGATATTTTTGAGGCATCAGGAAATGATGTAACCGTGGCCAGCATCCTGCCTGGCTCCCGGTAACAGGAGAGGAATGCAGCCTTGTTCTTAATGGTGAGCCTTTTGGGCTAGCACCAATGCCAGGCTCCTGGAGATGTAAGCTCACCAGTTTACCTCTAGGATTATTCCATCTGATAAGTTTTTTCTGGCAGACTCGGCCCCTTTCAGTCTGGTTTTGCTATGATGAGGCTATGATGTAGCCTGGTGGTGGCTATTTTTAGGGCGTGCTCAGTGCTTGCGTGAGACATCCCAAAGCCCAGGGCTCCTCCCCAGGAGCTTCCCTTTTAACGTGGCAGCCCTGGGGGCATGGGGCAGCAGTTCATCTCTTAAAAGCCCTGCACTAGTGCTGGAGGCTTAGAGCAGGGAGGGGCACAGGGCAAACGTTTTAAAGAAGGATTTTAAGATGGTGGAGAGCTGTTTCTAGGTGAGGCTGGGGAGATTAAGATAACAAACATAAAATGGCAAAGGGACGGCGAATGGCAAGAAGTAAGGCTGTTCGGACAGAGCAGCATGTCTCTTGAAGAGTCACTGATGGCATTTCCCACTCCTGTAGATGGACTGTATGACAGCAGCGTTTGCAACAGTTTGCAGAGTAAGGCTGGATGGGAGGAGGAGATCCTGTGGGTTTTTCTTCCCAAGTAAGTATTGTGTTGGTTTGGAAGCTGTTTCCTCACAAATGGCCAGATAAACACAGCTGTATTTCAGACACGTGGCTGAAGCAGGCAGAGTTTGCACTCTGGGTCTGTGTTGAGTGACTTTTTCAGTGGGGCAGCTTGTGGCTGTGTGCTCCTGGTGCCCTGCATCCTGCTTTTCCTGCTGCAGCTGTTCGCTGGAGGGAGGCTGAAGTATTGGATTTTGTCTGCGCTGCAAGCATACAAAAGATACTGTTCCTCAAAGGCAGGTGTCCTTATGAGAAGAGAATTATGTCAGGTGTTACAAGCCTAATAAACCTGAATCCTGGCTCTAAACCAAGTGTAGAGCCTTGTTATTTTGCCATTTGGACCAATGTGAGAGCCAAAGCTGCTAATCCCACCAGGCAGCTCCCACTGGACAAAACTCTTCCCCTTTGCACTACGATCAGAGGCAAAGCATGAAAGGGAAGGCTGATCTTTCACTCTGTGATGCACAAGTCTTGGCATGGTGTGAGAGCGACTGGGAAGAAAGGCTTGGTTCGTGCCAGCAGCCAGGATTGAGGGATACTGGAACAATCAGGACTGGCTTGTTAGCTTTTCATAGATGATTGATTTAGGTCGCCTGGGCGGTTAGCAGGGAATAAATTGTTAGTGACAGACAGGAGGAGACATGTCAGGAGTGGAGGCATACTCCAGCATTGCTCATTAGTCACTGCTCCAAGGGAAAGTGTTAAGGCAAATGGATGGTGTTTTACTTTTTTAGGAATTTGGGGCATGGAGGGGGGGAAGGCAGCTGTGTTCCTTCCTGTGTGCAGGGGTGTGAGACTGCTGCCTCAGAAAAAAAAAAAAATTACTCCTCTAGCTTGGTGCATGGAAAAAAGAAACAAAACCACTTAGTTTTGGGAGCCTGAAATGGGCAAGTGTCTGGTTTACTGTCCATCAGTGTTCAGTCTTCTGGAGTCCTGTAGTCTGCCCCAAAACAGAGCTGACAAATACAGCAGAAGCACAGTGCTTGTCAGAAATGCTCACTTGGGATTTGTGAAGCAGGTAAACACAGGATAGAGTCTGAATCTCTAAGACCTGCCACTGTACATGTGAAAACCTCCAGAAAGACCCTGCGGTGCACTTGGTGCTCTCAGTTGAATGTTGCTTTGGATGATCTGGAAGTAAATGCTGCTGACAGGAAAAATCTGGACACCTTGCCATGAAATACCGGCTAACATCCAAGCCCTGGGATTGTTCTGGTAGTGGGAAACTGACACCATGCAAAATTCACAGGATTCCAGTATGCCTAGCAGTTCCCTTTTAAAGCTATGAAATAGCAGGTGGTGTGCCAGACATGGCCCCAGCTTACCCCACCATGACCGTCAAACATGGTGCGGGCGTATCAAGGCACATGTCAGGGTGCCATGGGGCTTGTCCCCTGATCTGCGTGCTGCAGGGTCACCCAGCAGGGCAGGTTTGGGACAAATAATGTTTCTGTTGAAGTCATGAGCCTGCGAGAAGGTGTCTGCCCCGTGGCTGCGGGAGGGGCCACATCTCAGCAGGCACAGGGGCTGCCCCAGCGAAGTTACCCCTTCAGGTGTGGAATGGGAGAGGGGCTTGTGTTGTTTCAGTAGTTACTACGTGGCAGCAACGGTTTTGATGCAGTAATGGGTGTCCGGGGATACTGTATCATAGAATCGTTAAGCAGAACTCATTAAATAGATGGTTATTTTTAACAGCCTCTTGTTCTCAAGTTTCCTCCACAGACTGCTGCTTCACCAGATGAACTAAAGGTCTATGCACTTTGGGAAGCCGGTGACACTTATGATCAGGTAAAGATAAAAATGAGTGACATTCCCAAACAGATGTTTATTGAGCATTTGACATTGTTTGAATTTGTGTTTCTGGAACTGGTACAGCAGGTAGTTTTCCTGTTTCCCTATTGAAGCATCCAGTTCTCAGTAGTAATCTGTGTCCAGCTGAGAGGAAGCCCTTAGCTCGCAGGGTGATTGTTGCTGTGTCAAGACAAGGCAGTGTGCACAGAAACAACTTACGATGGTAATACATGTCAGTAACTAGCTCGATGGAACAAATAATTTTGAACCTGTGAGGAGAAAGGATTCTCCGATGCAGGCCTCACACGAGGATCCGGTCCAATATTATTATTTTTTCCTTTTGATGTTAACGTGACGTTAACCAGAGATGAAATGATGCTGTTACCTGATATATCTGTTTATATTTAGAACAGGAAATTATTACAGCATATGTAAGCATCTCCTGAGTTGTTATTGCTATCAGAGCAATATATGCAAAATATGAAGTGAAAGGGAAGGCACCTGAAATGTGGATGGACAATGTAACTCCTGTGTCCATGAACTAAATAATTTTTTATAGGGAAGAGTCAAGTAGTGTCCAGCCTCCTGGCTGGAGTGAACCAGGTGAACTCCCGTGGGAAGCATTTGAGAGGAGAATGTTGCAGGCCCTTCTTCAGCATGTTCTTGGACCTTTGGAGGTGCCCCAGGTGCAGGTCTGGCCACGGGGTATGGAAAGATCACTGAGGAGCCCTCAGAGGCTTGGGCACTGCTGGAGAGAGGTATACGGGACAGATTTGGGATTGTGAAGCAAGAATCCTCTAATGTAGTTCAGTGACTGTTCCATACAGACTAAGGCACGTGCAGTTTTGATCTGTAGAAAGACAGGAATAATTATTCTTCTCTTCGTATTTATGATACATTTTCTTTTAAAGCATCGCCAAGTTTTGCTTGAAATCTTTTCGAAAAACTATCGAGTGCGCAGGAACGTCATCCAGAATCAGTTGAGTCAGGAATGTGGAGAAGATCTAAACAAGCAGGAGGTGGATAGAGTGTTAAAGGTAAATTTCTATTCCATTGTGGGTTTGATCAAATTAATGCATGAATTTTTAATGCTTGGTTCGAGCAAAGGATCATACTTTTCCTTGAATTGACAAATGCTGAGGATGATAGAACAATTGTTGTTGAAATGTGGACAAAACCTGTTTTCCAGCTTGTTTTCTTAAAAATAACACTTGTCTTCTCCTACCTTCTTTCCCTCCAAGAAGTAGTGATTGTGACTCACACATTGTTTTGTGTTATTGCAACAAATCAGTATTTGTCATCTTGGACCAGCAGAGAATAGAGTGTAGTAAATGAGATACTTCAGAGTTATTTTTAAATAATGTGGAGTTAAACGTGGCGGAGGCGGGAGGGTTCTGCACAGTGTTCCGGGTTTACCAGCGGACTGATGTTGGTTAAGGCTGGAAGAGCACAGGTGCCAGAGATTCAGAAGGAAATGCATTTCCTTCGCGTAGCAGGGCGCTAAGCAGTGTACCAGCCGAACTCTAGCCACAACAAGCAGGCAAAGTAGGTGTTAACACATTTCATTGTGAATGTTTATTTGAATCCTTTCATCTCTGTCTTTGAAGGTGCACCATTTACTCTCTAAAGAAGTTTAAGATGTAAAGTACCACAGAGGCCATGATTGGCAAGCTTTAAAAGCCATGCAGTATGGCTAAGGAGAAAGTTGCCAGCTAATGTAATACTTTATAATCGGTGCTGGGCCTTTGGTCACTGTCACAATAAGACAAGTGCTTAAGTACTTTATTACATTGGGATCTGCAAATGGAATTTGCACATTGGAAAAATTACAGATCTCTTGCTGTGATAATAAGCAAACTGGTCTTGCTTGAAAGAACGTAGTTGTCTTCGCGTTAAAATAAGCTCAGACATTTCTGCCTGCTAGACAGTGTTTCATGTGGCTTGCCTGTGCTTGGGAGATTTGTCAGGTGACTAGATGAGCTCAGATATCAGCTCTCCTGGACTGCCTAGACAATGTACTGGCATTAGTTTTTCATGATGCTGTTGCTATTTAACAGATAACCTGTTTCTAGAAAAAAAACCTTCCCCTCCAAACCTGGGTACTGTTTGTATGTAAGTCACGAAGCCATTGTGTTGCATCAGGCTTCTTTGCCTTGAATGCATTTGTTGCAGAAGTAGGTGAACTTGTTTCTGAAATAAAATTTAGAAGTATGATTTAATGAAATAGGAACATTCTCTGGCTTCTTTAGCCACAAGAGATTGGGTTTCTCTTTGAATGAAATGGGATTTCTTGGCTCCTGTTTCCCCATCTGTGTGCGCTCCCTTTTTATACGCAATGGAACAGACTGACAGGGTTTGTATTTTTGCATCTGCAAATCAAGTCTGCAAACCCTCTTTCTAGCCCCCACAATTTATTTGTTTTTGCAATGTGCAAGTCCCAGGACTTTGGGGGAAAAGAAAGATATTATTCTCCCTTTAAGCTCCACAGCGTCAGTTCTGTAGCAGTACTTAAGCCTGTGTCAAATGCCCTGAGTGGGAGGGTGGGAGCAGAAGAGAAGCCGTTAGAACCCGAGAGACTTGGTGCTCATCTAACAGAAATAACACAAGGAGCCACAAGGAAGCCCACTTAGGAACTCCTTCGCTGTGGTGCTGACTGGCTGTGAGCTGGGCAGACGTGTGGTCAGAATACCAAAGCCCCGTTCTGAGCTCTGACATTTCATTATTGTAGAATGTTGTTTCTTAAAAGGCTTCGTTCGGATCCGGCGGCTGCTTTCGCACTCCAGCACGTTCCTGCTGCTCCCTTCAGCCTGTGTTTGCCCCTTGGTTCCTTGTCCTCAGCCTCCCCGCAACCCCGCAACCTTTCCTAAGCTGGCTTCTGCTCAATCCCCATCTTCTCCCCGCCCCTGGCCCGGTTTCTTGCTGCCATTGCCCTGTTTGTCCTCCTGTGGCCTCTCAACCTCTTGTGTTTGCCGTCTTCATTTAAGCTGGATGGTCTTCAGGGCGGGGATAACCCGCTGCTCTGGGTTCGTGCTCTCTCCCGTGCGCTGGAGAGGAGACTTCCCTTACTGATCCCATTGATGGTCCCAGAGCCAGAGGGTGGTTCCCAAGACCTTACAGACTTTCCCTTTCTCCCCAGGACTGCTGCGTGAGCTACGGGGGCATGTGGTATCTTAAGGGGACGGTGCAGTCTTGACAGTGGTGGTAGTGGCTCCCAGTGATCTCTAGGACAAAAGAGAAAACCTGCAGCGGGCGGCAGCGGCAGAGCCACGCCGCAGCCGTGGGAGCGTGGGGCAGGCTCTGACCTACTTTGGGGCAGGTGGGCGTTGCGGACAGTCCTTGCCATCCCACCACACTCACACACGTTTGCATGGCCGCCTGGGCGCAAGAGCAACTAGGAGGACAACGTGGGACCCTGTCTGCAGCTTGATTAATCGGGGATTTCTAATGTATTTCCATTCTCGTTCTGTTTCGTTATAAAAAATAAAACCATATACTGACACAGACGTGATGGAAAATCATGGTCTAATACTTTATTTTGTAAGTAATGCCAATAAATTAAATTTGTTTACAAACATCCCGGGTTTTGTTAAATACCTAGATGCTCGCACTTTAGTCTGAGCATTGCCACAGCCCTGTTTATGAAGGGAAGATAAGCCGTGGTCACGGACGCGTTGGGCCAGGGAGGGGGGACAATCCAGTCTCTGCCCTTCGTACTGCATAGCCATGGGGCTCACCCTTGTCTGTGAGATATTTGGAAGAAGACCCGCGCTTGAAACTGATGTGGAATCACTGCTGGATTTCTTTGGGCGGCGCAGGGTGTGTTGAGGCATTTCTTGCATTGCTGTATGCAAACACAGCGAGGTAAGTAACTGAATGCGCAGTCCAGAAGGCATCCAGCTGTAGTTATCACACAGCAACAATGTGAAGCTTCTATTTTGTGTAAATTTTTTAATAAAATTTTATCTTGAAGGTCCGTTTTACTGCACTTTGTATTTGTCCAAGAAGAAACGGAGGCTGCACCCGCTGCTTTTATAGCCTCAAGGCTTACGGAGGAAGGAAAGGCCAGAACATTACAGCAGAGGTTAGAGGCAGCTGGTAAATGCTTTACATCGTGCAGCTTGTGTGATGGGGCGGCCGGGGGAGCTGCCAGGCTGCATGAGGTGCAGCAACAGGCCTTTTCCCTGCAGCCCAGCTGCGTGTGCGGCAAGGGCCAGGGGATGTGGTTACCTTACTGGTCCCGGTCCTTGCTGTGATTTCCGTCACATGAGAAGCTCAAGGGGATTCTGTTCATTTCATCTACTTATGCTCAGAAAAGGCCAAGGGGTTGTGGACTAAAATAAGCAGATTAAGGTAGTTAATCCAGGTAAGATCGACTAAGAATATTGTTACCATACTTACAGCATTTCACATTTCCGTGGAAAAGGCCTATTTTTAAACTGCTAAAACTACCTTAATTAATACACTAGTGTAGTTTATTGACTGCATCGACATAATTGGGAGGTACTTTCGGTTCAGGCAGCTTTTGCTGCCTTTGTCTTGGCCTGCTGCATGCAGGGAGGGTGGATGCTTACCTGGTACAGCCCTGTTGTAGCGCTACCTACAGCTGCACCTAGAAAGCTGCTCTGGGAAGGCCACAGCACGAGAAGTTAGGGGAAGAGCCCAGCCTTGGAGTTCTTTATTGCACAGTACGTACAGTTGAGCGTTATAGCACAGCCAGAGCTCAGCAATGGCACAGGTAGTAGCCAAGGGGAAGTTACATTACAGAAGAATCAAGTAGTTCTGTGGAAATCTGAGAATATTTTTGATATTTTTAAAGCACAAAAATTATATATATGAAAGTGCTCTAAGTTAGCCAACAGTAACAAACCACTGAAGATCACAGATTTAACCAAAAATTCTGAATTGCTTTTCCATGTCTCCTGGTCCAGCAGGTGTGGATTCTCTTAAAGTGGTGAGAAACAGTAGTAGTAAACCATTTGTGACTAACCGTGTCATGCTTTTCTCATTTAAGGTTACTGCTTCCCAGTACCTGACCTCCAGGTGCCGAGGCTCCAAGTGCTGGGGAAGCAGCGACGCTACAGTTACCCTGACGGCAGAACAGCAGCTTTTCTGCCTTTCCCCTCCTCCCCGCTCCATTTTGAAGAGCACAGGCCACCACCGCAAGTGAGGAGAAACGACTTAGTTCCCTCTGGATTTCTATCTTAGACAGGCATTTTCCATGTAGCATTAACTTTCAAATA
Organism: Falco biarmicus; assembly: GCF_023638135.1. Taxonomy (NCBI): domain Eukaryota; kingdom Metazoa; phylum Chordata; class Aves; order Falconiformes; family Falconidae; genus Falco; species Falco biarmicus. Next base: position 79,643,570 of record NC_079291.1, read on the forward strand.
CAAACGTAATGGGAAAAACGGCAAGACTAGATAACACAGGCGCCATCTGCACCACGTTTCCTGATCAGCAGATGGGCGTGATTGCTAGTTACACACATAGCTTGACTGGATTATTTATTTACTTAGAAAAATACAAGATTCAGATTCCCATTTTTAAATAATTTTCATAATGCAATACGTGTTTTAGAGAAACTCCCACGATACGAAGTCTTAATGCCGCAACGGGAGGACAGCTACGCACAAGCTTCCCCGGGCACAACATAAGGCAGACGGAACTGCAACAGGAGCAGGTGAACTAAAGCTGAGAAACTGCCAACACTCTGTGTCAACTGTTTGGTATATCGCAGCAGCGCGGGCAGGGAGGTGATTCCCCCAGAGCTGCTGGCCAAATTAAGCTGAGACCCTTTATAAAGATAAGGATGTCACCTTTCATTGTGCCTCCGCCGCCTAATCTCTCAGCCTTTGTTTTATTCACACTTTGAAGCAGTTTTAAAGAACATACTTCATGTTCTTTGTTTTTCAGAGTTTGAATACAATTTATTATTATTAAGGAGTGGAGAAGGAGAGGAAGAGCAGGAACACAGTCCCGTTTTCAGTCAGGTGTGTCCTGGCAGTGTTGTGTCCATCCTCCCACCCCCAGGCAGCACGGAACAGGACCACAGAGGCTGACACTGGAAGCAACAGACAGAACAACACAAGGTTTTACCTTCCTGTCTCCTTCAAGGACCTGGAGTTTGTGGTACATAAGATTAAAAGCTATTCCACTACATCAGTGCTACTACTAAAGTTAAATACCTAAACTGCAACTTTCTATCTTACCAAATACACACAAAAACGGACTTTGCAGACATTCCACCAAAGAACAGTAGATCCCAAATAACATACATCATCAATTCACAGTATCTTGCCTTAAGACAAAGTGCCCTACATAAGAAACCATACCTAAAAAGCCACGCAAACTTTACATCAAATCCTTTCTTAGTAGGAAGACAGTTCTACTAATCTGGGGGAGAGCTTAGTGCATGTGAGAACATGGTATTAGCTTAAACCAAGCACAGTGCAGGCTGCTAGGCCAGCTCTCCGCCTCCCTGCCACCGCGAGTGCAGCTAGACCGCTAATGTAATACTCAAGAAGCAAGGAACGGCTGCCTGTGATGCTTGTCAGGGGCTTTGTTCTTGTTCATCTTCTACATAGATGTAGTTAAAGGGCTAGGTCATCGCTGCGAACCAAAGGAAAGCTTTATTCTCGTCCCTTGTGAGAAATACAGTACAGATTGCTTACGTCTGGTATTTTTGAAGTGGGCTAAGGAAACTAGTGTCAGTTACTGCTCTGGCCAGAGATTAAGTGTAGGACAAAGTAGTAGTGTAGTATTAAACTATGATGTTTGTTTGCCTTACAACCACTAGTTTGTGTGACGGTGCTAAAACATTAAATCTATTGCTACATAGGTACAGGGAGACTAACTGCTAACTAACGAGCTTGTTAACTACAGGTCTACAAGCCAATTTCAAAACATTCATTTTGAGTGCTCAAGAAATACATTGGTGCAAAGGGGCCCTCTGACATTTGTATCAAGTTTTTCCCCTTCTAGACTAACAGATTACCCATTCAAAGAAAATGCGTCATCATTGTGTCCAGCATTAGGGTTGAGAGGAGAGGGACTTGTACTTAGCTCTGTGTTCATCTATTTCTTCCTTTGTTTTTCTGATACAGCTAAAAATTTCCTGGAAGAGTGCTTTATATTCAGGAAGAGCATTTGTGGGAGAGTCACTTAGCTCCAGATTTGTGAATTCTTGATTGCTAGCTGAAAGATCATACTGGGTATTCCCCACATTTAGGTCTTTGGAATACTGCGTCAGTGTTTGTACGGCCTTGTGTTTAAAAGAATCTTCATCCATTTGACACTTCTTCAAAAGTTCCTCATACTTCACTTTCAGAGCATTATACTGAGCATCGACTTCATTAAGCACAGAGATTCCTCGCTGCTTCACAGCTTCAGCTCTCCTAATACATGTTTCTTCATGGCCCCTTAGGATGTCTCCCCCTGCAGCACTGCTTAAGAAAGTTTCGCTGTTGCTCCGTTTCAGTGCCTTCTTCTCAAGCTCAGATACAGTCAGAAATCCATCATCTGCCGGGCTCTGACCAAGTTCCCTTTCCAAAGACTCCTTGAATGAAATGAAGAAGGATTCTGGCACCAATTTCTCTGCGTTATGGAATGTGTTTTCAGACTGAAGAATCTGTCGCATTTCAGCTACCTCCACTTCTAACTCCTCTGCACGAGCCCGATACGAGTCGCTATCAACAAGCCTCTGTTCAAGGTCACAGTTTTCCTTTACCATAAGACTATATTCCTCCTCCATTGTTACCCTCTTCTCTTTTTCTAGATTAAGCTGGGCTTGCAGAACTGTAACTGCCTTTTTTAAGTTCTCATTTTCTTCTTCTAGAGGACTTAGCTGACTATCCATCGAAGTAATCTTTTCTGCAAACACATGATCATAAACAAAATACCTGCAGAAACAAAATAAGTATTATCAGATGTAGGAAGCACAGCTGATAACACCTCCTCATTTTCCTGACCTGGGCAACTAATGACAGAATTAATCTGTGTGCTACCATACCTCCAAGTATACATAGCAGTCATTCGCCTAACCTATCAGTCCATTTAATAATCAGAACAGAGTTTGTAAATACTTATATGCCATCAAAGCAAGCCTCCAGGCTTAAGCAGAATGGCAGCTCATTAAAAGTTTCAAGTTACAGACGAGGTTATTGAATAACTAGACCTACAATTTAAGTTTAAATAAACATTCCCTCCATGTATCATCCAATACTTTCCTACACTCAAGATTTTTTCTGCAGCACTCCACTCTTGTAACTTTTGTCACTATTGATTGTGGAAACAAGCTGCAGTACTGACTAGGCAGTTCTGTAGGCTGGTATTGCCACAAGCCTTTGGCAGTCTGAAGGAACCCACTTATCTTTTGATTTGTCAAAAAAAATAACTTCTCTTTGGATGCATGAATTTATTCTACAGTTCTACTTCCATGTAGTGCTGAAACACAGACACAAAAGCATGTTCTGCCTATCTGAGGAGGTGCTTCACTTACAAAATTATCTTCTAGGATTGAAGCTAGTCTGAGCTTTTACCCCAGGCAATTGCCCCGATGGCCATACTAATGCAGTTCAGCTGGGTAAAACTGCTCTAAATTACAAAAGCAGCCCACGGCTCCAGGCACCATTTCACCAGCTTAAGCGTCTTTTTAACCAACTTAAGTTCAGGAAAGCTATTGCAGAAATCCTGCCTTCCTTGAAAAGAAGCTACCCACAGACATCCAAGGAAAAGGTAAGTTACAGAAAATAGGCTGCATTTAGATGTTTGTCTTTCAGGTTATCTGTGTGTGGGCTTTTATCTGACTGAGAACAGCGGGGTGCAAATTCCTGTAAGCTTTCTAGGCTACAATTTAATATGGTTGGAAACGCTGGGAGAGAAGCTTTCAAGATAGAAAGTGAAACCTGCTGCTCCTCTAGCACGAAGACTGCTGCGGTCTAGAAGCATGCCAGAAGCTGTGGCAACACCACACAGTGCAGAACTGCAGATGCTTTGCTAGTTGTGAACATTAGATATCTTTCTGCTAGTTTGTTTGACATCTATGCCTTAGTTTTTAAAGCTTTGCTTAAAATAATTTCAGGGTGCTCTTTGCTATGCAAGGAAAGTGTCTTACTGGCGAAGGTCATACAGCTCCTTCAAACATGAGAAACTGTGCATTGATCTCGGCTGGTCAGAACTCTCATGGCTTATCCGGCCTCGTCCAGACTTTTTCAATTCTTCTACTTGTCGTTGCAGGTCATCTATGTGTGTTTGCAGATTTTCAATAGTCTCTGTCAAGCTGAAAGGTGAAGGACTTCTGTTAAAAGCGTCTGAGTGTTTAGTCAAGGACAGGAGAATTTCCCGTCCCCTTATATTGTAGTTTCTCCTCCGAAGGCTGTGCTTTGGCCCCCAAAGACCTTTAAATAGAACTATCCTTTCAATTTAGCGGTATTGTTGGACACCACTAGACAAGAGGCAGCCACCCAATAGTGACACAAGCACACTTGGGCTGCTCTTTTTCATATTATCAACAGGGAGGGTGGTGGGGATCTACTGTAAGTTTGTTACCTTATTATCTTCTGTTGTGAAGCTCTACTCTCTGCAACTAGTTTTTGATTAGTGTCTTCTAGTTCTCTTGCTGTCACATCCAGCTGTTCATAGACTTTGGCATGCTGATCATTCATCTGACGCAAGAGCTCCACTTGCTTGGTGAGGTACTGCAAGACAGTATCGCAGTTACTCGTTTACACTTGAGACACAGAGGCAGAACTACTACCCCGCATTTTTATTCACATTCACAGAGAAACCGTAAGTTTCAGAAAAGGAGGTTCCAGTGGCTGCTTTGCTAAGTGTTCAGCTGAAAAGGTGCTGTCAGTAACTCGGTGAGCCAGCTCGTCTCTGTCGTGGAGGTCAACCCAGGCTTTTACCCAGAGGAGCTGGGCTTGCTGGTGCAGGCTGTGTGTCTGCCCTTGCTGCAGCTAGGCTTTGCCAGCAGCCGACCCTTCTGTTTGTCTGTACTGCAGTCACTGATGCAGCCTCACATCCAGACTTCAACAGTGCCCTTAACTATCCACCGAGTCCTTCTACAAGTCACCAACAGAAATTTTCTAAGTGTTGACCCAACAGGATTTTTTTAGCCTTAAAACTGAAATATTGGGTAGCACCATCCATAATTAAATTTAATTTTCAGCTGACCTGAGTTTTTCCAGTCTGAAACAGCATTAGGTTCAGCAGAACAGAATTTAGGTTGTGATCACACTTAAGACAGCAGGGGGGCTACTATGTTTCAGGAAGGATCATCAAGTTATTGAGTTCAATCTTTAATTACTCACAGGGAGCTATTCCAGTTACGGTATTCCTAAACAAAGGTCTCCTGCCTCTTTTAAAAATTAAAACTCCACATGAAGTATTCTCATTTTAATCCTCTTTAGTTTTACAATTAACAACATAAATTGTTAAATTTCTTGAATAATGTCAGAAAGGTTGGAACTCTTGGTCTAAGAGCAAGGAACTCTTATATTGTCCCACCCAGGATAGGACTGATCCAGTTCTAAAAATCTACACAAGAATTTGCATCAGACTTGAACCAAAACCCTAAACTTTTAAATCTGAAATAATTTCTATATAAGAACAAAGTATTTCTTGATATATATTCTGTGTTTCTACATGCTACTCACTGAGAAGTAAACTTCAAGTAGGAATATCCAACAGACTTTTAGGCAGAATTACTTCTCTTTATATAGGCCTGTTACATATTCCAAACTTCTAATATTCTACTTAACCTTTTACCTCATTAAAAGATTGGTGGGTTTACATTTTAGGCAATGTAAGAACAGATAATAAGTTAATCTAGGACTAGTAACTGCTACATACAGACTTCTAGAAGATCAACACTATCGCAGTTGGCTAGATCCTTTTGTAGCCTGTGCACACATGACAGAGGATTTACACAAAAATAGTATATGGATTAGCAGCAGAATCTCAATGTGACCCATCTCTGATTAACTTTCCCTATTGGTTATTCTCAAAAGGAGCCAGAGATCTTCAGACTTTCTTCAGCAATACGAGTGTGGCTAAGCACAGAAGCCAAGGCTTTGGCGCCAGAATCGGATGTTACCACTTATTACAATGGGCTTTTGCAGAAGTTTTAGATTAATGGAAGAGGTGAAGCACTATTTTCTCCACCTTGTGTCTCCAATAGCCTCAGTGCTGGCATCAAATTGGCCTGGTTATAACCAGGCCACCAAAACAAAGTATAGATGCGGTAATCAGTGGTTCAGAAGTTCACATTTATTCCACTTCCCCTGCAACTAAGCACCTAACATGAAGAACAGTTGAGCCTTCTTATGTTCTACCACATGATAAAAGGAAAGTGTCAGTATTTCTGAAGTCTGACTGCTGAGATCAGATTCAGACAGGAATCAAGTTGCCCTTTCCATCCAGCATTTATTACATCTACAGTGACTAGTTAGTGGCACACGTGTCAGCACAGAGGTCAGATATAATGATCCAAGGCTGTAAAACACTTAATATGTTAGCGTTTAATATATTAGATGCAATCTTAAGCATCCAAAAGCCTTTGACCCTTCCTTTCCAGTGCAGGCAAGATAGTTTGAAATACGGTACTGATTTCTTGGCCAGTTCTAGACTTTGCTACCCATAAGATGTGAATTAATAGGGAAAAAAGCCACAAAAGATTTACAGTGATACACTGCACTGAAGAAAAGCTAGTAAAAAATGCAGAGCAGCTACAGCTCAAAGATCACCTTTAAGTTACAGAGGCAAGCACTTGAAAATTAGGGGGAAGGAAAAAAAAAAAACCATCAGGCACACAGACTGGATATGCCACTTGCACATATATCCTGTGCAGTGGGGTAGCCTGTGTTCCCACAAAAGACAGAAATACAGGTATGAAAATAACTGACTGAACTGCTTTTACTAGCTAAAAAGCACTGCACCTTGCATATACTAACTTTATTCCCATTTGTTTCAATGAATTCCTATAACAATCCCTTGTGCCAGCAAGCTTATACATTCAGTTCCTTCTTCTTGAGGTTCTCTCTGGGTATTTGAAGAAGGGGTTCATTTGATTTTTCCCCTTTTCTACTAGAAACTCAGATGCAAGAAAGACTACTATGAAGAAATAAATGTTTTGCGCTGCTAGTACACTTTTAAACTACACTGGGAAAATACAGATTAAGACAGGTGGTGGAACCAAGACTACAGCACGTTATTACAGCAGATACAAATATAGTCTACAGGTTCTTTGACTCAACACAGTTAAGCTGGGCAAATAAAGGTGCAGGCACTATATGACTTATATGTCAGAAGCATCACAAAAACTGTTCTCCCACCTCTCTGCCCCCTCTTGAAGGGAACTAATAGGACAACCCAAAATAAATTCCCACCCTGGTTGGCGGAGAGGAGGAAAGAGAAGAGAGGTATTAGATAAAGCCTTCAAAAAGTAGCATTGCACAAGTCTGGATTTGTTTTTTTGATTGGCTAAGGAAAGCAAGATATTGAGAGAACAAATTAGTCTGTCACTGTCTGAGGTTGTCTGAACATACGAGTACTTGACCCTGCAACACACCAACTGTAGATCACTGCTGGAAGGACACTTCTGACCACTTCCTGGTGCTGAAGCTCTCTTCTGCAGTCAATAAACACAAACCCACCAAGACAGCTTAAGCAAATAAAGTGGCTTAAACCAAAAGGATATTACATCCTTAATGGCACTTTTCTATATGGCCTTAATGGCACTATTTCTATAAATTAAACGCAATTAGCAATAATATATTTTCCATTATTTCAAGACAGCGTTAAAATGCAGCTGCTTATTAAGTAGCTACACTCAATGATCCAGGCTAGTTATCCATAGCAAAGTTATTCTGTGTTATTTCAAAAAGCATGTAGTTACTGTGTTAAACACTTCTTAAACATGGTTGTTCATACAGGTGTTGAACCTTAAGTAGAACAGTATTTGTATAGCACCTTGAAGTGTTTGTCTTCTCTAGATCTTCAGAATTTATCTTTCTATAAAAACCATTCTCAGCAATGAGTTAAGTCTGCATAAGTAAATACATTTTTTTGTAATACTGTGGCACTAACATAAATATCAGCCATTCCAACCATTTTATCACAGAATGAATAGGATAACAAAGATGACATTTAGCACTTAATAGAGGAAAGAGCCAAGCATGAGGTACAAACCAGAAGTATCTTATTAAAAAACCCTGCACCCAGAAATCATGCACCACCTAACAAAAATGCTGGATTTATGTTAACATGAATAATTTTCAAGACACCTATAGATCTATAAGTATTAAGCTTAAGATTCTTTAAGTTACCTGTTACCACTACAATGATAAATGTTTATAAGGCTTAAGCTGCAACTGTACAAAATCCACGCACCATCTGTAACTGCATAAGTACTGCTTGCACAAAGGAACTCTGATTTTGTGAAAATCTAGCATATACTAGTCACAGTCCTGTGATTTGTACCAGAACCAAACTGAAATGCTGACTACATTTCCAATATGTTATCAAAGTACTGAATATTTAATAATTTAATTATTGGAGACCACACATTGTCCTCTAATAGCTGAAAAAAATTCATTATGCTGACAAATGGTAGGTCTGCAAGAACATAGGCAGTATTAAAAAAAAAAAAATCAAAAAAGAAATTGCCAAAAATGACCAGGTTTTTACACCAAGTAACACAAAGATGAGTGGCTTTGAAAGGATGGTTATGTTGGGGGGGGTGTGGGTGTGCTCCTTCCTGGAAAATACAGAATAATATATCTGCTACATCTTTATTTAGATGTTTGGTTTTGCTGGATTTTTTTGAGGTTTTTAAGCTGAACTAGACTGTAGCCCCCTTTACCATAGCACAGTGTAGTGGAAGTGCATATCCTCAGATATTACTTAAATCTCTCCTGCACTTATCAGCACTTCAATTTCAATCCTGTAACCACTAACATTTTCATATAATTTTTAAAATTATTGATTTATTTATCATCATATAATAGCATTTTACCTGGCAAGATCAGCAAAGTTTAGCAATAAAATAACTGAAGTAACTTTTCTGTACAAGAAGAAAAATACCAGTTATTTGTGATTAAACAAGCCAAATCCAACAGGAAATTGAACAGCACAAAGGTTCCTGTAATCAGACAAACAGTTCTAACTATGATCAAGCCTATACAGGTTCTCAATGTAGCAGAAATGGTTGAAGATTGTTCAGTGGTTTTCTTTAAAGTGTCCATCAGATGACAAGGAATTCAGATCGCAACTAAGTGCTATTATGTTGCAGGCCTCGATGCTTTAACACTTGGATCACTTAAACATTTACCTCGATCTCCTGCAGTTGCTCTTGATTTGTTGCATACATTTGCTGTAAAGATTCTTCTAGTTCAGTGTTACGGTCCAGCAGTGTCTTCCCAAGCTCAGCAGCAAGGTGAAGATCTAAACAAAGAAATCATGTTTGCATGTAAGTTCAAGCCAGTAATATAACTAATTTTAAAGCATTTCGATCAAATACATGAGGGTTTTTTAATTGTTGTTATAATTGCTTTAAGTTATTTTCAGTACCCAAATGAAAGTTAGCTTATACTTAAGTAGAACATTAATGTACCATCTATAATTCAAGTTTAAGCCAGTCCTGAAACCTAGAAGATACTCTTATATCATGAAGCTTCCTTAGTTCCTCCTTCAGTCCTTCAGCCACAGGTTAGCCACATCCAGCCATCTTCTCTTTACTTCCCACAACCTGCCTAGTACTATACCAGCATCTCTACCCAAGGTGTCTGTTAGCTACACTTCAGCATGTTTACAGCACTCATATTTTGGAAGAATAAGCATAAAAAACCCTGTCAGTGTTCTTCACCAAAGTGCTTAGGTCATTCAGGATCAAAGTGCTAAATAAAAGTTTCAGATGCTTTTTATGGTGAAACAATAATATCAAAAGATATAAAACTGATACAGAAATGTAGCTATTCTGCTTTTCAAGCTCATAAACCTAAAAGACAAGAACTGTTTTATGTGCTCCAAAACCTCATTTTATATGTCATTTGTTCTCAGGCACTTAATCTCAATTTCACTTCAGTCATCTTCAATCACCTCTGGGTGCAGTGACTGTAGTTGTTTCAAATTAAGAAGTCAGTCATCTGAACACTCAGTTTCTTTCTAGAGGGAAGCTTGATAATTCGTTCAACACCATCAGTAATGCTAGATATTCTATATAATTCTGTTTAAAGACATGTATAATTTAAAAGCTAACATAATGCAACAAAGAAATAAACCTTGGTGTTATTGCTAAAATTCTAAATACTCTGCACAGGGTATTATAGGTTAAGAATCCAACAGATTTCTAAAAATCTCAAATTTTCCACCTCCTTCCCATCACCTGGACCACGACCAGGTTGTCTCCTGCATACATGCAATATAATCTTGTTGTTTTCACATAGAACTGTTATCACTAATGGGAGAGAGACAGAAGGAAAGTCAAGAAAAACTTAGATTAACTTCAAGAAGACTTAAATTAATATGAGACATGCATTGCATCATCAGTAGTTATAGCTAGATGAGAAAAAAAAAAATTCCATTTTCATTTGATTAAGATGCCCTTGTTTTAACATGTTATCTTAGCTCTTTCCTGCCCTTTCCCAATTATCTTATCAGCTAGTCATTGTAATAGAACACTGTTCCAGGATTGTTTTGTGCTAACCTTCAGTTTGGCAGCCTGTCCAAAGTGATTACTCCATCTACATACATCAGCCAACGACCAGATTCAGACTTACAAGGACAAGTGAGTAGGAGCATTTGTCTAATAAGTTGTAGATGTCCAATTCTGGCAAAACAACAGCTGTGGTATTCTTTACACATTCTTTACAGCTACAGCACATTGCTTCCTACCTTAAGGTCAGATTCTTTGAATAAATGCCACAAAAATTATTTAAAACAAATCACACTGCATGGGAGTTCTTCTAAGTTTCAAAAGACGTATGGCTAGGAGCCACACGGCATTCATCTATACTTAGGAGTTTACACTCACATAACTTTTTCATTGTAACACCACTTGTTAAGAAACAGCCTGTTCTAGAACTGAGATTTAAAGTATTTGGATAAGGAAAACCTTAAGGCATCCTGCTTAAGTGTCTCCCATTTTTAAACAGACATTGTACATTCTTTACCCATGGACATAATAACTCCCAGTCAAACACCAAGCCGTTTGTTCTATCACATTACAGAATACTGTAGTCTTCAAATCCAGTGAATCCATCGTCCTGTATAAAATGGAGCCCTGATTCACAAGTTCTCATACTACACAATTCTTTAGTGGGAGCCACAACCATTAAAACTATCAACAATACTAGCATCATTCAAGGCAAAGACTAAACAGTCCATTCTTTTATTTTAATAGAGTAGAATAAGAGCTTTAGAGAGGATTTAGGATTATGTTAAAGACATAATGCATAATAGAATTACTTGCTGCCATTTCTCTTCCCAAAGTGAAAGTTTTGTTTTGAAGTTTAAGTACATTTAGGAATTGATAGTTTCATTCTTAAATGCTCCTTCATATACTAGATCAAGTAGCACATACCACACAGTACTTTGAATACAATGTGAATAATAGAATTCATGTAATTATACTTACACACTCATTTTGTTCATTAAAATGGCAGAAGCACAAATGAGTTACTATGGGGAGAAGCATGCTATTTTCTAATTAAGGCAATTTGTTTGTGAGGGGGAGGAGACAAGTAGAAGAGCTAGAATTGTGCAATAAAATCTTAACTCCTACCCACAGAGAAAGCAAGAACTGGAACAATTACACCTCTTCTAAAAATTAAGAATTTGCTTTGCATCCATTTGTTAAGTACCTGTAAGTCCTATAAAGAACTAATTTTAAGAGTGAGATGTGCAATATGTTTTCCAGATACACCAGGAAAACAGTTAATTTCCACTTCTGTTAGAGAGTTACTGTACAATGGAAGAAGCATACTGCATTTTCTGTTGTAAATTTATGTAAAGTAACAAGTTCTGCCACAGACATGTATTTTTCCTTTTCACCATGAAGATGTAAGCAAAGAGGTTTTTAATAATGCAAACTGCATACCTGCAGATCTTCAGATCTTCATTTTAGTAAATCTGATCAGCTGTACTGGTGTTACAAGCACCATCACAAATCTCTAAACCAAAACAAGACTTCAAGGATAGGTCTTCTGTGATGCCAAACAGCCCCCACTTACTAGCACTTCTCCCCAATCTCTTCTGACAGTGTTACTATTACTGAGAAAAAGATAAAGAACAGTACCAAAATCCTTCTCTTCTACTTTTTCATAACCCACCTAACAAAATGGATCAGAGAATTTCCAGTCTAAAAATAAGCCTGTTCTTTGCAACAACAAAAGGTACTAGTAGTGCAAGACACATAAGTAAGCCTGGTTGAAGTTTAGGTTAACTGTAAAATTAACACACACACACACCCCTTAGCTTATTTCCTACTCCATGTTCAGATTGCCCTCTGTTCTGTTACAGTAACAGCAAAATATAAAAAGAACACTCTTATAAAAGAATTGTTTTTCGAAGGTCAGCATACTCCAGCAAAACATGGATGTTGCAGAAGGAAGGATGGCTGTTCCCATTCTTAAAAGAATTTCATGAGCATTCTCTTTTCATGGACAGCATGCCAGAAAAGCCCACCTCCATTGTCAAGGCAAAAACTTTTGGCGCATACAAAGGCTGTCAAAGTTTTTACAAAACCCTACCCTAATTGTAAGTTTCAAAGACTGGCTGACAAAGACCACATGCTTGTTTCAGGGTGCTTCCTGATGTTTTACAACCTAGGTTCTCATAAAATTACTCCTCAGTTTTTAAACATGCATTGATTTGGTTTGTGAAGTTTTAAGAGATGATCTTACTACTCTGTTTACATGTATTAGTATTGCTTAGTCTTCAGAGAAGGAAGAGTATTTTTCAGATTCTAGAAATAAACTGTAAAAAAGATCTACAACAACATTCCTGTAAGGAATTTAGTCTTTGCATTTTAACATGCCCATCACTTTATTTTCCTCTCTTCCCTTTTAGCAAGGCTATTAGTCACTTCCATTTAGACTTGTAAAGAGAGAATCCCCAGAAAAAGATTGTTCAAATGTTGAAAGAGCCCTCAGAACACACTAACCTCTGGAACGAAATACCGTTTCTTAAAAGCTCACAGCAGAATGCCAAATGTTGACTAAAATACGAAATCAAAGAAACATCTGTAAGGCAAGAAGTCAGTTCTTCTGCATAGTGAGGTCTCTTTGTAGGTCTTCTACCACATAAACACTGACATAGTAAAAACATTGCTAAATCATGTCTTCAAATTTTCAGCTCTCTTCCTTTTGACAGTAAACTACAGTTTCAGGACCTTAGTGATTGGTTTGTATCATAGAGCAACAAAAACATCGAGAAGGGTACCTAAATACAGCTTTCAGTTAGCTATTTTATCATCAAAGTGTACAATTAGAGACCTATTCCCGTCTCAAAAAAAGTTTCTGCTGTTAGATGCCTGATCTCAGCGTGCAAACTGCTTAGCTAGGAAGAGCTTTCGAAAGTGTCTTTCTTTATGGTTTATAATACAGTAGCACCTACCAATCCCAAGAATTAACGTACTCAAACGTAAAATCAAAAAGCACAAGGCTGGAGCAGATTTGCAGGAAGCCACTTCACAGCTTTGAGCTGGCCTTTTAAAACGAACTCAGGATTAATATCAGAAAGTACAACCAAGTAAATACCAGTTATAAATGCCACTAAGCTCTTAAGGAAATTGCACGTTCTTTCCATATCATGCCTGTAGAAGATTTTTAGTGCAATTATACTTGGTGTATTCCTGAGACTCCTTGTGAGACAAGAATAGCATTTACCTCTTGCACATAGCGTTTGAGGACCTACTGACAGAACGACATACAGGAGCTGGATAGAATTCTGATGCACAGTGGAGTTATTCGTATATTTTAAGAAGGAAACTTAGCAAGCTTTTAATAATGGACCCGCAATTCACGGAGCACGGCTACATTTACAACTTCATCGACTGGGAAGCCCTTACAAAAGGGCTCAACAGGGCGCAATCCAGCCACCCGCCGCGGTGCTTCCAGCGCCTGCCCTGAATCCTGCGTTCCGTCCTGTCAAGGTGCAACTTCCCAGCGAGCCGCGTCCCCCCGAGGCGGAGGGGGCCCGGGCACAATCCCGCTGGGCTGCAGCAACCCCTTCCGTCAAACAAAGACGGTGCAATCTTTATCGATAAAGCGATCCCCCTGCCTACACGCCCAAGGCGGCGGGAAGCACGGCCGTGAGGGGAGCCCGGCTGCCACAGCCGCCGGGCGGCAGCAGCCCCGCTCCCGCCGCCGCCCCGCAACCCCCGCCGCCGGCTCCAGCCCCCTCACGCCCTTCCCGCCGCCGCGCCCCGCGTCCCAACGGGCTGCGCGCCGCCCGCCGCACCTTCCCTCACACGCCCGGCCCGCCGCAGCCCCCTTCCCTCACACGCCCGGCCCGCCGCAGCCCCCTTCCCTCACACGCCCGGCCCGCCGCAGCCCCGCTCTGCCCCGTCCCGGCTCACCTTGCTGCAGGTCCTGCTGGTCGTACCAGGGCTCATCCTCACGGATCTCGAACTCCTCCACCAGGCTGTCCGCCAGCATCGCGTCCCTGCCCCTCGCGGCGCGGCGGGGGGACGAGGCGACAGCGCTCACACAGCGAGTCCCCTCACGCCGAGCGACGACGGGGCAGGGCAAGCCGGCAGCCGCTCCTCTCCTTAAAAGCCGCCTCCGGCCATTGCCGAGCGTTTCCGGACTTTGCCGAACCTCTCCCCCTTCTGGTCGGGCTGAGCGAGGCTGCCGCCGGCAACGTGGCAAGCTACGGCCACCCGCCCACCGCCTCCCCGCGATTCAAACACAACACCCTCACCTCCCCTGAGCGGAGCCAATGAGAAGCCGCTCGCCGGATAGATCGAAAGGAATCTTCACCAATCACAAAGCTACTTCATATCAAGCCGCCAATAAGAGCGAAGAGAGGGTTGGCCCGGGCTAATTACGCCCCGCCCCAGCAGGCGGTTGCGCAGCCTCCAGTCAGCGGAGGTGGGTCGGTGGCCGGGGAAGGGGCGGTGGTTGCCGGGGCTCGCAGGGGTTAATGGCGGGGAGCGGCTGCTGTGGGGTATTCCGGTACGGCTGCGGCAGAGCAGAGCTGGCTCAGCCCGGGGTGGGGCAGCGGACCAGGCATATGGAAGGCTGCGGCTCCTCGTCACCCTGTGTTGGGACCGCGGGGAGCGCTGAGGGAAGAGCCTGTGAGGAGGGGCTCGGCCCCCGAGCCGCAGCTCCGTACCGGTGTCACGCCCAGGTGCGGGCCGCCTTCCCGCTCCCCCGGGGGGGCCTTGCTGCGGAGCGGAGAACGCGGCCCCGCCGGAGCGTGCGGCCGCTGCTGTCCCGGCTGGAAACGGCCGCCTGCGTCCCCGCGCCTGCTGGCGCTCGGGCGGCCGCCGCTCGCTCCCTCATGAGGAAGAGGGAGCCGTGTCCCCTGTCTGGCGACCTCCTGAGAAAAATCTACCATGACTTGCCCAGTTTTAGCAGGCGAACACTTCCAAACTTCCAGTCCTGCAAGTTCCCAGCCTCCTGCCTCCCAGGAGCCGCAGCCTGGCCGCGCTCGGGCAGCCATACCTGCTGCCGGTACCTCCAGTGCGCATCTCCCCTCTGCTTCAGCAGCATTCCCCCCTGGCGTTACCCCTGGGGACTGGGAAAGCCTTTATTCTTAGTTCTACCCTGTCTTAATGTGGCTCAAGTCATGGAGGAAGGATGAGGAAGGTAGTTGTGCCCAACCAGTTTGTCCAACCAGTTGTGCCCAACCAGGGTCATGTGCGTTACGCTGCAGCTCAGCACCAGGCACAGCAGAGTGTGGTGTCAGCTCGGGCACTTCAGTCAAAATTTGTTACTGTTCAGGAATCCACTTTTCTTCTTTGGACTCACGCTCTAGTTTCTTTTTGTGAGTGTCATCCAGTGCTGGGAGAAATGCAATTAATACCATCATGTGTCTGGCTGGCTTAAGCAGTCTGTTCTTTTGGCTCATCTGTATTAACACAGTTGTAACCACTCAAAATTTCTCAAACTGATCAGCCCTCTGTGAGTCACAAAATGTCAACACCTGTGCTTTTAACCAGTTCAATATAGAAGCTGGCTATTAAGAAGAGGGAGGGAATACTCATGCATGATTTCATTGTAGTACAATTAAAGAGCGGGTCTTCTGGGAAAGGAAGTGTGGTACCTCAACTTCTAATTGAACCTATTTCATAAACAAGGTACAAGGCCAGATGTACCAATTAGTGTAAAGAGTTGTGTCAGATCCTGTGTATTATCATTAGTCATGGCACTAGATGCCTGTTTGCACATTGTTAGAAGGTTTTTGTTGAAGAAATCTCAAATTTCTTCTTTCTTTAAAATTTTCCAAAGCTGACAAGACCTTTGTTTTTTAAATCATGTAGGAAGGAATTGAGTCAAACATGATTTGAGAAACGACTGTTAGTTTGCTGGTAATGTTAGCGTGAAGCACGTTTATTCTTGGTACTTGTGGAATTTGGAGGAGATTCTCCTAATTCAAAGACTCATGCAGGGGGCTCCAAGGAGAAATAGAGATGAAAAGTCTGCCTTTCCAAAAGCACTAGTATCTGCTGCATAAATCACTTCATCAAGTATATTTGTGAAGGCTTGAATGTGCGCTACTTCAAAAAAAGTGACACTTGTCAGTAACATACTTGCTGTAACAACTTTCATAGTTGGTAATATCAAACTTACTTTTTAAAAGAAATGTTTCAAATAGGCATCTTTTCAATAACTTTATTCTTCACTCGAAGTTTCTTACTAAAAGCTTGTGAAACCAAACTTGGTACAAAAATGCAAAATTTCACCACCTGAAAATGGAATTGTCTCTACAGCTATAGCTCTGTGAAAACTAAACTTGAAAATATACATCACAATGATGCTCAAGTATCTAAAAAATCAGTCATATTCTTACAAATAAATTTGCTTTAGAAAAAAGAAAACAATTCAAGTTGTCAGCTTGATTTTTTTTTTTATATCTATAAAGTTATCTACTCTTTGCATCTTGTTTCATATTAGACCATCTTATATATATAGGCAAAAATGCACCCACATTTTATTTGCTCTTCAAGAGTTCATGCTTTGTGTTGAGGGGTGGAAAAACTGCCATTCCATCACCTGCCTCAGCCAGAATAGACACTTCTCCGGTCCCTACCTGATTGCAGCTTTTGCCTGGCCCTCGCCTGGTGATGGGGAAGTTGCCTTCTTCCCTCGCAGCAGCCGATCTTCATCCACTTTGTAAATCACAGGAAGATTGGAAACAGCCTTGGTTTTCGTTTCCTGTGTCTTCATGGTCCTTTTTATGAGGAGTTCAGGCAGCTGCATATAGATCTGGTTATCAAGCTGAACAAGCAGATATTTAAACTAAGTACTTTGATGGCTATTGGAAAACTGCATTTAGGATAAAATTGTTAATATGCAGAGGAGCAAAGTGTGGACTATTGACAAAAAGCAGGTTGGAAAGCTCTGGAATTAAGTGTGTTTAGTAAGGCTGGATTAGAACCTTCAAACAGATATAAAGGTGAATGAAGTCTCAGTTAAAAACAGATACGTGGGAGAAGTATTTTTGTATTAGGCTTATTAAATCAAATGTGGTCAAGGAGTAACTTTAGGTAGTCATTACTCTGCTTTTAAAAGTACAGGTTCCCTGGAGCTAGCTGTTTTCATAGGACAGTTTACACCAAACATGCTTAAGTTAATTGCTAGATAGATGGACAAAGTCAGCATCTTAAAGATCGTTGGCTGAAGATCTGCTTGATATCTTAAGGAAGTCTGTATTCTTGGGCTGAATCTGTTATTTGGACATATTTAAAATGCTGTACATGTGTTACTAGATTTTATTTACGTGCAGTCTTATACAATGAACATGTTTAAACTATTAAAAGGGGTTTTGATTGTTTTATGGTTTCTGTTCATATCTCCTTAGTTTATTAGGTGAAAGTAATGCTTCCATGGCCTGTTAAAAATTAACATTTAAAAATGCAAGGATAAAACTTGGGGTTTTTTTAAAGATATATCCATCTAAGTGCATGCTGCATTTGACATTCATAGCAATGAAATACATAAGGATATGAATTGAGTCACTTAATTCCTACACAGTCCATAATTTTAAAACTACGTAGCTAGCAAGAAAGATGTAAAATGTATGCAATTACCTTGAACTGTACACCAAGATCAGTGTTTGCAATAGCAGATATTTTATATTGAGTCTGTGCACCAGTTAGGAAAGTATTCTTTTACATTTTTGTCTACTTGTTCCATTGTTTTTTAAGTACTGATTATACTTAGAAATGTCACTGACTTTTTAATATTTTGCATCTGTTAAGTTTTGGTCTCTGTGTCTTAGAACTCAGTAAAATGTGTTTCTCATTTTAAAAAAAGGAAGTAAGAATGGGGAAGTTTTCCTCTAACAATCTGTTTCTACACCTCTGAAACAAGCAAATGTCCTATGTCATTTTAATTCAGAAAATTATTCTACTAAGTGGTGTAATTATTTTTGTAGCTTGAGGAAGAAGAGAGTTGTACCTGTGGAAGATGAAGTTCATTTTGGGAATTCATCCTAATGCACTGGCATATTCCATGACTACGTTAGGTGCTGGAATGATGAACAGTATCTTTAATTTCTACTACGTTAAGCTTTTCCTAAACCGATACAAAATTTCAGAAGTAGCATTTCATCAAGCACAGGTATTGTACAATGGATTATTGATTACCATATTGTGCTATGTCTCTGTGTAACCACAACAAAGTAATTGTTTTTACTTACTAATTACTTTCAGACGCACTGCAAATAGTTGTACAGTAAATTCATTTTAAATGTAGTTAATCCGTAAGCAACTGAAGGTACACATAAAGCACATTGTTTACAGTCTTTAGATTAAAAATGTCCAGACTTTAATGGCTGAAAAGATTTTAACCATTGATAGCTTGAAGTAATTTTCTAAACTAATCTTGCACCTCAGCTCCATAGATACATTTAACATTGGTGTTTTCCTATGGACTGTTTAAGTACCTAAATACTGCCTTTATTTTGCAAGTCATTATCCATGTGAGCAACTCTTGTCGTAAATGGTCTCCTGAAAGTAATGGGCCAGGTCATGTTTTGAATTACTTGCTGTGAGAGTAATATCAGGACTTTACACATCTGGGCTTTCATCTTGTAAGCTTCTGAGAGAGTGAAGTCTTGGAGACAGAGGTTTATTTCATGTGTAGCTGTGCACCTGCCTACTTACTCATCTTGCTTTTCAAAATTACTATAAACCTCTAAATACCTTTAAGAATTTGGTCTGGAGTCTGTTTTGACCTGAGAAGCTTTCATCTTTTTTTTTTGTTCTTTGAATAGAGATTTCTTTTAAATAAATATGGTGTATATTACTTCTGTGGTTGTATAAACTCTGCAGAAAAATCACACTAATGATAAATTCTGTTGTGTTTCTTAATTGTTTGTTGCAGGTTGTATTTATGATATGGAATGCCGTTAATGATCCTCTTTTTGGGTATATTCAAGATAACTCCAAATTTGCATGCTGCTCAAGACGCCAGTTTTCAATTTTATATGGAGCTCCTTTATATGCGTTAGCCTTTTTGCTTCCTTGGTTTCCTTGGAAACATTATGAAGAAGGTGACTGGCTAAGTGGTCTTCACCTCATTGTTGCATTATGTGCTTTTGATGGTTTGCTTACATTTGTGCTTCTAGCACAGTGCGCGCTCTTTGCAGAAATTTCAACAAGACATGAAAGTAGGCTTCAGCTTATTAAATATAACCAAGTAGCAACACTAATTGGATCAACAAGCATTCTCTTTTGTGGTCTCATATCAGATAATATGGAAAATTTTGCCTGTTTTCAGGCTTTCACTGTTTTGGTCGCAGCATTAGCAACAGCTTGTATGTGTTACACAGGCAAATACAGTACTAGTCAATATGAGCAGAGGGAAATTTGCACAGAGAATGCTGATCAGGAAAACAGTGATGGAGCTCTGTCCTTGTCCTTGGTAATTTCATTGACCAAACAGATTATGACAGAGAAAAACTTTTTATTTTTTGTAACAATGAATTTCTTTCAAGTCTTCCACCTAGCCTTCTGCAACAATTTTATGATGATCTTTGCGGATAATCTTATTCCCAAGGATGTTCTTTCTTCCTTAATAAGAAGTATCATGTACGGAGCAGGCTTTATTTGTCCTCAGGTAGGCCGTTACGGTTCTTTATTTCAAAATATGAAAACATGGTGGTTTACTAGTTTTCATTAGTTTAAGGTATCCATTTACACTCTTTCTTGAAAAAACGCTGTATCTGGCATAAGCCATTGGCTGTACCAAAAAACAAATCCAGCTCACCTGTGCCCTACAAGGAGAAAGTGCCTCTGTGCACCGGCTAACCAAGCATAAGGGTAGGGTAGCAAGAATGCACAAGCAGGCAGGCTTGCAGAGTATCTGTTTACAAGAATATGAGATGTGAATATGCAAAGAGTGAATGTTTTGTATCCTACAGGGTTTATAATACCAAAGTGTAAAGGAATGAAAAACATGATCAAGATAAAAAGTTTCTAAAAGCAAAACCTATAGAATTAGGATTTCTCTCCTCTTTGGTTTTGATTTGTAATAGGTGATGAAAGAATAATCTCTTATTCAGGAAGTTTCTGAGATAAACTGCACACAACAAGAGAAAAATCATTAGGTATTAAAAACATTATTGAAATATGTGGTATCTCAGTCATGGGAACCAAGCAAAAGTCTAAATAACTGCTTTTGGGGAATAATATGTTCTCATTTATTTTGTTTGCTGGTTTTGGGCAGCTACATTTACTGGGTAGAGAGAGACATACTTTCAAGACCCCAGTCAGGGTTGGGGGAGGAGTAATGAACTGGAAAAAAAAAGAGAACCTAAACAAGTAATGTGTAAGAACAAGAAAAGCAGCAAAAATGTCCCACAGAATGTAAACATACTTGTCTGTAGTGAATAAAAAAGTTTTCTTGTTCATTCCCTTCTAACTTCTTTCACTGGATCTTTTAAAACTTTCACGTTGTTTACTTATTGGATGATGAAATTCAGGATACTCAAAATCTATGTATCCTGACTTTCATCATAGGTGCTGATGATGTTCAGAATTTCTGAAAATCAGGCTGTTAAATTCATTAAATTGCAATGTTTTTCAGTAGGTAATATGTAAAAGAAGATATGTGAAAGTGCAACTGGAATTCACAGCTCAATTTCAGTTACTCCTTTAGCTTTTGCATATATAACATACAAATCCTAAACGTACCTTCTCGTTCCCCTAACTCCTAAGTATCTATCATTTCAATTTTTATCATTCCCACAGGTTTAACTTTTTTTTTTCCTGTAACTCAAACAGCTGATGAACTTTGGAAATAACTTAGAAACAACAGAAATCAGGAAAGCTTAAATAATTTTACACTTAATATACAGCAGTCACTTTTGTTGATAAAATCAGTGTGACAGTGTGAAACGAACAATCTTTCAGAAAATGCATCTGTCTCTGCTCCCCAGAGACTCTTTGTCTTGAAGGTCACTGAACCATAGAGAGTTTGCTGTGACCTTATTTTTCTCAGGTTTTGTCCCTTTGAGCTCAAGATAGAATAAGAATTCTCTGGTGGCAATGTCCTGAACTTCACTTACTGGAAAAATACCCAACCCATGTAAAATAAAGCCCCTTCTTACGAACTGTGCTTCAGTGGCCTGTACTAAACTAGATTTCAGCTTCTGTCTTAGGTTCCGTTTAGTAGTGGGTGTGAAGAGTAAAACCTGCCTGCAAGGGAAACCTTGTTGCTGAAACAAACAAATTTAAATTTGTGTCATTAAGGTAGTATTTTTCTTAGAAATATGCAGTCTTAGAAACATGCACGTAACAAGGAATTTTCTAAATTACAAGTACTTCCTGAGACAGGGTTATTTCTCAATTATAGGGAGACATGGTCATGGTTTTTACAATAACAGACATTACATAATCTCTTATCGTTTCTAGTGCAAACACTTTTCTGCAAAATGCCTGAGAACAGGGGGAGGAGTATGTTTTAAGTTTCTTACAACCAGATTTTTTTCTTACATCAACTTTCCAGATTTGTTTTACCTTCTTGATCATTGGTTTAAGTAGAAAACTTGAGCTTCTTTAAAATAGCATTTGCTGCAGTAATCTTTCTCTGGTTTTGTTCTTTATGTTAAGGCATTTAAATGTGGGAACAAATGTACAATGAGAATTCTCTCCTGTTCTGTTTATTTCTGTAACACAGAAAGAGAAAATGTGTATTGCTATTGTGAGTATTTTTTGTGACAGTGTTGAGGACCACATACATGTAGGTGGTGACATAGGCTCATATAAAAAGAACATAATGCATTACAAAATGTCCTCTTTAAAGTGGAAAGCAAGGAGCAATAGAGAAGAGCTTACACTTTGTTCATACTATAATCAGCCCTTAATACCACTTTTATGAGTTTACTTGTCACTAGCTTCTTGTGTGGATTACTGCTGGTTAAGATTGGTGGAACTGAAATACACATTGTCCACTGGCATCTGCCTTCCTCTACTTGCTATTAAAGTCTCTAACTTGCTTCGATCAGCTGTCTTGGTGAACTTGCTTTATCCACTTAGAAGTCATGCTTTATTTCTATAAATGTCAGTTAAAACAGTAATATTAATGAAAAAACAATTACTGAAAATATTTTTGATCAGCAGTTAAAATTCAAATGGCAAGGTGCTTGGTTTACAGTTAACATACTGTCAACAAAATTGATATTTAAGGGCTATCAAACATAAAAATCATGAGCATTAAATAATAGATGGGCAATGTGGGAAACAGTATTTTTCTCAGGATATAGTAGTTCTCAGCTGGCCAGTTTGAGTGAAAGGAGACCATTATTACCTGGTAGAGGTAGCATAGAGTGGGCCAGTAAACAGTTCTCTTTGTTCAATTCCTATTTTTTTTATTTTTCCTATTTTTTCTTTGGATTGAACTTTTTAGAAAGGGTTGGGTTTTGTTGTGCTTTTTTTTTTTTTTTTCCTTTAGTGGGTAGTAAAATTTATGTCTGGTCTGTGCTTTATAACTTTAATGCTGAGATAGTGTACTGTATCTTTTCATCATATATGTGTATGTATTATCTTTTCAGTGCCTTGTTCTTCTCAGTCACGCTTCATTGAAGAAGTTTGGTTATTACAGAATCATCTTGTTTTCCTTTTACTTGGAAGGAGTAGCTGCTGCTGTCATGTTTGTTCTAGGGCCAGAACACTATTATCTGTTGGCATTTTATCTCACGACAAACATGTAAGTAAATACACTTCCCTATTCATAGATACAGCTTAAATAATTCTAATAGAATGGACACTTACTTTTCATAGTGTGAAGATTTTGCTACTGCTTTTATGGTTTTCTTTCTGTTCTACTTGTCAGAAAAGTTGAGACTCCAGTTACAACTTCTTTTTCAGCTTTCATTTTATTCTGCTTCAGCTTTTTATTTCTGCTTAAAAAGAAAAAAAGGCTTAAATATGAACAGTAATTAAGGTTTGCAGCCACATGCCTCCAGCTGCTTATTGCTTTAACATGAGATTCAAGGGAAGCAGAAGCTCTTCTCATCCACATAGACCCAGAAGATTTTGGTAGAGGAACTCTTCGGAGACTATTTGGTAGGAAAGCCCAGACGTCATTTTGTATTGCATGAATACTTGTGTGTTGCACTGCAAAACAAATATCGGTAAGTCAGGTATCAGTTAGGTAACCAATACTCAGTGGTGCCAGGTAAGTATGATGCCAAGAAGTAGTATTTTCATGGAAGAAGTATATTGTGGTACATGGAGAACCTTATGTAAAAATAAAGACCTGTTTTTATCTGAATATTGTTATAGCAGTTCATTTTTATTTCTTTATTTTCTATTTCATTGCTTGCTTGCTTTCTACATGTTCCTTCCTACCCTCCTTTTCTTCATCTTTTTTTTCCCCCCGTTTCCATTCTTATTTTCAGTATTTCATTCACGGGCTACTGTAACACTGTGAACAATAAATTAAATTTCATTACCTGCATACTTCAAATGATGAAGATACATGTTGATTTCCCCAGGAAAAAATGTCTAAGGTACCTAAAGAGTGTGTGTTTAAAGTGCTAATTGTTCAAAGCCTCTTGTAAGTAAAAGATAATCTCAGCCAAAATTTAATACCACATAGAAATCGTAATATTTGAGTTTATGGCTTCACTTAGCAGTTTGTTAACAGCTTTCTCTGTTTGTGTTTAAATGTATGTGTATATATATAAATACATACATAGGAATGCATATACAATCTGTTTACTATTCTAATTCTCCCACTTTGAAGTTTGTCTTCCATGTAGTCTCTCCAGTAATGCTCATGTCCTTTTCAGATTTCAAGAGAAAATTTTCAGTTCCTCTTTCTTCTAAGGTGTTTCTTTTCTCCATGTCTTTTTAAATTACTGATAATCTCAAGCATGTGTTTATGACCTTTTGCGCCAGTGTCCAGGAAGAAAGGCAAACCCCTCCCCCACCTTTTAGGTTTGCATATCAATTTCTAATTCTCAATTAAGAGCAGATCTAGTAATGCTTTCAGAACTGCTGTTTAAACAGACAAATCACCATGTTTTAAAGAACATCTCAGCTTTCTGTGTTTGCAGATATGTCCATTGTGAAAGTGTATATAAGAACTATGAACTTCTTAAATATTTTGTCTTTCTTTAGGGTAATTGTACAAGCTTCATTTAGTTTGTTCAATTTGCCTTTGGCAGATATTGTTGATGCAGATTTAATAAAGCACAAGCGGAGGTATGTCAATCGTAGCTGTTTTTCTTTAAATATGCTATCTATTTGCCACGTTACTGTTTCCTAAGTTAGATTGTGTCAAAGTAAAGACAGTAACGATCTTTGATCCTTGACACAGAAGTACTTTCGGTAAAAGCAACTTGGGATAAGTAGAGATAAGAACTTGAATAAAGTTTCCTGCAGTTAACTTCAGTAGTGTAATTTAAACAGATTATTAGGTCATTTCTAGTTTTAGTTATACTACAGTATAAGCCAAGTCCTTCAGGTTTTTGTGTTTTCATTTTTGTTAGCTTCAACAGAATTATTTTGTAACCATATACATCTACTGTCATGTATGGAATTTTCTGAATAAGGTCTTTCTAACATGGAAAAAGCATTTAGAAAGCTTTAGCAATGCTACGTGAAGTGCAGATTTCAAAGTCTAACTGGTTGCTGTTATCTCTCTGAAATAAAAATTGATAAAACCTGCTGTGACGTAGCATATTACAACTCATGGATCTTTTGGATGATTATCACAGTGCAGATAACTTTCTGTTGGTTCCATAAATATTTATGTCAGTGCAGATTCAGGTCTGGTCAGGTCACTGTATTAAAGAACTTGCCCCTCAAAGGTGAGAGCTATTGCTTTCATGAAGAAAAAAAAAAAAAGCCTCCTTTTTTGGTCTCATGCATGTAAAGTCTTAAGTTGTAATTAATTCTTCATGTACTGTTCAGTCTTAACTTCAGTAATTACTCAGTGTGCACAAAGTCAAACTTGAATCCAAGTAATTTCAGAATTGGGGCCAACCGATAGATATACCCCAGAGGTTTATTACCTTTCATTTCCAAAGAAATTTAAATTTCTTTGTGATAGCTGATCTGTTTGCTATAATGTATGAACTTTATAAAGCTAAGGATCATGATAGTTAGCATTTGCATAGTAACAAGATTTTTATGATCACTAATTAATACACTAATAAGTTTGTGTTTTGCATTCATTTGGTTTTTTCCCTGAATATATTAGATCACCACTTTCCTCTATGGTTTTTGGTACCAATGCTTTATTTACCAAGCCTGCCCAATCTTTGGCTCCAATGCTTGTGGTTACAATACTAAATCAATTTGGATATGAGAACCTGAATAATGAAGTTGCTCGACCTGATCTGAGGTGAGTTCAAAAGGAGTACTTTAAATCATATAAATTAACATGAAATAATCGTGTCATCTAAAAAGCAAATTAATCTGCAATAGTTTGCATCAACGGCCCTTCAAAAATATGAGTGCTTTAAAAATATTTTCCAGTTGGTTTATGTCTGGAAATAGAAATGGTTTTTAAAGAATAAATCATTTATTGAACAATTCGCAAGGATTTCTACCTAATTTTGAAAAACAAAGGATTTATTTCACTAGTTAACCATCTCCTGTTCTATTGCAAAAAAGAAAAAAAAGTTTGAGAACACCTAATTCCTCTTACTACGATACATGTTGTCCTGACTCCTGTGTTTTGATTTGTAAACCTGCTTCCTTAAAATGTATAATCCTAATAGGCTTGCGTTTAAGATACATTTTTGTTTGAGAGACAGCAGTATAATCACTGAGGGAGGGAATTTGCCTCAAGTAGGAGTATAATTTTGGCTTCAATGCTACTTACCATTCTAATGGTAATGATTTCACTGCAGTCCCTGGAGACCTTAATACACAGCATAAAGCTGTGGTTGCTAGTTAGCACATTGGAAATGCATGGGCTTTTATAAAAACAAATTAACAGGGACTCAGTACACTGAAAGGGTCATAGGCTGTTTATTTATGACCAACAAGAGGAAGTGGCAACATGAGGAATAACTGAAGTCAGGACTAAAAGGTAAAAATTAGTCCTGATCACGATTTGCTTGAGAGAACAACATGAATATTCTGAGAACTATATAGCTCTCCTAAATTTTGAGTGGAAACCTTAAAAAGTACATAGAATACAATTGTATATGAACTTTTGTGGAGACAGGAAAGGACTGGTATATGTCACCTAATGCTAGAGGAATGTTGCATATTTGAGGAATTTTCTAAAAAAATGTACGAGGAAAAGTGTGACATAAAAGGACAACAGGTGGTCTTCAGAAAAGCATCCTGACACAAGCAAAGAAGGCTTAACTTTGAGGATATGTGTGAGAACAGTTAATTCTATTTTAATACATTCTGTAGATAGCCAGCCAATGAGATGATGTGAAGAGGACGTGAACCTCATTATAATGTCAGATAAGATGAGTGATTTTTGCAGAGGAGTAGTAGGTTGAACTGGATGTGGATATGAGAGGGCTGAATATATTCATCTTGATGATTCAGAGAAATTAAGATTTGAATTCTGATCCCTTTTGATCAAAGAAATGATCCTTTTCTGGATGGATTTTAAATCACAGTAGTTATAAATCTCTTCCCCACACACCCCCCCACCCACACCCCCAGTAAGTAGCCTCTGGACTATAGCAACAATAAATTTCTTGAATATAGAGTTGTAATACTTTGAATGCTTAATCTCTAAAACCTATATTTCCACTTGAGTCACACTGCGATTTGATCTACTTCACTAGGACAGGGAACAACATAAAAGTACAAAGCTGAGATCAGTTAATCAAAGAGCACCTGAAATATACTACATATTTCTCTTGCCCATCTCTTCAAAAATAATTTCTTAAATATAAAGCAGTCTGCATGTGGTTTTTGTATATGTATGTGTGAATGTGCATGTCCTTCACTTTGCAAATGGACTGCAGCATGGACATACAGTCCACAAAGACCAGACTACTCAAGATTGTTTCTAGGGAATCAGTTTGCCCATGGCAATGTACTCAGACCATTGACTGAGCTAAAATTACTTATACATATTAAAACCTTATCAGCTGATCTCAGATTTCAGCCATAGGCAGACAGCTAAAATATACTTGTCTCAGGACAAAGTTGTTGGAGGACAAACAGAAACTGAATATAGGAGATTGCTTAAAATATGTTCAAACTGTTTGGGAAAAAAAAAAAAAAGAATTTCACATATGTGAATTATATGTAATGAAGTGTTATGACCCATGTCAATACAATCTCAGCTGTGTCCTTCCTTTTTCTCCAAAGCTGGCAATATCACGTGTTCTGGAAAGTGTTTACTTTATTAGGTGTAGTGGTAGTGAATTATGAAGATAGCACAGAGGACCTTTATTTTGCATTAACAAAATGTTTGGACCCTGAATAAACGTGTCTGAAGCGTTTCCAGCAATGTTGTTTACTGGGAGAAGATGCAGTCAAAGCCCATAAACTATTTGCTGAATTCTAAATAACTTATTTTTTCTTAAATTGAAAACTAAGCCATAGCAATAATGATGGAGCAGCTAATCCTGGAAACCATTTCCAGGCACATTAAGGACAATAAAATAATCAGTAGTAGTCAGCATAACTTCAAGGGGAAGTCACGCTTGACCAACTTGATAAACTTCTACAATGAAATGTCTAACCTGGTAGATAAAGGAAGGGCTGTGGATATTGTCTACCTGGACTTCAGTACAGCTGTTGACACTGCTTCCCATAAGATCTTCATAGGAAACCTTTGGTACAGGGGCTGGATGAGTGTACAGTGAGATGGGTTGAAAGCTGGCTGAATGGCTGGGCCCAGAGAGTGGTGACCAGTGGTAAGTCTAGTTGAGGCCCGTGACTAGTAGTGTACCCTAGGGGTCTGTGCTGGCTCCAGTCCTGTTTAACATCTTCATTAATGATGTGGATGACAGGGCAGGATGTTTGGTGGTGACACAGAGCTGGGAGGTGTGGCTGCTGATAATGTCAGAGGGTCATGCTGCCAGCCCGAGGAATCTTGACAGGCTGGAGAAATGGGCTGACAGGAGCCTCATGGTTCAACAAGGAGAAGTACAAAGTCCTGCAGCTGGGGAGGAACAGCTCCGTGCACCAGTATATACGGGGGGGCACCCAGCTGAAAAACAGCTTGACAGAAAAGGACCTGGGGGTCCTGGTAAGCACCACACTGAACGTGAGCCAGCAATATGCTCTTGTGGCAAAGAAGGCAAAAGGTATCTTGAGCTGCATTAGACAAAGTATTGCCAGCAGATCAAAGGAGGTGAGCCTTCCCCTCTGCTCAGCGCTGGTCCAGCCCACAGGGGAAGGGTATGTCTTTTTTTCCCCTTCTTCATTTATGTTATACATTCAATGGCATTTTATTAATAGCATATTGCCTTCAGAATGGGCTTCACAGATATTCTGTCTTTGGTGCTCATTTTACATTGTATCAAAAAAAATGATCTATCAAAAGCTATCTGCTGTGACAAATCATATATCTTCTGATTCTTATGCCTCCAGCAAAATTCTGTAAGATGACACTTCACCTGTACCTCCTCATTGTTCCAGTGATTACATTTTGGTTCTTCAGCTATGTGATATTATGACTCCTTGACATCCTCCGTGATCAGGATATTTCATTAGAGTACCAAAACTCCGTTAAGAGTACCAACCAACTATAAGTTGCCAGATTTTAAGCTTTGCCTGTCTTTTCTTGCCATCATGCGGTTGAGTAATTCACACATATATATTCCCTGCCTCAGTAAAGCCTACATTTCCGAGCAGCTTATTAGGGCAACTGGCATGTTACGAGTGAAATTCTTTTCCCAGAAGACCTTTTGAGACAATAATGCATCTTTGTCTTGGTGGCTTCTGTTACACTTGTATTCTGCAGACGCTCAAGCTGGTAAGATGCTGGTGAGGTTTTATACAGAGGGTAAAATTCTAGAAGAAAGGAAAATTTAGTCCCCTCTTTCTTTCATCTGTGAGGTATCATAGCACCTCCAGGTGGATGCTTAAGATTCATCAGAAATGAGAAAATGCTTATGAATGGTGATCCCAGTACTGTATTAGACCAGGCATTCCAAAGACCTAGCCTGTCTGTCTTTTCCTCTGTATTGAAGCCCTTGAACTGACCGTTAACATCATCAGCTGTTTACTTACCAGTACCAGTATTTACTTCTGCCTCAACGTGACTTCTTAGTCACAGTGATGCCTTCTTTCTTAGGAGCAATCTGGGTTCTCCTGGTTTTGCCTCTGGTATCCTAACTCTGAAGTGTGACATTTGCTGTGAATAGTGTATCTCTTTTCCAGAAGTTGTTTTTGCTTTTTGGTGTAACCTTTTTCACACGTGATGTTGGCCTGTATATTGTACACAATTCTGTATGTGTCACACAGGATTCTGTATGCATTAATATACACATTATACCACATTCTTAGGGAATGTGGTCACTACACATCAGTTAAGCATTTTGCAGTTAATACTAGCTTAAGTATTTTTAAATATCCTTAAAATTTGAGCAATAGCTTGCAGAATGGATGGACCTGGTTTGGTTTTTTCCTTTTGGTCTGTCATCACAGCAAAGCATTACCTGCCTCATATGGCTTGGGTTTTTTGGTGGTTTTTTGGTGGGATTTTTTTTTTTTTTTTGGGGTGGTGGTGGTGGGTTTTTTTGGTTGTTTTGGTTGCTTGCTTGCTTTGCTTTGCTTTTTTTTTTTTTTTTTTCTTTTGCTCTTTGGTTTGGGGTATTTTAGTTTGGGGTTTGAATTTCTTTTTTTTTTTTTTCCCCTGTAGAAAAGATACCTAGTTTAAAATCTCCCTCTTCTGGAGAGCCACTGCAACTACAGCTAACTTCCCTTGAAGGTGTGCTCCGAATTCGTTCTTCAGAATGAAGCTTTTTTACAGTAACTTTACTTATTGGAGGCACCTCAAACTGTTAATGCTTTCGTACTGAATTACTGGACTACATCACATTCTATTCAGAGTGATATTAGGGCTGTTTAGTGAAAGATTCTATGTTTTATTCCTGCATATGCAAAAAATGTAGACATGGAAATTTCTGAAGTTACTGGTCCAGCTGTTACTAGGATAAAATCTGAGCTCTGCTCTTCATTTGTCCTAGTCCCTTAATGAAATATTTTCCTATTCCTTGTTCTGTGTACTATAGATATTTTTCATAATTCCTGGAGTAACTTAAGGTCTTACAGTACAATAAGTAATACTATTTTCTTAAACCAATACTGTTCCAGTGAGACCAAATCAGGATTGCACAGGTATGAGTGATTTGGTAATGTTCTTTCTTTTTTTTTTGTCCTTCCTGAGGTCCATGTATAAAGACAGAATAATTTTAGTACTGAAAACTGCAGTCCTCTTTAGTGTGCAGAACAAGCCAAGCACAGCCCCAGCATCCTGTTAACTGTGTCTTAGTCCTGTTTTCATCTTCAGATAGGTAATTTGTCTGTGGCCTCTCTGCTGAGTACAGTTAACTGTTGGCAGTTGTGATGTTGGTGTACATGATGGGAGCCTTTGTTTACTTGTAGGTGGACTGAAAATGCAATTGAATGCAGGCCAGTAAACAACATCCAAATAGTAAATTATTGTCACTGCCAATAAACATTGGCTATGGACCAGTGACCTGCTAGTGAATACCTCCAGTCTTAAATGCCATCGCCCAAGTGGTTAAGTAATTCACTTGTAACCCTCTGGTTTTTTGTTTCCTTTAGTAGCATTAGCATGACTCCAGATAAATTGTGATCGTTGTGTGAGTGTGTCTGCTAAGGAATAAATCTAGGCTGCTTTGGAGGTTGCAAGCACTGTTTCTGTTTAATGCAGGGAGATAGGAATTGATTCTTTTATGATTCAGAGAAACTCTTAGGTTTTGTTCGAAAGCCTGCTCAAGTTTTCTTCACAGGTTTCAGGTTTTTTGGATCATGTCTGTAGCTTTTTCGTGAGTCTCCTGTCTTGTCCCTGAATGCTAAGGGAAAAAAGTAGAAAATAACATAAACTGCCCCATGGAGAGAAAGTTCATTTAGGGTCTGTTTCTCAGCTTGAGTTGACTTTCCTAATATTTAAGTAATTAGAATGCAAGAATTAACAGAATGCCAGTAGATAATGATTCTAGCTACTAGATGAATGCCTAAATGTATGCTTTGAGTTGTCAGAAAACATACTGTTTGTAAAAGGGAACTCATTCAACTCCTTATTTTATATTTTCTTTTTTGGTTCATATTTGTTGATGTTTTTACCTCTTATTCCATAGAGAAGATTTAGATGAGGAAATACCATGCATCCATGAGAATAAATGAGAATGACTGTTAATTTCACGTGTATTCTTTTTATAGTTTATATTATCTTGTAATAATTCATTTTAAACCAAATGCTACTTTTAAACAGCCCTTTACACCATACCTGAATTTATGCATTAATCACGACTTCCATCTAGCAGCAATAACAACAGACTATGGTGATTGCTAATAGCACAGATTATAACTTCATAAAATATTTTTTAATTAAAATGTTTGCTTCCATTTTCTGCTTTTCTTTCACTTCCTAATTTTTCAATCTTACTAAAGCTCTGTTCTAAAATTGGATTATATTACTTAAATTGATTTCTATATTATGTAATACAGATGGGTACTAAAGCAGTGAACAGGATTTCTTAGGTTGCTTACAGTGTATTAAAATTAACTCGAGTGCTAATTTTCTAATTTCCTCTCAGCTATTACGAAAGGCGCAAACAACAAAATACATATTTGTATGTAGAATTAGAAAATACGATTGAAGTACATCTGATATCTGAGATATTTATATTTCTTTTAATTATAATTGATTGGACACAGTAACATGTGTATGCTGTATATATGTATACAATGTGAATGCTTTAAAAATAATTTGTTGTGAATTGACCGTGAAAGTTAATTTTCCTCTTCTTGAAAGCTGTTTTTCCCTCTTCTTCCCCAGTTTGTTTTTAGGTCTTCATGATGCCATGTTCTATTTGATCTGTCTGGTTCCACTTTGCATTGCAGTCATACAAATCCTGACGTGGACTCCCTTTTCAATCCAGAATAGTCATATGACAGCTGCGCACTAAATATGTAACTGTTGGTCAGTCAATTTTCTGCTGAACTGTACCACAAAAGAGTTTGTATGTTTTAAATGTGAAAAAGCAAGATCACATTAAATGGACTATTAGGCCAAACACAGTCTGAGCCATTTTGATAAAGTTTCATCCTTCAGTCTATATAGACTATAATGAAGATCACATTCAGCCTTATTGCTGAGCCTGCACAGTTTTTTTCTAGTGTCATTTACCTGTAATGGCTTTATCCTTAATTACTAAATAAAGTCTTTTCTGGTATATACTGGTCACTGTTAACTCATTTTAAGAATGGATATGGCAGAAAGGAGTCCCAACCCAGCACCTGGAATTCAAGGAACTGTATTCTCTTAAGCTTACTGAAAGATGGTGGATTAATTTTGCCATACTGCTAAAATGGCAGATCTCTGAAGTTAATCTGGAAGAGCCTGGTGGATATCCCTCATGGATAGCAGGGAGATGAAGAGAAAAACATAAACAGTATCTAGCTGACCGATATCAAGACAAATCTGACAGCTACCACAGGAAGAGCCAAGAGTAATTAACTACGCTGTAAAAGTCTGCATAAAGCTAAAGAAGAAAAAGATTAAAATGCTGTTCAATGAAATGTTGCTGGATATGGAAAAGCCCCGTATGTCCTCACTGGCTTCCTGAATATCTGTGGTTGGTGGTAGGTAGATCAGTTTTCTGGCTTTAAATGGGAAAATTATTCTGAAGGTATCATATTGTTAGTACTTCGTACCGAATGTCATTGTGGTAAGAAAAATATTAGCATATGGATGTAGTAGTGTTCAGTTAGTTGGACAGATCTAAGCACACATATTGAATCTACCCACTTGGTAGTGTTACGTTGGCAAACTCATTTGATGTGCTGCCAGTTGAAGTTAATTTCTGATTAATCAAGATGAAATTAGTTAAATTCTGATTAATTCTTATCAAAATCTTTTCAGTTAAGCTTTTAAATGAATCCTGTGATTTTTATAAATTAAAGGGTTTTTGACAAAATTTCAGAAACCTCGAATCCTCTCTTCATTTCACATATGTTGTATGATAATATTAGCATGTTTGTAGTACTCCTGTTTAATAGTCTTTTTCCTCCAGTATATCCAGTGTGTAATTGTGTAATTGCTTAAGTATAATATAATCACTTCATTTTTATTCTTTGTTTTGCCTGGACAAACATAATTTTAGAAGCGCCTCTCTTACAGGGTGCCAGTCACTTGGAAGTACAAGAAGATGCATTGTAGGTATCCTGATACTAAGGCTTTACATGTACTGTGAGAGGTAACTTGGAAAAGAAAAGAGTGTAAGAAGTTGCCTTGCATTTTGCATTTAATGAAGAGGTTTGAGATTTGAAATACCAGTGTTGAAAAACATAGGGTTTTTGTGCCTCAGTTTTTACATTTGCAGAGCAGAAACATTGTTTCCTTGCTTTTTTGAAGGGCAAAGTGCTTTCAAAGTGATGAGTGAAAAAGTAGGATAGTATTGTTAAATATTTAGAAATCCAAATGAGCTCTTTGATAGGAATATGAAGATTTATGTTAAAATGTAAGAAGCCAGAAGTGTGATGAAGTTTTAAGCTGCATTATCTGTTTTTTATCTCTGTCTTGTCAGAGATACCATTATTCATTTGCACTGTACATGCTAACAGCATTATGTACACATACTAGTGTCACTTGTATTTACATACCCAAAGAAATATTTACACAAATACCAGAGCAGATACGGACTGTGTGTTTAGATTCTGACTTTTAAAAGACTTACTGCATTGTATGTATGAAAGGCAGAAGGAGCAAAAGCCAAAGGACAAAAATCTGAAGAAATTTAAGTTAATGTGATCTTTGGTTCATTATATGAAACAGTCTTCTCCTTGACAATTCCTTTAAAATGGTAATAAATAAAATAATTTTCTTTTTCTTTACTGTTTCTGTTATTTCCTAAATCTCCTATGTTCATCCTATCCTCATAGAATATGTATTTTGATAGATGAAAATGTTATTGTTCCACAAATAGGGTTTCTTAGATGACTGTTTGTTACTTAGTTCTAACATTAAGTTGTACAACTGGGAGAGTACTGTGCTATACAACAGGAAAGCTAATAAGTGGTTTTACGAGTCCAAATTGTATCAAGAATTCTTTGCAATGATCAGGATTATTTTTTCTGAAAAATGTTTGGTAAAGATACCATTTTATTTGCTGAAATTAGAAAGGAGTAAGGGGTGATATGACTGAAGGCAGTTTGAATAGCCACTATAAACTGCTGCATCTTTAGAATTAAGACAGGAAAAGTAAATTTTCAAAGTTTTCTAAGCAAGACAGCCTTCAGATACAAGAGGTTAACTGTGTAGAATAAGCTAGTTTAGAAAACTGATCTGAGAAATACAAATTATTTAATAGGTAAAATATTAATAATTTTGCAAATTTATTATTTATTTTTCTCTCATTTGTGTGTCCTATTTCTTTGGCTCTCAGGGCAGGAAAAAAAGTGTCTTTCATTGCACCAGTAGCCATTCCAAAAGAGGACTGGAAAACTGCTTTAAATTCAGGTGGTGGTCTTAATTAGAAGAATAGAAGGTTGGCGGTATGTTATGATTGACATCACTTTTTCTCCATTCCTCTGTCACCTACTAAACTTTGTTATCCTCTGCTAAACCTACATGATTGGTTTTGGCCATGAATCAAGTAAAGGATGATCAAAGGCAAAAGTTCAGTGTCTAGCAACAGCTGGTTTGTCTGCTTTCTCTCCTTATTAGCTAATAGTATTTGAGCTTTAAGTCCTGCTGTTGGAAAAATGCCCCAATTTAATCTTGATAATTTCAATGTCTAAAACAGTCTTATAACTGAAGAAGAGGATTTAAGTGTGTATAATATAAAATACGAAATGCTGTGATAACTTCACAGAATGAGAAATTTGATGCTTGAATCCCATTCTTAGAGTTTCTCTATAAATTCTGAGCATTTGGATTTTAATACACTGAATGAATTTTATATATTGAAAATCAATAGGTAAAAGTGTCTACTAGATTTAAAAGGATGTAATCCAATAGACCTTAAAGAATGTTAGTTTAATATAATAGTAATGTATCGTTAGAGTGAAAACATTGAATAAACTACAACAAAGTATATTTAATTTTAGAGTAGGAAAAAATGAAATTTATGTTTTATGGAGCTTACAGGCCTGCCTCTGTTGTACAACATGACCTTTCCAGTCTCCTGCTGTGCTTATTTTGGAACTGCTCAGTAATTCATGAATATACTATGTTGACATGGCTAGTAGGATGTTTACATTTGAATAGGGTTGTAAACTTAATGGGTGCTGTCAGGAAAGACAAGCAGGAAGGGAAGGAACAGTTAAGATAAGCCACATCTCCACGAATACTTCTGAGCTCTTGTAGAATTAAGCCAGCTCAGGGAAAAGCTCAGTGGTACATGCAGCCAAAAGAATTCTAGCTGGTTTTGTAAAAGAACATACAACTGAGGGGAAGTTGTCTTAGAGTGCTGGATAGACCCACAAGCTGGGCTTCCAGGGTTGCCTTTGGGGGAGAGGATTTTAGATCACAGGCTCCCAGAAGGTCAGGGGTGGAAGGGACCTCTGGGGATCATCCAGCCCAGCCCCCGCCACAGCAGGGTCGCCTGGGGCAGGTCACACAGAGCCACATCCAGGCGGGTTCTGAACGTCTCCAGAGGAGGAGACAGCGCAGCCTCTGCGGGCAGCCTGTGCCCGTGCTCCGGCACCCTCCAGGGAAAGGAGTTCTGCCTCGTGTTCAGGTGGAGCTTCCAGTGCCGCACCTTGTGCCCGTTGCCCCTTGTCCTGCCGCTGGGCACCACCGCAAAGAGCCCGGCCCCGTCCTCCCGGCACCTGCTCTTAAGGTGTTTGTAGACCTTGAGAAGCTCCCCTCAGCCTTCCCTGCTCCGGGCTGAACAGGCCCAGCTCTCTCAGCCTCCCCTCACAGGGGAGATGCTCCGGGCCCCCCATCACCTCCGCAGCCCCCGCTGGCCCCTCTCCAGCAGCTCCCTGTCTCTCCTGACCTGGGGAGCCCAGCACCGGACACCGCACTCCAGACGCGGCCTCACCAGGGCAGAGCAGAGGGGGGGGATCCCCTCCCCCATCCTGCTGGCCACGCTCCTCCTCGTGCACCCCGGGACACCACTGGCCTTCTGGGCCACACGGGCATGCTGCTGGCCCATGGGCAACATGCTGCCCACCAGCACTGCCAGGCCCTTCTCCGCAGAGCTGCCCCCAGCAGCTCAGCCCCAGCCTGCGCTGGCTGGTGTGTGGGATGGTTCCTCCCTTACCTATCTATCTAGATTTGTTTAGCTTGAAGACCTCTTTCTAGTAATCACTTTCTTACTAGAAGGGAAAGTTGTTTTATCGCTGTACTTGATTGGGAATATTGCAGATTTACATCTTAGAATACATGAGGCTGTGCAGCCAGCCCTGTCACTGCAAGTTCTGCTCCAGAAGACCAGGCTCCATGTGATCCTCACAAAGCAAAGGCAGGCTGTGTTAAAACCTTTGGGCATGTTTTGGACCTTTTGGACTCTAGGTAGCCAATCGATTATAGAAATTTTCCATCAAGAGAAAGAAGAAACACTATATAAATTGTTGAGGAGAAAGTAGAAAAAGAGTGATTCCTTTTTTTCTGGAAATCCTCTCCCAGCACACTAATTGCTTTGAGTGATGTATACATACACTTACAAAAAATATAGTTTTCTGAGGTTGTCCAGCAATTGGTTACAATTCCACCAACCTATATGCAAATGACAATACATCAAAATTATTACCCAAATATGCATGGATAGTGCGTTCTTTATAGCCTGTCAAGAAAAATATGCTTAGTATACAACTACTGCAGCAAAATATTAATGACAAATATAACACTGGGTAGGAATTTTGAAAAAAATTATTAAAACATACTCAGGTTGTATACTAACAATACAAAGACAAAAACTAGTGTATTTCTTAATTTATTTGGTATGCAATTCTTTATCTGTATTTTACACATGATGAAATTTAGATATGTTTTCCTGTGAACAACATGTAACTAACCTGAAGCAATTTTATTTATTGGTTTACACATCGTGAGCAGATGTCTGTTTAAAAAGCAGCAAATTTAGCTTTTGTCATTTTGGATTTTGATTATAAAGTTGTTTTATTCCTGGAGGGAAAAAATAAGCTAATCTGTCTTTACAAACAAGAACATACATAGAAAGGAGAGTCCTAATCCAAAGCCAAATAAAAAGAAATAGACCAAAAAGGCATCTTAGCCCATCTAGCTATTGGAGGAAAAAAAAAATCTTTGTGTGGAAAACTGTCTAAAGCTCTCATGTCAAAAACTTTCCTCAAGGATATTAAACATCAGTGAAAATGAACTGAACAGAAAAATCCTCTGGCAATATTTTGTTGTTGCCCTGGTTTTGCTGATTTCCCAGAATAAGCAAGGTTGGATGTGATCAGTGCTTGTTCAAAGGATCTTCCAAGTAGAAGCCATGATCCCACGGTGGCCTGACTTCCAGTGTCATCCTTACCAGGAAAGTAAGAGATGAGATTCCAGCCTTTCAAATCTGATCTAAAGGAAGGATATGGATTGCTTGTGGTTGTTAAGAAACATTTTCCTGAGATTAGAGATGATAACACTGATGCCATACTCTGCTGGAATTTGATTAATGAGATCGGCTTTGTCTAGATTTTCTTTCAGTTCCAGTGGTACCCAGTATTCCTCACTTTCTATGCTATTACCACAACCCCCCCGTGTTTATTAGAGTATACATGAGAACAGCAGTACCTAACCCAAACCCACGGCTTTTGTTCTAGCAAAGGCACGTGCTGCCGGATGAAAAGCCAAAAGATGTTTATTCAACTTAACCTGTCCAAGATTAAAATGTTCCAATAAACCCTGCCTGTTCTAGCCTAGCCTTCCTCTGTAGGGCATTAATTGCGTTAAGGATACATTTGTACCCACTAGCCTCCCTTACAGCCCGCTGCATCCCCATGCGTAGAAATAGGATGGGGGAGGCTGAAGCTCCTTGTTTCCCTGCCCACACGATGACTTCTACTTCCTCTGCATGCACATCCCACAGCTTCAGCAAAGAAAATCCTGGCCCAAGGGCCTTAGATCCTCCTGTGCAGTGACCCATGCTCCTGCTGCAGAGCCCAGGCCGTGAGCTTTGTAAAGGCTTTATAAAATAAAATGTTGCGGAAATTCCACATGAGCAGTAAGGTTTAACTGAGCCATTGCAAAATAGTTATTTACAAGAATAGCAATGTCTGAGGGTGTGAAGGCAAATTTTGTGTTTCAGCTGTAGCCTTTCATCTGCAGGTAGAAGTCCCTTTTAAAGGGTAAACCCTGTAATGACCCAATTTATCCTTGAATTACCGTGGTTTAGGTTTTTTTAGGAATCTCATTGCCTCTGTGCTTATTGGCCTCAAACGTCTGTGTACAGGGAAAACCTGAAGATCATGGAAACCAAGCACAGCTCAAGGCCAAGCACCACCTCCATCCTCCAGCATTTACTGCTGCAGCAGCCCAGAGTTTCTCTGGTTGGTGAACTCTTCGCAAAATTTTGAAATGAACGGCACTAATTCCAGGGAGGCCCTTTGGACTAAGGTTAACCTGAGCTACCAAGGCGGTGAGCGGGCGATGCCAAATTAGGAGCCGGGAGCGCGGCAGGCACAGCGAGCGCCCACCGGGACCGGCCGCCCTTCCCTCAGCGCCGCGGCCGCCGCGCCCCGCGCTCCCGCCCAGGGCACTCTGCGCACGCGCAGCGCGTGTGGCAGGGCGGCGCCAAGCACGTGCCCGCTGAGAGCGCGGCGGAGCCCCGCTGAGGGGGTGCCCGTGGGCGGCCGCCGCCGGTGACCGGAGCGGGGCGGGAGGAGGGTGCCGACGGCGGGGGCGGGCAGCTGCCGCCGCCAGCTGCCCCGCTCGGGTTTGAAAGCGGCGCCCCACGGCCCCGCCCGCTCCGTGATTGGCGAGAGAAAGGGAGGGAGCGGGTGCGCGCCAGGCCCCGGCGTGTCGCAGTGAAGCCGTCCGGCCGGGCCCCGCTGCCGCGGCGCCGCGCGTTCCGCCCCGAGCGTGTGTGCGGGGCCCCGGAGGGGAGCCGCGCCGAGCTGGGCGAGTTGCGTGCTGCCGGCGCCGCCGCTGCCATGGAGAGGGGAGGCGGCGGCAGCGGGAGGGGGTGACTCCGCGCCCCTTCCCCGATGAGACTGTGGCTGGGCTGGCTGGGCTGCTACACCCTGTTCCTGTGGGTGCTG
The DNA here is from genome assembly GCF_023638135.1 of Falco biarmicus. NCBI lineage: Eukaryota > Metazoa > Chordata > Aves > Falconiformes > Falconidae > Falco > Falco biarmicus. Next base: position 79,683,205 of record NC_079291.1, read on the forward strand.
AGGAGGAGGATGTGGTCTGGCCCTGCCAGGTACCTGAGGAGCCCTTTATCCAGGTCCCTCTACGTGAATATGATGGGCAGCCACAGCCAGCCAGCCCCGGGCGCCAGGGAGAACCACCAGGTACAGCCCCAGAGGCAGCCGCCCTTCCCGCCCCTCCCCTCCCCCACCCCGCCTTCCCTCCCCGTGCCCGCGGGGCCGGGCTGGGCGGGGGGTCCCCGGGTCCCCCCCACACCCCCCACACCCCGGGCGCTCCGCCGCGGGCACCGGGCCGGGGCTCCTCGTTCGCCGGGGCGCCCTGAGGTACCGTCCGCCGCGGGGCGGGGGATCGGGGCGGGCTGCGGGCTGAGGGGGGCACCGCGCCGGGCAGCGCCAGACAAAGAGAGGGAACGGCTCGGTCCTGCCGCGGAAAAGTTGCCGTGTTGCCCGCCCTGCGGGACGCGGCCGGGGGCGCTGAGGTGCCGGGGGCGCCCAGCCGCGGGGGGCCGGCGGCCGGGACGGGGGGCTCGGGTGCCTGCCGCGGGGGGGTGTCGCAGCGAGCCCGGCGAGACGGGTGGCAGCGCCGTGTCCCCACACCGGCCTCGGGGGGTGTCGGGACGGCTGCCGGGGCTGCCCGCCGCCGGTTTGCCTTCTCCTGGCGGGCTCTGGCCGGGTGAAGTTTGCAGGTGGTGGGGAGTGGGGGTAGTAATCGCAGAGGCGGTTTTAATTAGTGCTGGTGTGTCTAGAGGAAATTAAAAGTGAGCAGCCGGGAAGCTGCGAAGCTTACGGCGGCCTGGGAACGGTGTTAGGTGGCAAACTGGAGATGAGTTTGCGATGTGATACGGCGCGGTGAAAGGTTAGTGCTATGTTTGGCCGGTGTAGGCACATGGATTAGTACTTTGTGGCGGAGTTAGGGACTGTACCCTGGCAGTGTCATGGGGGTGCGATAGGGCTGCATCGGGAACGTGTTCAGAGGTGCGCTACATTTTACCAAAATGCTGCTGAAACTCTTGACAGGAGTTCAGAAGGGCTGATAAAAACACCTAGTGCTGACAGAAGATACTGACTTAGTATAAGTAAAATATACAGAGCCGAGCTAATGAAGAAGACATAGCATAAATACTTGAGAACTGCTCTACAGGGGAAGAACATATTTATGCCCCATAATTCTTCAGCTTTTCCCTTACTCAAGCTTTTTAGTGTTCTGGGTGGGCACTGACACCCAGAATCTTGCTACTGATTCTTGTGTTTGCTGGGATTTAATGACCACAGTTTGGATCGTTCAGTACCTAAGTACAAAGAGATGCAGAATTTAGATTTACAGAAAGAACTTCTGGTGAACGAAGAAAATCTGAAAGTCTTTTGTCTTGTTTAAAAGCTGTACTAGAAAGATAAGTTCAACCAAGGAAGTGTGTTATGGAGATGATTATGTCATTCACAGGTGGATGGTCTGTATACTTTATACTTATATACTGTATACTTATACATACTCTCCTTTTCTAATTTATTTGATCTATATTTTAACCCTAAAGTATTGATTATTTAGTAAGATTTTATGATTACTGAGTTTGTGGGGTTACTTGTAAGTGTTGAGGCCCAGGTACTTTCCACAGTTCTACTGACTTCATCAGTTTTACATAAATTATCTAAAAGAACATTTTCTTCCTTTCACTAATATTAAGCAAGAGTTGTCAATAATTGTAATCTTTATTATAACGAAGTTCTTAATTTCTTTCAAGATTTTTCTGCTGTAGGTTTTCTACTGTTATGCTGTAAGGCATTGATACACTTTCTGTCATGAAGCTGGTGGTCTGAAAAGGGTTCTTCATATATTGTACATGGAAGAAAATTCTGGAAGTAGTTCCAGAACTAAGCTGTTTTGCACAGGTTTTGTCATTTGAAATTTGCATTGGTTTTGTCCTGTGTTGCCTTTTCTTTTGATTTTTCACTTTTTATAGTTTGCTATTATTTCTGTTATTATTATGTATATCTATTGTTATGTAGGTAGTTGCCAATAAACTTACTGGCAAGATTAACCATGAAGAAGTTAAAGGAGGTCAGTGAGCAGTACGTTATTTCTGGGAACAAGCTTCTTTTCTCACAGTTATCACCATCATCATTCTGCCAGTGGTTATGGCAAGATACATCAATATTTAGGTGTCTTAAAAGACATGTAGAACTGTTGGTTTCCATGGTCTGATCCTGGAACAACAGATGACAGTTCAGGGCAGAGCCAAGGTGTATGAGCTCAGGTACAGCATACCTATAGTCATATTGCTAATGGAAACAAAGCCTGTGTTTCCCAAAGCTTTGATAGTTGGATACATTTTCTTCTGGATTGAAAATGACAATACACTGGAAAAGGTAGATCATTTGAGCCACCCCAAACGTGTTCGGTGTAACAAGGCAGCAGCCTCACAAATTAACCAGATACCTATCCTGGTGTTCTCCTCAGCTCCTCTGGATTGTTCACTTCTGCCAGGCTCTTGAAATTGGCTTCTGAAGATGTGTAGACAAAGTATGCAGGCTGGTGGTTTTTCATGACTCGCCAGGGATCCCTTTTAGGTATCCCTGGACTATGCAGCTTCATATAACTAGCACTGCGCTACAGTGAGAAAAGAAAATGGGTAAATCAGCAGTCTTGGGGATCCTTGTGCCAGGCTCTATCATGTGGTACAGACTAGCTCAAAATCAGGTTTTTAGAGGAAAGGCTGACTGACTTGTGCTACCTACCACTGTGTTTGAAAGTGCAGTTGAGAGCCTGATTCTGCCAGAAATGTACCCATTAGAAAGTGGGTTTCAAAGTAAACCTAAGCAGGCGTATGTTCGCTCCTTGGCTGAAGGGTCTTGATGTCCCTTGCTACTTTGGGTCAGTGTTTAATGGAGCCCCTGTTTTATGAATCTGTCATAATGATCTTGGTGCGGCTGTGTACTCCCCTCTGCTTGTTGGCACTGTCACTGTGAAGCAGCAGGACACTGGAATTACAATCCTGTCCCATTATTATTTGAATTACAGTAGTGACTGGAAGTCCCATTGTGCTGAACACTGTGCAAACATGCATTAAGTGACTGTTCCTCCCCTGACAAGGTACAACAAATGTGAACGGATCAGGGTGTCAGCATGCATTTTGCATAGTATGGCTATAGACACAGTCCTTGGTCTTAAAAGTTCTTAAAAGTGTTGGGGAGTTCGTCCACCTGACTGCTGTCCTTCTACATGCATTTTTACAAGATGCTGTTAAAACTCTCCGTTTCTTTTTTAAGATACTTACAACTCCCTATCTACACAATAAACACATGCAGCCAGATTAAGGAACATTATTGCAAGATCTGAGGGGGAGATACGAGAGTGTTAGCTGTAGGGAATAATTCTTGATATTAGAACACAGACAGAATGGCATTAGAGATTCTGTGAGAAGGTCTGACAATAACTGCGTAGGTGTAGGAGAGTGAAAAATAATAGCAATGTTCTTAATTAAAATTGCATTTAAAACTTTTTCGTGTAACTTTTGCATGTTGAGTGGAGGGGATTTTTAGCTTGGCATTGCAAGCTAGTAATGAACAACCTTTTGAATTTTATTATCACTGCTAATATTCCAGAATCCTGCAGCATTAGAAGCATTTGCTGGAGGTGCAGAGGGTGGCTGTGAGGGTTCTAAAATACCAGAATTTCTAAACGTTTGCCTTGTTCTGCACAAGTCTTTTGCATTTAAAATTATGTAAAGCAAGTATTAAAAAAGGAGTTTAGGTATGCCTTACACATGGGTAGTAAAATAGTAGGATATTGTATGGTTTATTACTTTTCCAGCTACATTTGATACCAAGAAGGAGTGTTCACTTTCTTTAGAATTAATTGAACAATAGCTTGTATACCAAAGTTAGGTTAGTTTGTATAGGAGTGGTTGTTACCAGGTAACACAAGCTGAAGGGAATAATTGGCTCCTTTTGGCTTGGGCTTTAGATTTTACCAATATGAAAATATAGCCTTTCAGCTGATACTGATGGCTTCCTAGATGTGGGAACCTGCTCCTTTGTTTAGTAGAGATGCTGGGAGGCAGCCACATAAACATAATTGTTTTGAAAGACTTGTGGACCTGCTTGTTGGTACTGGTAAGTGAAGAAACGTAGTCCAGCAGTGCTGTAAGACAGACAAGCAGTGGTATAAAGTATTGATTGGATTCTTTATCTCCTTTCCTGGAAAAATATTGCAAATACTCTCGCTGATTTCTTTCCAGAGGATGCCTAGGGAAAAGTTGAGAATGAGTTGGTAGAGAGAAAACAATGTTATCCCGCTTAATACTATTTTATTAGCATGGTGCTGTTCCACAGAGGACCTGTGTTTGCTTTCTAGGGAATTTACTCTGTAGAGTTCTTCAAAGTACAGGGTAGTAATTGAGACAAAAATTAAAAGCATTGTTTCTTAGCAAGTAATCAGTCCTCACTTGATTGCAATTCAATTCTAAGTTAAATTAATCCAGGAGCTTGTTAAAAAGTCTGTAGGTAAACCTAAATTTTTGTATTTATGGAAATTAATAATAGCCTTCCATGTATTCAATTTGTTTTAACTACTTCTGGTTTTATATTGCTGAACTTCTTAATGATCCTTTATCTCTTTCTCTAGTGGTATGTCTGCAACACAGAACAGTTGTCTGAATCCCTTCAGCCTATTTTTGTCCAGAGTTACCTTGACCAAGGAACACAGATCTTCTTAAACAACAGCATTGAGAAATCAGGCTGGCTGTTTATCCAGCTCTATCACTCTTTTGTGTCCTCAATTTTTAGCCTCTTTATGTCTAGAACATCTATCAATGGGTAAGTGAAAACTCAATCTTAGGTAAACTAAATAGAGTTTGGATTTAGAGTTCTCAAGTCTTTAGTCCTACCCCTTGATCTGTCAGCTTTTCTTAAATATGTAGTTTTCCCTTTGCCAGCCTAACAGATCTGAAATGCCCTACTGTGCTCTTCACACCTAACCTTTTGAATTGAAGAATACCATTTCCAGTATGGGGGCACAGAGGAGGTAATGGCAATTAATAAGAGACAGTCAGAGGACTCTAATTGTATTTTATAACCATTACCTGTATTAATTTCCTTCTGAGTAAGAGTGTTCTCTTTGTCTCTTTCTCTGCTTTCTTTCCTCACCCTCCTCCCCGACCTTGCCCTTTACCTACTGCCTTGGTTGCTGTTGCGATTGTCCTCGTTGAAGGTGGCAGTATCCAGTCAGTTTTGTATTGCATCTAAAACTCTTCTACTAGAGAGTGTGTGCACAACCACTAGCAAACCTAGGCGGATTTCTAAACAGTGCAGAAGCTGGCTGAGTGTTGTGTCTGATAACACTAATGTGGAACAGAATTTTGTCCTTTCTCTTACTCTGTAAAACTTAAGTTCACCTCAATTTGTGTGTAAGCTGTACTTGAACAGGTAACTTCTGATGTAGCGTGTTTGAGTGATGAAACATCAGGAAGGCAGGAAAAGAGAAGCTTATAAACCAATATTCTCCTAGTGTTATTGCATCCATCTCTTTTGTGACTGCAGGGGAGTTTAGCTGTTTGTGGGTGCTTTAGTATTTCTTCCAAAAAACAGTGCCTTTTTTTTGCTCGTGTCAACCCATTCAGACGTATGTTTAACAGCTTATCAATTTTGACCTTAGGAAGTATGCATTTTGTTACATTTACCTGATTTCTCCACCATCCCCACCTCTGCGCACACTACATACTTCTGCACAGTCTGATATGAGGATAGTAGCTGTCTGCTAAGGCTAGAAAAATAATCTTTTCCCTTATTTTCTAACCAGATGATTTCATGAGCTTCCCTGCGGTGTTCTTCATTACTTGTAGCTTTATATAAAGGTTTCTTTGGTCTCCTCTTCCTCCTTTCTCTTCTATTTTTTTTCAAAGGCTCTCCAGTGCTTTGAATAACACCTCATAGTGCTGTTAGGAATAATAGCTATGAGCCAATTATGCAGTGTGGACTGACACAACTGTGCTGCAAGGGGGCCCTACTTAAATTGGCTGTATTCTGTTTATTTTTATACATTTAATATCCTGCGTTAGTTTTTTCTGTATGGCTTTTGTATACTCTGTTTTATGTATTTGTTTCTTTGTTTTTTAGTATGGTCAATCTTTCCTAGGCTGCCTCCTTTTCACAGTTTTTTTTATTCCTTGATTCTTTTTATCTTTGTTTACCTTTTTTTTTTTTTTTTTTTTGCCTCCTTGAATGTAAAAGATTTGTTTGTTGTCTTTAACCTGCCATCCAACATTAGTTTAAATAATAGTATTTACCTACCTTCAGTCTATTACTGACCAGTTCTTCTTCCTCTGCTTGTTCTCCTAACTCTTTCATCCTCTGAAGTCTGCTATGACAGCTGAAATCTGTCACTGTGTAGTCTTCTAACAGTTACGGGCAGGTATGTCACTGACTTGATCCGTAAGGAATCCAACTGTCACCTCTACCCCATTCCTTAATGAGTTGCCTGTTTTCTATTCCACAGCTCTTCATGTTGAATGCAGGATCTGCAGATAGCAGCAAAAGCTGTTGTAATATAAAATTAAAAAAAATCTTTTGATACTCCAGCAGTGTTACCTCCATTCTTTCTTTAAATCTGTTCCCTTGCTTCCCTCCTAGTTCTACATCCTATTCCTCATTCATTGTGCATAGTTCTGCATCTGCAGCCATTTTATTTCTTCTGTTATTTTATCTTTTTTCTTTTTCAAGGTAGGTGGCAGAGATTCAAATCTGCAAATGTGACAAATAAGGTTCAGCCTTTATCTTTCCCTCCCTTTCTCTCCCTCCTCCTCTCTTTTTTTTTTTTTTTTTTTATGTGATCATTTTCTTGAGCTGCACCCCATGAGCTCTTCCTTACCTAATCACATTCCTCCTGAAGTCTTAACCACTGTAACTGCATGTGGCTATGTGTTTGATCTCTGACAAGTGCAAGGCAAGTTGAACTAGATTTAAAATTTATCTGGGCAGTGACCTTGTCTACTATTATGTGTGACTGGTTGCTGCCAAAGCACATTCTAAATCGCTTCATTGTCCTTCCCGTTAAAGTTCGTACAAAATTGGTCATTTCTTGTTTTTACATTTCAGGTTGCTTGGAAGGGGTTCAATGTTTGTGTTTTCCCCAGAACAATTTCAAAGACTGCTTAAAATAAATCCAGAATGGAAGTCCCACAGACTTCTTGATTTAGGGGCTGGGGATGGAGAAGTCACAAAAGTCATGAGTCCTCACTTTGAAGAAATCTATGCCACTGAATTGTCTGAAACTATGATATGGCAGCTTCAGAAGAAGAAATACAGGTATTGTACTGAATGCTTCCTACATCCTTTATATCAGACATTACAGCATGGTAATCTATTAGTAATATTTAATGCATGTTCAGTATTTTCAGTCAGTTCTCCTATTGTGTGATCATTATGGAAAAGGTTATCTTGTACAAAAGCAGGAAAACAAACACATCTGATGTTCCCTCTTACCAGTACTTTTGTTACGTGGATATTCCCTATATCAGTTAAGACAAAATAGGTAATAACAGTTTTGAAATCTCTTTCTTCATAGCTTGCATAAATTGCTTTAATCAAGGGAGTCAGAAAGATGAAATTCCGATGAACAGTCTATCTGAACTGTCCAAAATTCTAAGAGGAAGACACAGGTACTGCAGAAAAAGCAAACTAAATCCTGGTAATAGGGATACCTCAATAATCTGTGTCTGTCTAATCCCACAGTACAGACAATCTTTATTCTTGCTATGCTTAGCTCCAGCTGTTAAGACTGAATTAATACTTAATAACAAAAACCTCAGCACTTTCAGAACTTTGTTCATGTACTCGTCGCAGCTCCTGGAGGTTCCTGCAGGCAGTAAATCTAGTCTTGTTGAGTAATGGTGAGTATTTCAGGCACTATATCCCTAGATTTCAACCCAAAGAATGAAGAAACTATAGGTTTCTTTTCTTCAGCTGTCTTTGAGTGGAAACATAACAGCTGCTTTGCAGTCCAGGTTTGCACAGTGGTAAGTCAGAGTGGATAGAATGCAAGCCATTTATCCTATTGCACCTTTGTTGTTCCTTGAATAAAACTGAAAATTCTTCTCTAGGACAACACGTCTTTTTAAAATACTTAGCGTTTTGATTTTTGTCTCCTTTTATTGACTGGTGATTGTAAGACAATATGAAGGTTCATAAGGCTGGATATATAGCCATGCCCATTGTTGATTTAGTTTTCTTTTCCAAAAGACCAGAAGCATCATGTCTGTCTCTTCTCGCTGCCTAGGTAGCTGACCTTACCTGTACTATCAACATATCCACACGGAATTCTTGTTTTCAGTGGTTCTCTCTGAACTTAGCTTGTGTTTAAGACTGTATCTCTTTCTTTTTCCCTTTGTAGGGTGCTTGGTATAAATGAGTGGCAAAACACAGGATTTCAGTATGATGTTATCAGCTGTTTGAATTTGCTGGATCGCTGTGATCAACCACTGACTGTATTAAAAGATATTAGAAGTGTACTGGAGCCAACTAGAGGCAGAGTCATTCTAGCATTAGTTCTGCCATTTCACCCCTATGTGGAAAATGGTAAGTACACAGATTAATAGCTGTTTAGGTAGGTAAAGAAAAAAACTTGTAGGATATAGTATCCCAAATTAAATGTATAATAAATAATTGGCATGTTTGTATTTGTGCATGTTCAGAAGTCTGAATTTATAGGTAAATAGGCCACATGATGTCAGCAGTTTTCTTAATTCCCCAACATAGGTTGTTGGCACCAACAAAAAGCTCAAATATTGAAGTTACATATCCTGTTCTGCAGATTGCCACATTCGAGCTGTGTTGGAGCAACATGGGAAAACTGATCTCTGATTAGGGCCCTCTGCTGCTGTCATATAGGTAACCCCAGTTGTCTCTAGTGACTGACTCAGGAAAACCATCAGAACTGTCTGTAATGCTGAATAGAGCAGTTCAGGTCAAGCTGTGTCAAGTGTTCCAGATGAACCGCACCTAAAAATTCATAGGGAGATAATGTTCACTTTCCAACATGAGCTCTCAAAGTAAACTGTAGACCCCTGTGGTCATGGTTTAACCCCAGCCAACAACTAAGTACCACACAGCTGCTTGCTCACTCACTCCCACAGTGTGCCACCACCCCCCCCTGCAGTGGGATGGGGAGGAGAATCAGGAAAAAGGTAAAACTTGTGGGTTGAGTTAAGAACAATTTAATAATGAAAATTAAATAAAATAAAAATAATTGTAATGAGGAGGAGAGAAGAATAAAACCTAAAGGGAAAAAAACCAGGCGATGCACAATGCAACTACCTGCCACCTGCTGACCAATGCCCAGCCAGACCCTGAGCAGCGATCAGCAGGCCCTCGCCATCTCCCCCCAGTTTATGTGCTGAGCGTGACATTCTGTGGTATGGAATATCCCTCTGGCTAGTTTGGGTCCTGGCTCTGCTCCATCTCAGCTTCTTGTGCACCTGCTCACTGGCAGAGCATGGGAAACTTGAAAAGTCCTTGATTTAGAGTAAGCACTACTTGGCAACAGCTAAAGCATCATTCTGTTATCAATATTATTCTCATGCTAAATCCAAATCACAGCGTTGTACCAGCTACTAAGAAGAAAAGTAACTATCCCAGTGGAAACCAGGACAGTCTAGTAATACAAAGCATCAGCCACTATTTATATTGTATTAGTAGCTGGAATAAAAAAGTAAAATTAGTGCCAAAACTCCCATTATTTCCCCTAGTTGCATTTTAAAGAAGCATATGAGAGATTTGCAAATGAATCTGTCCTTATAACTAAGCTTCAAAAGAGCCTAGAAACCTTTTTTTACGTGTCTGTCTATGATTGTGGATTCAGGCTGAGGCACTGTAAAGGTAGTTTGAATTCCAGAAGGCTGGTGTTCATCAGTCATCATTTGGACACTGGCTCTCCTTGAGTATTAAGACTTGTCTGTGGCAAGGCATGTATGCCTAGAAAATACAGAACTAATAACCTTAACATTTGGGCAATCAAAAATGCACCAAATCTCTTTTTCTCTTTTTATACACCAGTGGTGATTTGGTGGGAAGAGGAAGGGGGGGAGGTTTTAAGTACAGAAACAGTGCTGTCAGATGAAGAATTGCTTAAAGTACAGTGTTTGAGCATATAATTTTGTAACTGTTCTGAAAAGTAGTAAGTCTTAAATGAGATGGGGGGGTTGACTTAACACATCTGTGTAGTATATCAGGCATATTTAGTTATAGCTTCTTGTTCCTATAATGTGGAACAATATGGCTTCCTCTTTCTAAAATTTATAATTCCAAATAACAGCAGTATCATTCTAGCCTTTCGTTGGCATATCAGAAGTAGAAATTGTGAAATTATTTGGGTGGCTTTCTTGTGTGTGTGCCTTCAAACTATGTGCCATTGTGTTTTGCAACCGCTATTGCACCCAACATCCACTTTTCTGTGTGTTGTTGGGTAACCATGTGATAGACCATGTGCGACTTCCTGGCTCAACAGGAGGTAGATAAATTAAGGAAGAAACTACTTTTAAGTGCACTTAATCTTTCATCATTGATCTCCTACAGTATGCTGGGAGGAGAATAGTGTGTTAAATTTCTAAATCCCAAGGGACTGGGAACCTGTTCTGTGATTGTTGAACTCTGTCATTGCTATTGTTGAAAGTTGAAATGTGTTGTAAGATGTCTTGTAAACCAAAGTCATACTTTTGTTTGTGATGATGAATTGTAGCAGATTAGTCATTTTGCTTAAGGTAGTTTTGTTCCCTTAATATGTTCTGAAACTTAAAAACATACTCAGTTTATCTGTTTACTACTGTTACGGGTGTGGGCCCATATGAGTTAGCACACACAAAAGTTACTGTCATTCCACTGAAGCTTTCCCACTTAAGATCTGTTTAACTCTAGTCTAAAGAAATAGACTGCCAGACTGTCTTAATGATGTACAAAATGATTTTGGAATTTCATTATTTTCATTCAGCCTTTCTACACGATGATACATTTTGAAAAGTGTTAGATATGTACATATGCTTTATATTTAACAAAAAAAATAGTTGGAACACTCAAAGAGGAGAACATTTCATGGCTCAAGTAACTTCTTGTAGCAGCTAATTAAAAACAGTTTGGACCTGCCTAGAGAGACTTATGAATTTTAGAGGGGGGAACAAATGGAGAAGAGATGAGGCAGGTAACACGTTTGATCAGTGCATAGATCAGTTTCTAGAAATGGAGGAATAGCTTTAATTAAAACAAGATATTTGAGTTATTGCATGTAACGTAATGGGAGGGTAATTGTTAGAAGTGTCTGTGTGACTGGTTAAGAGAACAAAGCAAGGTGGAGGAGGAGGTGAAATATATTTCTGTGCTTACTGTTTCTGGAATTACAGTGACACCTAGAGTCCAGAGTAGCTTAATCATAGACTTTCTGGGGCTCTTCAGAATTTTATTTTCGACATCCACAACAAAAAGTAGTGCACTTATTGCACATGTCTAAATTTGATAAGTAAGCCAGATGAAGCATATTAGACTAGTCACATAAAGAACATGTATTATTATAACAATATTTTTGGTAGGTATCCCATAAAATCCTTTGTATTTCCTAATATAGACATCATTTATATAAAGGCATTATTAGATAATATATGACTAGACTGGTTTAAGTTTCTCTAGAATAAAAAAGTCAAGAGAGGCCATACTTCAGAAGTAGTAAACCCTAGCAGCCTGGGATTGTGAAAATTTCTTGTTGAGCATGTTAATGTCCTTGTGATTGATTAGAAGGGTTAAGAAAAGAAAAGTGTTGATTCTGTCTTCCCAGAAATACTTGCTGCTAAATTGAGCTGGAAACATGGTACTATGCTAGATGGACCCTTGCTTTGTCTCAGTTGTCAGTTCTCATCTCGCTGAAGTGAGAAATGCTGTTTCATTTGTTAAACAAAGCCTTGCTTTATTTAAATGATGATAACAATAGTATACTACCTATTCAAGGTATGGAATATCTGTGTTTGTGTTTGTATCTGTGTTGAACAGGGATGTAGAGGCAAAAGTTGGTGTTCCAGGTAGTCTTGACTTCAGATAATAGGACTGGAAGATGGGGGTTTCTGTCTAGCAAGTGAATTTTAGTATAGCAGGAGCAACCTTCTTACTATGACCACTACTTTCCTTCTATAAATAGGCTAGGAAGGAACTCCCATCCCAAATGAGCTTTACCATGATAGTAAATGCATCTCTACTGTCTGTTTTTTCTGTTTGCTTGTCTATAGAACACGTAAGTTTTGCTCTGTTTAAGCTGCTCAGTAATGATCTGTGTACCTGTACATCGATAACTATCACACTAACATGACTAAAACCAGAATTTCACCTATGAAATGAGTTTATTTTCTGTTGCTGTCAATCATCATACATCTTTCACAAATGCTCAATTCATGTAAAAGGAATACATGTAAATTTATGTAAAGAGAAAAAGACATAGAATTAAATCTAAACTGAAAAAGGAAACTTTTGTGAAGCATTAGCAGTCATCTTATGAAAGATGAAGTCTTTTCCCATGGTTCTTGTTCTTGCAGAATGGAAAATTGAAGTAATATATAATGTAAATGTAATGTACAGTGCACTTGGTTTTGGGTGAAGAACACTGCCCTGCAAGCTTTTCTCCTCTCCCTTTAAAGCAAAGGAAGTCTGTAAAGAAGCTTAACTTTTTCATCTGCCCCTTTTGCTTGCATGAAGAGTACTGAACAAATCTGAACTGCCACACATGCTCATCTGTTCTGATAAACAGTGTTATCTTCCACATCATCCTAGGGGAAAAATATAGAAGTATTTTGTTAGTGATGTGAACTTTTTTTTTATAAAGACAGAATTTCCTTTTTGAGGCAAACTCCATCCCTTTACTGTTTCAGTAAACTCCTTTCTCCCCGTTTAATCCAGTTGCTTTTGTCCACATCTCATCTACAGGATTCAAAATGTATTTCTTTTCCTCTTGGTTTTTCCTAATTTCCAGGGAACACAGAGGCAGTAAAACATAGCCCTTATTTTCACTGTGTTCATATCTGATGCTCAAACCAAGAATCGGGTCACGTCAACAGGGTCTTGAAAGTCTTTAAAGGGGTAATCATAGAGGAAAACAATAGGGGCTATATGGAAATAAATGAAGTAAAAATGTATAAAAATGTTTGACTTTGTTCTATTTCTTTTGTTTCTCCTTGCATCTCTGAAGTGGTGTGGTGCATGCTCAGAACAGGGGAAAATTTATACGGTTCCTCAAGAAAAGCAACATTTTTGAAGCAGGATTTTGAAGCCATTTTCTTTGCTTGCAAATACACAACTGCTAAAGTGAGGGGTTTTTTGTAACTTAGATGGCACGTGCAAAATTATTGTCATATAGTCATATAAGACTCATGGACATAAATTTGATGAAATAAGTTGTGTGGCTTTACCTGGTGAGGTTGAATGCTTAGTTTAGGCTCTGTATGTTGAAGGAGGGGGAAATATGTCGAAGAATGTTGTAGAGCTTTTACAACAGTTTTGTTACATTTCTGTCAGCTAGTTACTCTGGGCTAAGGGAGCAAGGGGAAGGACAATTGCAGTATTTTTCAAAAGCAAACTCTTAATAACTCTATGCATTTTACCAGACGGTCCAGAATCACTTGTTGAGACATCTTCTTGGCAAAACACAAATCAATAGAACATTTAATTTCTAAATGTACATACATTCTATAAGGTATATAGTATCATATATATATATGCAATTTTAAATGTATGGGCATTTAGAATGCTTTATAATATCTTTGACTGTTGTGCAGAGTATTTTGTTTAGACCTGTGTCAACTTTAAAAAAAGAAAAATGTATTTCTAGAGGAAGTAGAAATGGTATACTCCTAAAAACTCAGCTTCTGTTTTTACCAATATTGAAATTTAGGAGAGATAGGTACTCACAGGCTGTTGGCAGTGTTCAGCGTACCTCTGCTTTTGAAGTTCTTGGGCTATTGCTTGAAAAATTTTTCGTCCGCTACAGATTTTCTGCAAATTATTTAAAATATTTTAGGTCAGTGCTACATTTGAAGTGGGGGGAGACATCCTTTTTTACCTTTTATAATTCTGATTTTTTTCCCTGTGTATGTCTTTGGGAATGTTATTTAATAACACTTTAAGAACATTGGCCTTGGCAGGCAGTAGGGTTTAAAATTGCATTAATATTACATCTCTTAACATATATACCTTCTGTACTGGATATTTAAAAGTGTAACTTCTGATTTTTATTCAAGAATACATGGTGATAGAGGTTCTTAATAGACTTGTTTTAAATACATGAGGGCTTACCTGAATGCACCATTTCAACAAACAAAAAATTAATAGCAAAACTTGTTATTTGCAGAAGTTCTAACAGAATTTACTTAAAACCTAAAGGAAGATGGTATTAGATATGGCCTTTACATAGACTGACTTTGTCCTGTATCCAATTCATTAAAAATAAATTATCAGTTAAAATTGGTTAAATGTAGATTTATTAACTAGTTTTGTGCAAATCTGAGGTGAAGCCTTAACAGCTCTGAATGTCTCTTTAACTGAATCATCGATTAATCACAAAATTGATGCCCAGTATACTTTAAAACAGCAGGGTGGAAAAAAGCTCCGAATCGCTAAAAAAGCAAACAAAGTGATGACATACACTGTTCTCTGGTCTTTGGTCTTCATTCCCGCTTCTCTTTAGCAGCTTTGGTTTTAACTGGAGGGAGGGATAATAAAATGAAAAATTATTAAAACATAAGATGAGAAGCCAACTGCTAAGGTGGTAGAATAGTTAAAAGCATTGCTCTTCTACAACATCAGTTGGTAGGTAAAAGTCTTTCATTAGATCAGCGTATACCATTGGAAAAATTGCAGAAGTTTTCCAAGCATGTAAAGCCTTTTTCAGCTTCTGGTACTAGAAGTTTCAAGTATTTTTGCTTTGAGTACAGTGGGACCTGCCTGAAGCACTACCCAATTCTCAAAAATAAACCAATGGCATCATGGATACCAGTTTTTAATTTTTAAAGATTTTTCCCACATACTACTTGACCCCATTTAAAGAAAAGCAAAAATGAAAAAGACTGTTCTGTCTGTATGCTCAGACAGTGATCACTACAGCAAAGAACCATTTCACCATATTATAGCACTTAGTCCTCATTCTCATGTCAACATCTCATTATTATGTAAAGATTCCAGTTGCAGCTTTGGATGTTTGTTTTTAACTAAACACAAATTTTGTTCAAGATTAAAAATAAATAGATACAATTTTAGAAAATAAATTCAGTAGTTATGTAACTTTTAATGAGGCACATTTTAATGTGTTTGTTTTCTATAAGCATAAAACTTCTTCCAAATCTCTGATATTTTAAATTTTACCAAGGTCTCTCATCTGTATATGTGTGGTATATGAGTAGAATTTCATTACACAAGCAAAGTCAGTCTGCAGTAACTTTACTGCAGCTCTCACAGATACTTTGACATTAAATATAAATTACCTTTACTGGAAACAAAGAGTTGATGACTTACGATGGTACTTCCTAGGTTTGCTTTTTGAGCGTGCTGTGATAGATAATCTCCAACTTGCTGGTTAGTACTCTCAGGATAATTTTAACTTTAGAATACCTAGTCTTTTAGACACTTTACTGAAAAAAGAAAGTTTGGTTGCTATTGGGAGTACAGGTATGTGCCACACAAGAGTTTGCAGATGCGTGCAGCATATGAACTTCAACTAGCCACTGTTTTAAAACTTAAATCATAAAAATTATGGAATCTAGGAATGTCTTTTTATTCTCCTTATGGAGATGTAAATCTAAGCAGTTTAAAAAATGAACAAAATCAGAAAAATCACTTTGAGCCTACCTTGTAGACTACAAAGAATGTGAATACGGTAGTGCTGTATAGAAACAGTAAGGATGAGGCGATGATCATGAAGATGAGTTTTCCATTGCTGATCTGCTTCTCTGCTCCTTCATTAAAAGTGAGTGTTAGAATAAAGGACAGTTCTTCTGATTCACATAATTTTCTTAAAATTCTGCATTTCAGCCCCCTTCCTCTGAGGAATTAAAGACCTGACACCCATCAGTATTTTTCTGGTTCATTTTCAGTCCAAATTCCTCGGTGAGATCACTTGTTTCCTGGAATGTTTGCAAGGGCAATGGAGACTTGTTATTTTTGATTATGAACCATTCCTTTAGGGGTAGACAGAGAATGGAATCCAGTTTTCTGCTCTCGTAAAGGAATATCTGAATAAAGCTTTTGTTCAGAAACGCAATTAGATGAAGGAAGGAAGGAATATAGGGAAAGTAATAATCCAGCTAGGGTTTTGTTTTGGTTTTTTGCTATTTTAGGTATGTAGAACTGAAATGTAGTTAATGAAGTTTCATCACTTTTTTTAACTAGAAGGCAAATGATGCAAAGGTTCAGAACTAAAACTTTTTTCAGGTTGGCCCAGTGAATCCCCAGTTCTGAGACCCTGTACTCTGCTGCATCTATTTCCACTAAAAGTCAGTTTCTCTACTTCCCATTTTTCTGTTGATACTTCCTTCCTGATAGCCATTAAAGTCTTTTATGTAAGAGGATGTAGAGTGTGGTTAGATAACATGAGTACAAAACTTCTTTTGTAGAATTCTAGAGTCGTTTGCATCATATGACAGAACAGTCTAATTAGCAAATGAGGTTAAGATCCTTATTTGTAGAATCCCTCCATGGTTTTACTATTGATATTTTGATACAGACATACTACTCCTAACGGTTTTGTTGGTATTTCCATCTTAAATGCCATTCTTGAAAGTGTAAATAATGACAATATTTAGGAAAGAGAATTTATTTCTTAGAGTACTTCACTAAGAAGGAATGATCAACTGACCTGTCTTTGTTAGTACTGTTCCATCTCCTGTTTGTTTAGAATGGGGTGAACTTGAATCTAGAAATGCTATTCCACAGATATAAACAGCATTGTCATCTACAGTTAGATCATTGATCTGAAGTGAACTATTATTTCCTGATAAATGTACTGTGTACTTCTGATGATCTGTGCATCCAGGAGTACACAAATCCTGATGTTCATTAGTTAAAAAGCGAAACCATAGAACTTGAGGTGGGGTTGAGGAGCATCCAGAAGCAGAGAAAGCGCATGTGAGGAACACGGTGTGCATGGAGTAGTCAGCTTCCTGATATCTGGGTTGTGTTACAGTCACTCGGCAGATATCTGTAGCACCTGTTGAGAGTAAACAATTGGCAATGTGAGGGACAGTTATAAAGCAGGGCACAATGTAAAAGAAAATAAGATACTTCTGGTTCATTCAAGAAAAGGTGGGAGGAAAGGAGGAAAAACAACTGTGTTTCAAACTTGAAATTTTTAAGGTTGTTTCCAGCAAACTTTTCTTTTAGCCAATACCTACAGCTTGCCCATGTGTTCATTTAACAGTTTTGCCTGTGTGGTAATGTGCTTAGGTTTCTGTTTTTCTGAGTAAGTGGAGAGAAGATTCACGTATCTGAAATAATGTGCATGTCGTCTTGGGCTCTGGAGAAGACCGAAAGAGTACTTTGTGTAGTTCCCTGCCTCAGATTTAGTCCTGAGTGTTTTGGGAGTTTAGGGGGGTAATGGACAGTGTGTGTGTATCATGTGCCATAACTGTAGATGCTCCATGGAGTAGTTCTGCAAGGGTTTCGCTCTCCTCTACTGATGCTGATCTGAGTCAAGTGAGACAGCCTGATGACAGGCAGTGGAAATGACATAGAGACATTTCTAATTTAGGAGTTTCATAACATTGATTAGAATTCATAATAGTTTCCTAGACAGTCTTCCACTTAATCACATACATTGACTCTGGGTTTCTAAGGATAATAATATTGCTTGTTAGTTCTGACATTTAAAAATGTGTGCAGAAAAAATGGGAAGGTTAATCAGAGAAGAGAATTCTAATTAAGGAACTGAAATGTAATGTTTAATGTGACTGGTCTGGGATTATTTTTTTCCAAGTCCTTATTGAAATCCATATTTTAAATATTGTTTTAGTATATTTAATTTTATTCAAATAAACCGCTTAATCATTTAAACAAGGAGATTGAGATTACTGCAGTGAAAATGAAGGTAGTAGCTCAACAGCACCTTTTTCTACTTCCTAAAAAATAACAAATAAAAAGAAAAATAAACTGAAGTCTCTTAATCTACTGCTGATACACAATTTATAAGCCTGTCCATGGTAGACAATCAGCCTTGGCCCTGCATTTTTCTCACTGAGCGTTTTATGGACCAACTCCAAGCAGATTCAGTGTCTGTGACTTCTACAGGAACAAAATGAAGCTCTACTACTCTGTCAGATCAACATCAGAACCATTCCATAGTAGCTACAGCAATCTGAAGATTGTGGTAATATAGGTTGTTGGTGTACTTGCGCCCTGTACAGTGAAAGGCAGTTAGCTTGTGCTCCTGCAGTTGATCTTCTTTCCTACCTTACTCTAGGGCTCTGGGTGGCTTTGCAGAGCAGACCTCATGGCTTCAGTTCATGTAGATACTGTCTGCTGGACTTCCCAAACCCTCCCAAACAAGCACAGCTGCACTGAAACCATGCTGCTGGAGCATTCTTTGCAGGGAAGCGCAGTAGTATTTGACCCAGAAATCATAGCTTACAGGAGCGTTTCAGGCTTTTGGAAGAAAAAGCATTTGCTAACAGTTGCTTAATTTGGAAGTTGTATGAAGATAGCAGAAGTTAGCTTGATTCTCAGCAAAACTTTTCACCACTCTTACTTTGTGGCTATGCTGCAAATCATAACCACAGCATTTTCAATCTTGTTTTAACTGCTATCACATGGGAAAACAGAAGAAGTTTAAAAAAAAGTCTTACCAGCACCGTACAGAATCCAGTCAAATGCCAGCATTATCACATTTTTTAACTGGCGCAAAGATGCCATTTCTCGTGTGTCTCTTGAAATGATTCTGCTTGAAGGAAGAGGAACTTAGGAAATCTCTGGAGTTGCAGAACCATCTGCATCACAAGATTTAGAACTTCCTGTTTAGAAGGGTGTTTACTATTGCATTTAGCAAATTGCTTAAAGGTACAGACCAAACCAGGTAACATTTGTTATTTGCGGATGACATTACTCAGAAAATGAGTGAAGCATTTTAGATTTTGAACTTCTGAGAGTTGCACCTGTAATCCTTCAGGTTATTCTGTTGGATATAACAAATGACAACATGGCTTTTAGCATGCTACGAGTGTTGGGCTTCTTAGTTTTATATGACCCTAAGCAGTCTTTACTGTGTCAGCTAGTAGGTGGCCACTGGAGGAACAAATACTCTGTAGCAACCCATTATAATGTGGTGGTCTACTAATGGAAGCTTCACAGCTAATCATGATTTTCAACTTGCTGGCTTTATTTGCTATAATTACCTGAAGCCATCTTTGGCCAAACAGGGGACATAAAGAAGAGATTTTATAATGCTGGAAAATATCTTCATTAAATTGTCTGTCTGTCCATGTCTGCTGAACACCAGCCTCACTAGTGGAAATTACTTTTCAGCCAGTCTTGGAACTGCTAATTAAAAATGTAACAAAAGATAATCTTAAGAAGGAGCTGCTTCTGAACAATAGGCAAAAACTTGAACTGATCTTACTCTACAATTGGCTTGCCGACATCCTATCTGGAGTGGAATCGAATACAATCTGTGTAATCTGCTTTCTGTAAGAAAATGCAACGCACAATAAAGTTGGTTTTTTTAATAATTTAAACAAAACTGTTCTGTTTTCTCAGTAGGTGGCAAGTGGGAAAAACCCTCAGAAGTTTTGGAAATCAAAGGGCACACTTGGGAAGAACAAGTGAATAGCCTGCCAGAAGTTTTCAGTAAAGCTGGTTTTGCCATAGAGGCTTTCACCAGACTGCCATACCTCTGTGAAGGTGACATGTATAATGACTACTATGTACTAGATGATGCTGTTTTTGTTCTCAAGCCAGTGTAAGCGTGTATGAAGTGAATCTTCAGAATCTAACACAAGAAGCAGCCTCTGAAAGAGGGGTTTGATTTATGGTTACTTAAAGGGAGGGAATTCGGGGACTGCCATGCTAAATAAATACCATGTAAGAAATTTAAAGGCCAAAATACTAATGTATTTCTTTGTAGTGCGATTAGGAAAAAAAGGTTGTTTTTTAAACAGACTCTTCAGTTGAGAATTTCTTTTTTACCAGCTCTTAAACCAACAATGCATTTTGCAATCCAGCAGTAATGGGGGATATTTTTTTTTATACTTACCTGCAACAGGGATCAGATCCAAACAAAAGCAATAGTCCTAATAATGATGAAACTGATACAATGTGAACTGTTGTTAAAGAAATCAAGAGAAATCTGGCAATAAAGTTACCCATTCAGTTCAAGCCTTGTTGAATATAAACTGTTGAAATGGATGTTCTTCCATGCTGTTACTTTCTCTCTTACTGTCATTCTTCACATGTTTTTAATCATGCTAATAAACTTTTTTTGAGATGATGTTTTGCATTAACTTTTGTGTTCGTTTTTGTAACCAGTCATGCTTGTCTGCAGCAACTGCTCTTTGTGTTGAGAGTCAAGCTCTCAGTAGCAGCACAACCTTGTGTTTATTTAAAAGCATTTAAGTATTGTTTGAAGGGATAATAGTCCACAAAAAATGTATCACTTTTGATTGGGTTTCCTTCATGTTCTTCTCAAAGCCTCATAAATCCTCATTGCTTTTGCATATGCCATTTTCCAGCTAAAGGGATGATGGTAGAACTTGCCAAAACTGCACTTGGAACTGGTGGATTTAGTAACAAACTTTCTAACCAAGTTGTTTCCAAAGGCTTTCAGCTTAAAAAACTTGCAGGCAGTTTCTTGCAAATTTTGTGGGTCAAACTGCCTCTGAGGATCAGGCTATAGCAACCTGATTTTGAAGGCTTTGCTAGCTTGGGACATGTTCTTTTCTTCAGGAACACTAAATGTCATTTATTTTAATATGTCTTTTTTTGAAAACTCTGTTTAAAATGGATAATTTCTGGAAGTTGGGATGTAACCTTCCATTAAAACATCAAGCGGCATCATAAGTAGTACAGAACTGGCAGGTGTCTATCTTATGTTGCTTGGAATGTAAGTGTGAGAGAGCAAAGAAACTTCAGCTTGTGTATCAGCTGGTAAGTAAAGAAAGAACCGACTTATCTTTTGCTTTTGAAGTCTAAAAAAGTTGTGTATGTTTTGGGTTTTGGTTTTTTTTTTTGATTGGTGATCTTATGCCAGGTAGGGTGCTTCAGCATATCTTTTTAGGTTTACCTTGGACTTCCTTTGCTTGATGGTTAGTGATTTCTCTTGCTAATTTAATAGCCTTTTATTCTCAGTTATCTATCTCTCTCTATATATATACACACTAATTCTAAGTATTCTTTAGTATGGGATGAGGGGTTTGACTGTTGTGGGGGTTTTTTCCCAACAGTAATTCAGGCCCAGTAATCGTCTCGTTTCAGCATGTGCTGTTGAATTTTGGCACAAAGTAGAGTCAGATTTATCTGTTGGAAAAATGAGCGATGTATGCTCTGGAGTGAATCCTTAATTATTTTTTTGTTGGTTTGGTTTTGGATTTTTTTTTGTTATGCTCTTTTGTACTCATCTAATAGTGGGGAAATATGTTACTTAATGTTAAATGAATTTAGCTTCATCTAGCACATATGTAGTAAGACAAACTTCTTCAAAGGTACTTAAGTGTTTTAGTGCTGCAGGTTAAGAATCACACAAGAGACTGTGCATTTCATGTCTCATATCTTTTAGTCCTGTCACTTAGGTCTTTAGTTTGTAATAGCTTTGGGAGGTTTTAGGACAGAAGATGCAATGTAAATATAGGGGGGAGTGTTCCCTATGATTTCCTGGTTTGTTCCCTCTATTTAAACAAGTATTCTTACAGTTGAGTAGGGAATTAAAATACTAAAACATGAGCAGTAACAGGAAAAGCTGTGAACAGAGTAAGCTTAAATTCAACAGGGTCAAAAATCTGCTTAGTCCTGTTGAACATTCGGAGTAGCCCCAAGGGACTGTACCTACACCTGTACTTACAAAATTGGAGCTCCTTGCGAAGGAAGGGGTGCAGCATGGCTCATTGCATCAGGGAAAGGATTTCATCTTCTCCAGACCTTGAGAGTGCAGTTGCGTGCAGTTAGTGTCTGCTTGTACAGCCGGTGCAAATCTTGAGCCTGGTAGTTGACTAAATTGCCTGAAACACCTTAAGATGTCCTCCAAGGGGGCAAGTGTTTGCTGGAGGTCAAATGTCCAAGTTTGTTTGTCGCAGGCCTGGGGACCCTGCCTTGTCCCTGTGCTGTCCCTGTCCTAAGGCACACTTTGTGGTCTCACTAACGTGCAGTGCTTTGCCCTGGAGAGTAACTAAACTGTCTGTTCTGTCGAGGTGTGGCACTGGATGTATTGCATCGCAGGAGAAAAAGGCTGTGCAAGGGCATGATCTAATCGGAAACTTTCAGCACAAAGGTGGAACAACTTCATCTCACAGAAACCACAGCCCCCTTTTGCTGGGTGGTCCCAGGTACAGTCCGTTCATTTCTGCTCCGAGGAGCCCAGGGCCACCTGCCTGTGCTCAGGGTGGGGAGGTGGGAGCAGGGTGCTGGGTACCACCAGCCTGGCCCCGTGTTCTCCTCACACAACTCGTTGAGCTCTCACCACCTCGGGAGGGGATGCATCCTTGCAGTCCCCCACCCTCCGAGCCCCCCAGCAGAGGAGACGTCTCCCCTCCCTCTGGCTGAAGGCCGGTGCTGCTGGGCAGGCACCTGCGCTGCGAGGCGGTGCTGGTCCCAGTCCCTGCCCCCTGCGCTGGGGTCCCTGGCTGGAGCCGCCCAGCTGTTGCACTGCCTGTGCGGGAAGGCAGCACGCAGCAGAGGCAGGTAACGTGCTGTGGGGTCCTGGGTCTTCCCAAGAACCCACCATCTCTTTCTTCTCTTCTGCCATCCCCTTGCTTTCCTCTCCCTTTCCAGCCTGACCCCCTCGAGGGGTCCTTCACTATATATATTGCTTTTTTTCAGAGGTGCTGGGAGGCTGGCTGGAAGGGGGAGGATGGGCATTGGCTGTGCAAGGGCTTATCAGCAAGGCTTCTGATTATGAGGTTAGCTTTCTGGTTATCAAGCTTCAGATAAGGCAGCAACTGCATCGGAGTGAGTGATAAAAAGTCCAGGATTTCTTTACATGGAAGAGCGGCTGTTTAGGGAGCAAGAGAAGGTAATCTGGGAGCTCCTCATAACTCGAAAGTTCGTAGCAGGGTGACATCTCAGAGATCCGATTGCAGCATATGCTGCCATGGTGCAAGGAACAATCTGGGCAGATGCTGGATGGGATCTGCAACAGATCCCCACACAGTGATTTGGGATTATCTAAAAGCTGCAGTGAACTTCTGCAAACAGACTGATTTCACTGGCAAAAGGAACTATTTCATCCTACAGGTTGTTTTATCAAGCAGGTTGATTTCACAGCAGATTTTTTCTGCACCTGGTAATTTTCTATTGGAGTTAGTCAGGATGAAAAAGCACTTTCCTTAGCATTTAATCTTATTACATAAGAATTTAGCATGCTGTAATCAAAACCCACTCCCTAATCAAAGTGAATGAGCTGGAATAAACAAATCAGGATTGACTTTGGTAGCATGATTTAAACTATGCAAAGTAATCAAACCTTACTGCAAAATTAATAGGGCAAAGGCAGAAACAAACACAAGAAACTTCATTGTCTAGGAAACCAGATACGTCTGAGTGAGAGACATGTACTGTAGTGCTCCCAAAAGAATAGCTGAAAAAGGTTTCAGTGTGTGCAAGAACAGGACAGAGGCAATAGCTTCTTAAAGTCTAATGTTTAAATTTTTCATCGTCTGTCAGTTTGAGTCACTCCTGTTACAAGACTGGAGTTAAGTATTTGTGATACTGAAGTGTTGCTAGAGGCTGTTGAAAGACGTTTTCATAAAAGAGTACCTTGCTGATATGTGAGATTAAGCAGTCTGAAAAGGTGTTTGTATTTATCAAATGTTCAGATCTGTAACTCAAGCCACAGCAAAGAACTTTTTTTTTTAAAAAAAAAAAAAAAAAGGAGAGAATGAGTCCAAATTCAGCAACAAAAAGAAATGCAGAAATTGTGTTGCAGATAAACCCTTGAAATGAAGGAAAGGGAGAGAAAACCTAACAAAGTCATCTCAGGGTCAGAGCGTAGTTGGCCAACAGGGCTCTAAAATCAGAGACTAATCCTAGTGTAAGAAGCTGCAATCTGTAGAACAGGGTATCATCTAATATCTCAGATTAATTAATTGTTTTACCTGTGGGGATGGTAACTCTCATGGCTGGGCAGAGTGCCAGGCCGAGGGTGCAGAGGCAGAAAATCCCCTCTGCAGTAAACTTGCTGCAACGTGGATTAAAGCAGCTCATGGTCCTCAGTGCTGCGGAGGGGACATAGCTGCAGGAACACGTGTGTGAGTGAGACCACCTCGGTCTCAGCTTCCTTTCCATCCCATTGCCTTATGGCAATGTTATCCTTGTCCTTCAGGAGCTAGATAGAAAGCAACACATTCATTTCATATAGGACAACTGTGAGACTGTCAGATCTTTTCTGATGAGAATCTGTGGTGCCCTGGTGAAAAGCTCTGGGTATCCTATTACTGCCCTTCCAGCTATTTTATCTTTCCATGATCTTTATGCCTCATAGCACAGGGATAGCAAGACCTACTAAAACACATATTTCCATAGAAACTGTGTCCTAGCTGATGGGGAAAAATTGATGGTACGCTTCTCATGAGTACAGACCAGAGCTTTGATTTGTCTAAATGAAGTGGCATGGTCTTGAACCTGCTTTCTCAAATGTGTTGCTTTCTCTCTGCTTCAGGAGGGTATAAGGACATTTTTCCCCTTTCGGCAGAGGGATGGCAGCAGGGAAGGGGGGTGCTTCTTCACCCTCCCTGGAGCACTCTGCACTGGCACAGGGCAAGCAGGAGGGCTAGGGCATCCCACCGTTTGATAGCAGGTTCAGGAAACTTAACGAGCTAGAAAAAGCTTAGGGTTTTTTTTGAGCTTCTTTGCTATTTCCTTTTTCACTCCTTCTATTTCTTTTCTCTTTTATCTGAGTTTAAAAGGATTTGTTTGTTTGCTTTAACAAAACTGCATTTAAGTCATATTTAGGTGGAGTGTGGCTTAGTAAATAAATGATGCTACTAGGGGGAAAATTAAGAGCTACTTGGTAAAAGGGAAATAAATCTGGCTGTACATGCACACTTGCAGACTTGTGTTTGCATAAAATTCCTGTCCTGGAAAAAGATCTAAATTAAAAATTTGGGAGCAAGCACTTCTAGATGATTCTGATTTCTATCTGTACTCCGTAGCTTAGGCTGTCTCTGATTTATGGCTCTGAAAGTTTTGGGTGAATATTGCCTTTTGACTTTGTTCTTTTAATTTTCCTTTTCAATCCAAATATCTTCTGATTCTAATAAACACTAGAAGAAATGTCCAGACTTTTGAAGATATGTTTCTTATTGATATCAGTGAATCATGCTGAGATTACACGCAGTCAGAACTCTGAAGGTAAGACCAGAACTCCTGTATGAGGGATGTATTTTGTGTGGATGGAAAAAGCTATGTGTAGTAAAATAGACGCAGTACTGTTTAGTAACTAGGACCATAGTCTCTGCTTTCTTGAATTCATGGAGCTATGCCAGCAAAGAATTTAACCAAGCTTGCTTATTTTTTAACAGCATTTTATTTTCACTGCTTTTTTGTAAATACGTTTAATCAAAACTGCATTAAATGCTTATAAATAAATTGTATGTCTATATATAGCTTTGATTACTGCATACAATACAGCATTTTTGTAGAACAGTTGAATGGTGAAACATTAAATCAACTTTCAGTAATGGAATAATCTTTTACAGATTTGCCTCCATTATTACACAAAGCTGTGGTTAGTATTTTTATTTGATCTCTTTACTAGCATTTTGTATTATAATTAAAAATAATATTTTGCTACATATATTTATAATTTTTTCCTTAGGATGAAGTAATAACTGGGAAGTATCTGAATGGTAATGTACAAAATTGTTCCCACTTGTGCTTCTAAAAGGAATTAAAACTCAATATCTCACCATAACTTTTTGTGTTCCATTTTTCATGTGCAGCTCTCCTTGATATACTTCATTTTCAAAGGTAATGTGTTACTCTCACCATCCTGGTTTTTTGGTATTATCTTGCACTTTAGATATGATCTGTTTCATTTCCACAGAAACAGGAACATTATGGATGGAATGAAATTGGCACATATGATTACTTTGATTTAGATCTCCTGTGAGTAGTATTTCCTCTTAACAAGGAAAAAGCTGTTTCTCACGATGAAGCAAAAAACATGCATAGAATGAGGCTGAGAATAAATGGCTGCTACAGTTTTCAAAAGTTTTGATAACTAACTTTGTTCATATGTTTCAGAATGACTTCTTAAGGAAATTAGGTGCAGTTCCAGCTTTCTGCCCATCTCCCTTTTTCAGTTCTGCTCCATCCCCCATCCATCCCACTTCCTCCAGCTCCTGGTGACTTTTGAATTATTTGCTAATTTTGTCTGGATTTGAAAGAGCAGTATAAGCCTCAAAGGCAATTCCACTCCTACATATTTTGAGAAAATCAATGGCTGTGTAAAGAAGACACCCTGTAATTAATGGCTCTGCTGAGGGAAAGGCAGCAGACGTTAGTCACCGCACTTCCCTTCTACAAGCAGATCAGAACAGGTATAATGGGGTACCAGGAAGCACATGTAT
This sequence comes from Falco biarmicus, assembly GCF_023638135.1. Taxonomy (NCBI): domain Eukaryota; kingdom Metazoa; phylum Chordata; class Aves; order Falconiformes; family Falconidae; genus Falco; species Falco biarmicus. The sequence continues at coordinate 79,709,952 of NC_079291.1, forward strand.
CGCACTGGACTAGCCACAGCACAGCTTGTCTCATGCCTGGAGATGGTACTAATGGCAACACATTGGAAAATTGAGATTATTGTGGGTTGTTGTGGAGCTAGATGAAAAAAATCTATAACTAATTAATTCCGTTCCTCACTGAACCACGTGTTTTCATTGCATTAAATAGGTCAGCTGTTAGTCTCATTAGGCCAGAAAGCCGAATATTCATGTCATTGTGGTATTAGTAGCAGTGTTTGTTCTTCTTATTCTTGTTTTGTCTTGTAATGTGCTATTTTACATGTTATACTATTTTACTGGCATTATTGGTCCTGTTTTCTGTTACAGTTCTAATGTCTGGACAGCAGATATGCTTTCAAAAGTCATGGCATATTTTAATGCCCAGGAAGTTATGTTTACTCTTAGCAGCCTACAGGTTTGTGCCATTTAAAATGCATTAAAAAATTTATTTGAAAAACAACCTCTCTGCCAAAACTAGGTTGTCAGTGATAGAGATGACTAACAGACCTACAATGTAGCAGATGAGTAGGAAATAGGCATAGGATTGTCTTTTTTTCCCCTGAGATTGCAGGGGTATGCAAGGCAGTAATAATAATGAAGCAGACCTTTTTGCTTTTCCTCTGATGGAAAGCAGACACTATAGAAGTTTTCAGGCTTAGTGATTGTTTCTGAATTGAGTATATTCCCGTGCTGTTTCTCCACAAAATGGCAGGTTTCTCCCAGATTTTGACTGTGGCTGTAGTTTTGCACTCTTTCTAATGGAATGAGAGGCTCCAGAGCATCCTACAAAATGCATCCACCTTTTCAAGCTCCTCTGAACTCTGTTTTTGTAAATTATCAATGTGGAAGTGATATAGGAAAAAGTCATTGTTCTTTATGCCTGGTCGTTATGATTAGTTATGAGCTGGCTTAAGTGGAGCTGTAGCCTGCTAATCAAAACCTGAGCCCCTCCCTCCTTTGTACGCGCGTGCGCACACACACACACACACACAAAGATTAAAAAAGGCAAGCGTCAAGTGTGCGATCTCTGAGCCTCAGGCATTCCCAAAAGCCCACGGCCATGTAGCTCCACAGCGCTTGAACCTTTTCCCAAGCTCCGTTTCACTGTCACAGCTAATCCAAACCTACGTGAGACTAATGCTGCCTCTTCCCATTTGATTAGATTTATTAACACTTTAATGCTGTAAGCAGGTGTGGATGCCCTAGACAACAAGGACCTAACTATGTTAATATTTGCTGGTGGCAATGCAAGCTAAGCAAAACCAACAAAGAACAGTTTCAATTCAAATTCCAAACCAATTCTGAAATAATTCTGTCAGGAATTAGAAGGGATTTTACTCCAGTCTGGTGCTAATGAGCCTTACAATGCTTTCTGTTCCAATGTTATAATTCCCCTTAGATTTTCAAAACAGGCCTGAGATTGTTAACGGGTAATGCAGTTTGATGTGAGAGAGAATATTTTTTGCCTTACGACCTGGTACAGACTTTTCCTCCCATCTAATTGCATATTTCCTTCCCTTTTTTAAGTAATAATATGCACACGGTACCTGATTTTTTTGAGCTCTTTAAAAGTTGCATTTTCACAGCTCTGCTGTGTGAAGCTGAAAAGCGTTATTACTCTTCTTTATGAAGTGAGAAACCGAGGCATCTTTCTTAAGTGGCTCACTGGAGAATGGCTCGCTCGCAAAGCCAAGAATAGGCTTTAAAAATCACTGCGTTTCAGAATTACATTTAGGTTATTTTTGTTTACAGTTAGTGTTGAGTATAGTTATTCTAGTTGTTGACAACACAGACAGTACAGGAGCTAAGCACTTATCTCTCCTTAAGCGGAGGTTTTCAGGGAGTAAAATGCCCCTACTACAATAGTACAAGTTTTGTGTATATTCTGCATATTTTTCTGTACTTCAGATGTCCATAAAAAGTTACCTGAAGAACCTTTTATACCAGCCTAGGCAGCTACTATCCGAATTCCAACAGCTTGATCAGCAGCAGTTCCGAACTGCAATGAAGTATCTCTTCAACAGCAGAAAGGACCATCTTGTAAGTCACTTTGCACTTGGTAGAAAGACAAGCTGCTGTCAGTGGTTTGGATAAATGAGAGAGGGCCAGACTGGGGGTCTTGCAGTGCACACCGTGTGGTTCCTTAGCTGGCTTGGATTAGATTCCAGGAGCCCCTCTTGTTAGCTTGGATTTACTTAACGTAATTCTTGCTGTCTGAAAGTTTGGTGCCAAGTCCAAGTCAGTCATTGGGATTTTCTCTGTAATCAGTGGAGAGAAATGCATCTCCAGAGAATGATCTACCTTCCTGAGCAAGTTTCTACGGTAGGTCAGACCAGTTGTTCTCGGGGAATATCTGCTTCTCTTCAGTGGCTAGAAAGAGAGCCAAGATGACTAAAGAAGGTGAAATTAGTTATCTTCTTGATTAGTTACAGAAGTGTGCAAGCAAACTGTTGGGCAGTTTGGAGGAGAGGTAGCATAACGTCATTTGCTTGCCACTGTGGTGTGTTCCCTATGTGGCCCATCATAAAAAGTCTGGCTTAAAGTCTGTGAGTGCCACGCCAGGAGGATCACTCCTGCAGAGAGGACCTCCACCGCAGGGGTAGGATCATAGCCTGGTGTAGGAGAGCACTTAGCATCTTCCCTGCCGCAAGAAAGGGCCTCCTGCATGGGTAGTGCTGAGAGGATGGAGATTAATCTGGGAGAAAAGGGAGATTGACTGGCCAGAATAAACGGTGTGTAATCCACTATTCAGACAGTGGTGGTGCAGCTCCTGCTGCCCGAGCACACGGGATAGGTGTGCAGCATGCACTGGAAGACAGAGCAGTAGAGCATAAGCACTTTCAACAAACTACATTTTGTCTTCTCAGACAGCATACCCAGTTCTTCCAGGACTGATAATACTGCCTGAACAAATCACCAAGCCCAGGACTATCAGCTCTGAACAGGCTGTCCTAGACATGTTGATTTGAGAGACAGAGCAACCTAATAATCCATCCCTAACCAGGATGACGTTCCCTGGGCTTGGTTCTTTGACGTTACCCCATCTTCTGGAGGGGATGTGTGTAGTAATAGCTGCAAGAAATACTGCATGGGAAATGTCTATTCTAGAGATGTCTATGTATTCAATTATGTATAAAATAATAACCTTTTGATTCCGATATACTTTCAATTTCCAAGTAACTAGTGCTTTCATGAGAGCACACGCTATAACTTCAGCCATTTGGATTATTTTTCTGTTTTTCATTTTGTCAAAAGATTCAAGCTGGTCTCTGGCCAGTGCCAGAAAGGAATTATCTGAAGTAATGCAACCAGACAGTATTTTGCAGCTATTTTTCATGAGAACAGCACCATATCTTTTGTAGAGTGCTTTCTGTCAGGCCTCAAAATGAACAATGTATTGAATTAATCAGAGAGACATTCTTTTAATGCTTTTTTGCTTGCAGGAAATGGGAAATGTTATTCTTGATTGGGGCAAGACTAGAGAGAGAATTTTTCAAAGCCCAGGAGTAAACAGGACCTTGTTCCTTATAACACTGGATAAATGCTTTCTGGCTCTGAGTGCTTTGGACTGTGTGGATATCCTAAGCCAGGTTTTGCATCTGTCAGCAGTGAACTATCTCCAACCTGATGTCATTGGGAACCTCCCAAACGTTCTGCTGGAGGATGCTTTCAGAAACTTGTAAGCCATTTATTTTCCAGATGCAATTAATACTATGTAGTATTTTCTGACTATATATACCTTTAAAAAGAGGTTACTATATGGTCTCAGTCTCTTTTCCAGATAGAGCTTTCGGCTTCTGTGTTGCTCTTTCTAAAAACATTTGTCCATGTGTGTAATTTAAAAAAAAATAGTTAACTCATTAGTGAACTAAAATTCCCTTGTATCACTTAGATCAACAGTATTCAAGGACCTCTATGACAAAACCTCAGCAAATACACAGAAAGCTCTGTATGGCTGGATGAAGCAGATGCTACAAAAATCCTATAACAGGAGTGGTATGTTATGTACAAAGTATTTTCTTCTTGCTTATCATAAGAGAAAAACAGTCAGCAAAAGACCTACCCATTGTATTGAATTGTTTCCCAAATTCAACACAGGTCTGTTTAAGAGGAGCTGTCTTGAATAGCTTTGCTCCAGAATACAGTAAACATAATATTTTTGTTATTCACAGCAAATAGTTCTGAAAAGATGCTTGCCCTTCATCTCTTCTGCACAGAGCTCTATGTGAAATCTTTGCACTGAAGTCCTTTTTCTAAGATTTAAATAGGATACAATTGTCAGGTACTCTGCACAGGCATGTTGTTCACTTCTAAACTCCTATTCAGTCTAGAAAAACAGATCTGTCTCAGAATACATTATCCAATGCACTGTTTAAAAATAAAAAAGAAATGCAGACGTTGAAGTTCTACTGCACGTGGCACTATATAATTCAGAAAAGGGATGAGATAAAACCAAAGGTAATTAATTCTGATTTTATGCATTTTGCCACATCTGTTTGCCTTGTTAATGTGCCTTAACCAGATGTGCCACAGCTGGGACAGTGCAGGACAGGCTCCACAAGGGGGCTGTAAAGTGGCAGCAGCACTGACATCCCAGCAGTGCTGTCATGGGAGCATTTTACACTTTTAGATGTGTATGTTCTTCCTTTTTCCCTTCACATCAAAGGCAGAATGCCCACTTTGCTTCAGAGGAGCTAAATTTGGTTCCTGGGACTTATGCCATTTCAAAACATCAGACTAACCTATGAAGTTGAGAGAAGAAGTTCATGACACTGCTAGGAGGTGGCATCCCTGCCAGTGCATTACCGGGGAAGCAAAGATGCAGAACTTGCCTGATGATACTCAGCAGCCCTGGGAAAGTCCCACAGCATCAGACATGCTGAGTTACGTCTGAAGCATTAGTGAACCCTCAGCCTGTAAATGGTCACCCAGCTCAGAAGGGACTGAGTATTGCCGTACCTCTGGTACCTCCTGGTTGCTGCTTCAAATGCAAAGCAGCGTAGATAAGGTGATTCACTGGGTGCGGACTGATGGCCGGCTAGTTCTGGTAGTATGAGCTGCAGGAGCCATCAGCCCTGAGCAGGTACAGCTGGACTGCTACCACCATCCAGGCTGTTGTCTAAAACAATCTAAAGCTCACTCAGGTGTATCTGCACACCATGTGTCACAGCATGGAGTGCGGGACAACAGAAGAGTCCTGCAATAGTCTGATTTATTCACTTCCTATGTGGCTAGCACTGGGACCACCTGGGAAAAGGGATCAGCGATCTGCAGAAGCAGCACCTTCCTCATTGAAGCTCAGCAGAAAAGAAACTTGAAAGAAGCTTCATATTTGTGGTGTTGATGGGGCCACCTTCCAAGCGTTTTTTGATGGTTTTGGTGACAGAGAGCTCATTGCTGTGCCTCTGTTGTGCCTGCAGGAAGGCAGAGGGGGCTTCTCCAGCATTGCCCCAGTGTGTCGGGCAGCCCCCGCCGCTGCTGGGTGAGCAAGTGATGACATGGCCAGTGCTGGGTCCTGCACCTGGGGAGGAACCATCCCACACACCAGCCAGCGCAGGCTGGGGCTGAGCTGCTGGGGGCAGCTCTGCGGAGAAGGGCCTGGCAGTGCTGGTGGGCAGCACGTTGCCCATGGGCCAGCAGCGTGCCCGTGTGGCCCAGAAGGCCAGTGGTGTCCCGGGGTGCACGAGGAGGAGCGTGGCCAGCAGGATGGGGGAGGGGATCCCCCCCCTCTGCTCTGCCCTGGTGAGGCCGCGTCTGGAGTGCGGTGTCCGGTGCTGGGCTCCCCAGGTCAGGAGAGACAGGGAGCTGCTGGAGAGGGGCCAGCGGGGGCTGCGGAGGTGATGGGGTCCCGGAGCATCTCCCCTGTGAGGGGAGGCTGAGAGAGCTGGGCCTGTTCAGCCCGGAGCAGGGAAGGCTGAGGGGAGCTTCTCAAGGTCTACAAACACCTTAAGGGCAGGTGCCGGGAGGACGGGGCCGGGCTCTTTGCGGTGGTGCCCAGCGGCAGGACAAGGGGCAACGGGCACAAGGTGCGGCACTGGAAGCTCCACCTGAACACGAGGCAGAACTCCTTTCCCTGGAGGGTGCCGGAGCACGGGCACAGGCTGCCCGCAGAGGCTGCGCTGTCTCCTCCTCTGGAGACGTTCAGAACCCGCCTGGATGTGGCTCTGTGTGACCTGCCCCAGGCGACCCTGCTGTGGCGGGGGCTGGGCTGGATGATCCCCAGAGGTCCCTTCCAGAGCCTGTGTCATCTGGCTTCTTATGTCTTAGAGTCAAACCTTTTAAGAAATGTCTTTGTCGCTCAGCCAGTTAGTGCGTTCCATGTATTAACAGCCCTGAGGTGCTGAGGGATGAAGCATGCTTGTAGCCCTTACAAAAACAAGAGGCTGGAACTTCCAAATTTTGTACCTTATTTAAAAATAACAAAACAGGTTTTGGGGATCACATCTACCATGCTTAGTAATTGCCAGTCTGTTTCACTGAAGGCCACAGTCAGCATCCTTAAATTGTGCTAGTTCTTTTGTTTAATTTTGCTGTCCTATCTTTCAACTCTCTTAATATTCCTGAGGTAATATCACTTAAAAAAAAAAAGGCCTGACAGTTCTGCTGGGAGCATCATCGTCTCAGCTAAGGAGCTTAGATCTGTGTTTGCAAAAAATCACTTACTAAATGGGATTCTTCTGCTTCTGATATTTATAGGCTGGGGCTTTTTGGATACTGAAAACTCTTCAAAGTGCACAGATGATTTTATTCTAACAGAGTTGTTATTATCAGCGCTGCTGAGGAATGTGTTCAGAGGTATCACATGCTGAGCCATCCAAATTATGACACCTTGGAGAAAATACTTATTTTGTGGCTCCAAGTACCTGTCTAGTCAATAAATATTTTCTTGTCAGGGATATTTGGATCTTGATTTCATTTTCAGTCCTTGGGAGAATGTTACTAAACGAATGACGTTTTTTAACTGTTACACAGTACTTTGTATTTTGCCAACCTATTTTTATATAGGTACGTAAATGATTTTTCATTTTCTCCATTATTGCTATTGCATATTGCTGAAATAAGTGGTATCATTAATTATAATATATAAGATATATAAAATGTTACAAAGTATCATGACTTCCTGATGTTCTTAAATAATACATTTGATTAGGAGAACTGAATTTTAAAAATGCTGCTCCATATTTAATACTATTGGTTTCATTTTTCCTGTCCCATCCATTTTATATTTTGACATCATAAAACATTAATCATTTTCATATGAGAAAACTTCAGACATTTGAAACACTTTCATTTTCATCAAAAAATATATGGGCTCATAAAAATGTAGTACTAAAATCCAGCTGATGGAGGGAACCTGACTCTCTCTGCTAAGGATTTTTCTGATTTGCAGATTTTTGTAAAATTATTTACCAATAACAGGTTACTGGGTACAATGTATTTGAAAAATAACAGCTTTCTTAACATTGTAGTGATTATTTATTTGTACAAAACAGAGTTCAATGAATCAACTTCTTGGGTCAGTGCAGAAAACTTATGGATTTTGGGAAGATATATGGTCCATCTCCCGTTAGAAGATATTCTGAAAATTAGTCTCGATGAAGTAAGTAATTTCATTGTTCTTCAGGTAACTGCGGTTGGATATATCATTGTCAAGTGATGTCAGCTACTAACAACGTGAACACAAATGCAAACTCAAACATGAAAAATAGGTTTATATATTTTAATTACTTAAATATGATGTGAATCCAAATCCATTGTCAACCAAATATTCTTCTCTTTTTGGAATTTGAAAGTGCCTATCATTAATATGTAATTATTTATCTGTATCAGAATTCTGTGACTTGTACTGAAAGATAGGGACCAATGACAGAAGAACCTCAAATTATTTGACAGTTTGGCAGAGAATTGCTCACTCAGCTTTGCCTTCAAAAATTCTGTATTATCCAAATCTATCTTCTACCTTTCTCTATAACATGAATGGAATAAGTTATTATAGAGCATCAAATATATTTTATTGAATGCAATTGTGTCATAATCCTGACACATGATTTTGTTTGCACTGGTCAGATAAGACTATTCATTAGCTATGACAATGCCACGAAACAGTTGGACACGGTGTATGACATCACACCAGAGCTTGCACAAGCTTTCCTGGAAAGAATAAACTCATCAGGATTTGATATGAGAAACACTTCAACTATCTACAGGCAAGTATGTTAGATCTACTGCTTTTCTTTTGCTTTTATGGCTGTGTGTGGAGAGGATGAACAAGGAAGGAGGAAAGAGAGGAGCAATAAGTAGCTGATGGAAGTGTTGGTGTGGCATAACTTTTCCCTTCCAGCAGAAAAATCTAGGCTGAAATCCAACCCTGTTTAGCAACAGTGAAGAACTGCTACTTTATGAATTTTTGGAGGTGTGCCTGATTAGCTAATGCTTTGTCTCCTGCTGCGCAGTGAGGAGTTGGCTGTAGTATTAGTAGGAGAACTACAGCAGTATCTGGGGGACCCAGTCGAAGCTCCATCACATTGCACAGTGCCGCAATAAAACAGAGACATGAGTTGCCTTGGCTGTTTGAATCACAGAAGATAGGTGTTTTGTGGAAATCATGTTAGTTAGGTTTGAAGGAGGAAATTGTAACTCATGCCAGCCAGGTGTGCAAGTGGTTTTTCGTTGATGTGGGTGTCACCAGAGAGGTCACAAAGCTCATCCTGCTGTCCTCTTTGTCCTGCAGGGCAGAGACAAGCCATGCTTAAACACTTGAGACTGTTAGCATATAAGCAGAAAACTGCATCTTCAGGGCTGTCAAATCAGCACTGAACTTACTTTAACAATAATAAACGAAAATAAACTGCTCTTACTCATAAATATACAGTGAACTTGAGCTATCTGCAAGAGTGCTGTACTCCACGTTTACATTTACACTGTTGTGTCAATGGATGTATTTAGTCCCAAGACACCACTGTCTGAAGTTATTTGTAGTCTCCTTGGGGGATACCTTGGAGTTTTAAACTAATGGAGAATATGCTTTATGGCTTCAGAGCTCCTGTCATTATTGCAATGTAACTCACTGACTTTTGTGAAGTATTGCTGATTGTTGGAGGTGTAAGTGGGAGAAGAATTATGCCCGCACTCCAAATTTCGATGTCAGAAATCTTAAAAATGATTTTACCACTCCAGAGAGGTGTCACATTCTCACAGATGAGAGAAATGCCATGCTCCATAATCCTTAATATATTCCATTTTTACAACACACTTATTTTATATTACTCATTTTAACCATACTGATGATTTAAATGCACTTTTACTTTTAAGGAGTAGTATTATTCATTGGTGTTAATCCCAAAGGAGATGAAGAGCCCTTGGTGGCTATGCAATAATGCATCAGAGAGTAATTATTTGTTATAAAAATGCTGTTATAGATGTTCTTTGATTTGTATGTTAGTTTGATGATGTCCATGAATTCAGATGGGCTGCTGAAGCAGTATTTTGTGATACTGCTAAGCAGGTTGTTGTTGAGGGACTAGAGGAACTAACAGCTAAGCCTTTCTGCGCTGCAGAATTTTACTGTTTGTGATAGTGCTGCAGTGTTGTCCACTGTTGATTTAAATCACATCCAGACATTATTGCCTGGACTCTGCCTACGCCTGCATCGTTGAATTGCTAAAAAACAGAGTGTAGCAGGAAAGCTGGGCTTTGGCCACATCTTTGTAGGTTCTTGTTCTGTGTAAATTATGAAAACAAAGGCTGAGAGTTCACAGGGACAGGGGATTGATTCAGGCTTCATACAAACAAATTAAATCACCGTCACTATAAAGTTTAAAGTCCAGAGGGAGTGATACACAGTTCAGACCTCTTTCTTTGCAGGGCTGCAGGTAATGACAGTAAATATGTGCAGGGGTTAAGTCAGAAGGGCACTTACAGCAGGCGCTTACCCTTGGTGGTATGACTGCTTCTCCCCACCAGCTATGGTTGTGGTTGTGCTTTACAGAGGTTAATGGAAAAGCTGTCTTAAATAATACGGCACAGGTACTGTGAAGACAAATCAGCTCCACATCTGGTTCACGACACTGCCTTGCAAACTGCGGTGCTGGCACAGCTGAGCTAGTGAACCTCAACGCATTTTCTCCTAACCGGTGTTGAACAGGACAGGTCTCCAGCCATTCGCCAGTCATATGTTTGATGTGAAATACAGCAGGCTTTGTTTAAACCTGAAACAATAAAGAGGCTGTGTCAGGCTCTAGCTGCTGCTCTGACGCATGAATGAGTTACGTTGCATGTGAAACCCAAGTGGGATTGAGAGTTCAAAACATCCAATCAATCCAGAAAAGAACTCCGCAAGCCACTCTAGAAACCTATTAATAACTCTCCACCCTTTTCAAAGCAGAGATTATACTGCAAATTCTGTCAAGGGGAGTGAAGTCATTAGCTGGGAAAATCCAGCCATGGGCAGATGGAACCTGGAAAGTTAAATTTTTGACAGCACAAGCAATCTGGGTCAGGTTCAGCTGAATACAGAGAACAGTGCGTGTGTCTCATACCCCGGTTTCAGGCTGTGTGGAGTTGTAAAGATTGCAGTTTAAGGCACTAATGACAAATTACTCAAGTTTTGAGCACAAGTAGGGTATACCATGCTGTATTTCTGTTTCCTCAGAGTGACACCTTTTATGCCAGAAGTTAGCTAATGTATTTCTTCTGTATAGGCTGGGTTTATTGGTTTGCTTTTATGATGACATGGAACAGATGGATGCAGCTGTGGCCCGGGCTTTACTTCATCAAATGATTAAGTGCAATCACTTGAGAGGTTTCCAGGCTGAGGTTCAGAAGGTAAGTACAGTATTTTCTCTTCTTGCCTAACTTAATCCTAAAAACAGGGGAGGAGGGACTCTTCTTGAATATGGAAAGAAAAGAGTGAAAAATGACTGGGATTAAGAAATAAGTGAAAATAGTTCTCGAGCATATCATGCAAAGAATAAAAGCCAATTTTGTTTTTTTTCTTTTACAGTGCTCATTCTTTTCTTGTTCTGTTTCCTCCTGTTCCATACTCCTTTCACAACTGCGGTTCTATTTCTGAATTTTTATGAAGTGTGTGGTCACTAAATGGTTGCCGATGTCTATTCCAGAAACTTCAGCTAAAGTTTTGGGTGCTAATGGAAATTAGTTCTTGGCAGATATTTTTTTCCCCCATCTGCTTTTTTTGTTTGCTTTAGCTCAAATCTCAGCTACTGAACACTGCCATGCAAAACCAGACATTGAATGATATCGTTGGATCTCTGTCAGATGCTGTGGTTGGACTAACTTCAAGTCAGCTGGAATCTTTGTCACCTAAAGCGGTGCATAATGCTATTGCAACATTAAACCAAGTCTCTGGGTGGGCAAAAAGCCAAGTTATGATTTTATCCAGTAAATACCTCTCTTATGAAAAGGTATCTCTGATAACAGCTTTCCTACCTTCTCTTTTTAAAAGTGATTTTTTTTTTTAACGATAACCATAGATTTTGAAAAGTTTAGTACAAGATTTCTTTTTAGTACTTAGTGGTCTGAAAATTTTGTTTGAATCAAATAAAACCATCCAAGACTGTACCTCCCAAAGTAATCCTCAAGTAACAGAGAGAATGTCTATTTGTATTTGGCAGTTGTATATATTATTTTTTCTGTGTCACTGCCCTAAGCAGAATTTGCATGATCAGAGATCCCAGATTCAAATATATTGTAATGGAAGGAATCAGGGTCCTCTCTGAAGTTTCAAAATAATAGTGTTGATTTATTTGTTAACTTTTGCTTTTGAATGAGTCTACTGTTCACAAGCCAGAAAACTTTCTTTTTGTGCTGTTATCTCCGCAGGTCTTATCATTTTATAATGTTAGTCAAATGGGCGCGTTGGTAACTGGTATTAGCACCCAGTCATTCTACAGCATGAACCCGAAGGAGCTTTCTCAGATTATTCGAGGCACAACATCCCAGTACTTATCTGACTTGTCGCCTGCGCAACAGCAAGGGATCCTCAGGAAGGTGATCATGAACTCGAGGGTGTAGCAGGTTCTTTCTGTACAAGGGCACAACAACCAGATATGCACAGCACGATTTAAAATATTGTCACTGAGACGTGTGGTTTGGCTCGATGGTCCATATTTCTAATGTTATTTTCTGAACACCGAGTATATTTTGAAGGCTCTCTCTTGCTTAGTTCCATGGCAGTTTTAATACTGACATGTTTTTCCTTTATCCTCTTAAGAAAAATATTACACAGAGTAGAAAGAAGGGCAAATCCTGTAAATCTAAGCATCAGTTCTGAAATGCCATGTGTTTATCTGTTCCTCTCTTTAGATAGCTGCATCTGGAGATTTTTCTTCATCAGTCAAAGACATACAAGGAGCTTTCTTTAAAGAAATATCTCTTTCTGGGTTATGGAAGCAGACTGAATATAATTCTTCAATGATGAAAGAAAAAGAACTCAGAAGAAGCCAGGTAAAAATTGCTATACAGTTCCCATTCCACTGCAATTTAGTATGATGGAAGAATCAGAAAAGTGTAATACATATATGTTCAAGGAGCATAGGTGAAAGGAAGGAACGGCCCCAAAATGTGTCTTGACATAAACAACAGGAGGACATTTAGAGCCTAGGCAGCATTATGAGACAATGCTGCAGAAAGGGGAGCATTAATATGCTGTTTAAAAGTCTTCAAAATTCTGCCACATACATTCTTGCTTTCCAGTACCGTATAGTAGACATTTACATGTACAATCGGCCCTTTGACTGTTCAGAGATGAAAGAGGACCAAGTGATATCCAGAGGTCCCTTCAAACCTAAATTGAATTCAGTGGTTGTGTGCCGTGGACATCTTTAACATCATCCCATAATGCCAGACAGTGATGTCTTGTCTTGTGAAGAAGGAATTCAGCACTGGATGCCAAACCTTTTGGTTGGCCAAGCTGGCTTTAGAGTGCATAAGAGTTAAGTGTACAAAAACCTTGCAGTAGTTATTGTATCTTCCAACTGGATTACCTAAGCTTAACTTTAATGTGGTGAGTTTTATTTCAGGCTTTGTATCTGTATGAATTGCTGTCTAAGAAAAACTATCCTGTTGACCTTCTAAGGTATGGATGAGAGTCTCTCTTGCAACGGGGTTTAAGTCTAGTTTTGTGATGAGAGCAACTCTGAGGTAAACAGTATGTGGTTATTTTGTGCTCTCTTATGTTTATTCATTCCTTGATACCACAGGATAATTCACCTTCCTCATTAAAAAGGGTCTCCAAATCAAAAATCAGAGTCAAAGCATTGCAGAGGTTTGGGTATTTTAAGGCTCAGTGGCTAATTTTCAATTTGATTACATTTTTACTTTCAATTACAAGAAATGGGAGAGGTGGTCAAGAAACTGTATCTTAGGACATGGTTGTGAGGAGTAAGGACTAAATCCTGCTCAAATATTCAAAAGATTGAACTTTGCTTTTCCTATCAGCACAGGACAGCTTGTGAAAGGAGTAACTTGTCAAGTCATTGAAAGTATGGGCACAGACATTTTTTTAAACAACTTTAAATTCTTTGAAATGAATCTTCATCTGCTTTCTCCATATCAGGTAAAACTAAAAGAAGACTTTGTGTCCATAAATATAACTACCCAATATCTAAATTGTAGTTAAATTAAAATTTGGTTAATTCTGTTTTTATTTTTTCAAAATCTTTTGTATGTGAACATGTCTGTTAAGATACTTTATTTAAGTCTTTTAGGTGTGAATTTGTCTGTTATCATACTTCATTTTGACAACCTAATTTGTCACTTACAAACTGCAAGAAATTCCTACAGTCCTTCTAACTTGCTAATTCATGAGTAATCTGTTTGGAAATGTATATATAAGTTTCAAAACCATACAAATGCTCTCATGCACCCAAATATAGGATGCTTCTTCTCTAATGTCTACAAAAAGAAAGCTCTAAACTACTTTAAAAAAAAAACAAAAAAGAAAACCAAAGAAAAATGCTCTCTAAAGAGATAATATGCAGTTTTGTATATACTAAACTATAAGCTGTAATAAACAAACTAAATTTTCATTCTTCCTCAAAATTTCTAAATGTTTATGATCTTGAATTTTTGTTGGTTTTAGGTTAATTGTTTGGCTTGGAAGTTTTGGAAAGTCTCCAATGCATCTATTCCTCCTTTCCTCTTACTGGTGCTTCCGTGAGTTACATCTTAACTACTTTATGTTACTGCATTCATAGCAGTACGTTGAGTAGTCCTGAGAGCACTTCTTTAATAATCTCTTCAATGCTAAGAAAACTGGTGATCCATAATTTATAAAAAGTGGTTGCTAACTGTAGCCAAAATCTGTGTCAAGTGAAAGCTGGTAATACTTGGTGTCTTTTAATATAGCCCATTTTTATCACAATTGTGGATTCCTTTTCATCCTTGAAATCAGTCCCCCTCGAAGCACTCTGTGCGCACACTGAATCACAGTGTGGTGGTGTGGCAGCAATGAAAAAGCTTGAAGTGTTGCTGCTTATACTGTTGCTGATGTCTGCTAAAATAAAGGTGTTAGTTCATTGGGCTTTCTTAAACATGTTCAGAATCAAAAAACTAACATAAATGTAGGTTTTGCTAGTTTGTTTTGGTTTGTTTGTTTCTTGATTGTTTTGGAGTTCCCCCCCTCTAGGTTGTGAGACTTGGTTTGTTTATTTTTTTAGGAATTTTTTTGAGAGTGGATATGTAAGACAAAGCCATTGGGTACCTCCCAAGCATACTGCTCTGTATGCTTAAAAATATTTCAGTGTGTTTAAAGACATTTTTGTAAGTTAGAAAAACTTTGCATTATGTAAATAGCCAAGTAATATTCAGTGACGCCTTTTTTCCTTAAAAAAAAAAATAATAATTGTACCTTAATAGGAACTCCTGAATTGTACAAATTGTTCATTCCTCTTTTTCTTAACCTTTCTTTCTTCCTACGTGCTTAAAGGGATAAAAGGGAATGAGAACTATTATTTTCCTGAAATATTTTTAATTGAAAAGAAGTAAGAAAATGAAAGAATTCCATTTGAAAAGGCATTACTCTCTTTAAAAAGCAATGAAATAATAATAGAAAGGCTTTAATGCAAGGCTTTCTACATGCTACAGCACCAAGTTGTTTGGCCAACAGTTGCATATTGCTTGTTGAGGGTCATCAGAAGTCACTGGTGCTCTTGCCTACAAACCCTGGTAAGGCTGGGCTGGCGCAGCTCTGGGATACGGCTTTACATGCAACGGCTGCCTGCTGCTCTGGGTGGAGAAGAACAGCATTTTGTTTAATATGGCAAGCCTTCTTGGACTTTGATAAAAAGGAGGCCTACTTTAAAACTACTTCTTGTCCTTAACCCACCCACCGCATCTTCACTCATCACAGAATTATTCCTAATAAAAAGGAGGAAGGGGAAAAGTTTGTAAACTGTTGACAGTCTTGTTTCATACAGTGTTAAAGCATCTCAGAGCACTTCCATCTGCTTGCAGCTATTTATAACCCTCAGCCACTTTTTGAAGTAAAGTTCATGTGCTGATGAACTGGAAGAAGATGTAAGTTAAAGTGTGTATTAATTGCAACTTTTCTGGCCTGGCCAATTTATAATTTTTCAGATCCAGACTTGTCTTTAAATTCTTCTGTCATCATAGATTTTATGGGTGTGGTTATGCATGTATGAAGATCAGGTTTATATTCTGACACTGTTTAAATTCTTTCTGCAGGACTGAGTACCTGGAGTATGTTTCAGGCCCTTTGTGTGTCCCTTTCATTGGAAGTCTGGGGAAGATTGAGATGGACCTTTTCAATCCAAGCCTTCACAAAAAGAACGCTGTCCTGCAAAAAGTACAGGAGTGCTTGGTAGGTATAGCTGGGAGGGGTCAGCAGGGGAGGGGGAACTGCAGAAACAGTAATCTGTAACTAGCCACTGACAATTCCAAACTGAGTGAAGTGGTTGATTGGTTTTCTCTCCCTGTATTGTAATGTGGTGCATCACAAAGTTATCCTGCCTACTTGTACTGTCTGGTCCACACACACATGCCCATGGTCTCCTGTGTAGAGACAGCAACCTGATACACAGGCTCTCCTGCTCTGTGGTTGTGTGCTGAAACTGTAGCTGGTGGATGCTGAGAGCCCAAAAGGCAACACACAGCGTGATGATTTCTTATTTAGACTATCACCTAGCTCCGATAAGCTTAGTGTCAAGGCCCCAAGCAACCGGGTGTAGCTGACCTGCTTTGAGCAGAGGGGGTGGACTAGGCAACCTCCAGCGGTCTCTTCCAAACTTAGCTGTTCTGTGGTTCTGTTATACACATACGTATTGCTGCACTGCGTTTTGTCCAGTAATATCAGTCACCACCTACATAAGGTCTTGACTTACCCATCTGTATTCTTATGAGTTTTTTGTGTACTGTTTCAGTTTTATTGTTCCCTGCTTAAGGAAACCTTTTTATAGCTTCCTTAAGAATTTTCCTTGACTCCATGCATGTTACGAAGTGTTCTTATGAAATGGCATTACTGACCATGGTGAACTGGCTGGGACAGCCTGGAGCTGACCCATTTGCACCTGGAGTTGTTCTCCCCTGCTCCAAGTGTTGCTAGTCCTGTAGAGCTGCGCGTGGCACAGGAGGCTCTATGGGAGAGGTGGTGGTACCAGCAGGATTTTGTGACTGCTGCTGTCTAGGAGCTGCAGCAGTCACACCAGTTTTTAGGTGGAACTTGTTCTTTGATGTAGCTGCAAATATTCATGTCCTTATACATATTAACCAGCTGTATAATCCCTTGTGTTTTGGCAGCTGCTTGAGAAACCCCTAGAGCTAAGCCTTCTGACAGCAAGAGCTTGTGGCCCCTTTGTCACAAGGGGCCATGTGAGGGCTCTGCTGCCAGGCAGAACTGCACCACCTCTGCAGGTGGAGATTGTGGCAGGAGATTTAGTTTTAACTAATTTTTTATGTGTGCTTCAATATGGAATAAAGAATACACTGAAAGCTCCGACAAGTGTTTGTTAGATATCACCAGTTGCATCGGTAAAAGAAAAATTATGAAGCAGTCTCAGCAGAAATCATAGATTAGGTTGCCAGTGCAAACTGTTGTCTCTTTGTTCCTTAAAGGGTCACAGAGCTTAAATGTGTTGTGGTGCAATTGAGTGATAGAGGGCAAGAGCCAAGATGAGCTCTGCCAACAAGGTAAATGCTTCTTGTTTCAGAACGGCTCTGTTGCTGATGAATATGATGTTGACCTACTTGGAAATCTAATCTGCCACTTACCTCCAGACTTTCTGCACGACAGAATGTCCCTGAAGGCAATGGCAACAGCCCTTCATCAATTCAAACTCTGCCAAGAGCTCAGCCACGAGCAGAAGACTGAAATTAAATACAAACTCCTTGAGTTATATGGGTAAGATATTAGATATACCACCTTGCTTATGCTGAGGGTTAAACCATGCAAATACCAACCGTTTGCTTTGCCCAGATAGAACTTCAATGAAAACAACACAAAACAACTTCTATCACTGCCCAAGCTTGGGGTCTCTGTCCACTAGAATGACATTTCTGTTCTTGTGAGTAACATGATAACTGCAGAACAAAATACATCCCCAGGGACACCCTGCATGACTTAATTCCCAGAGGAAAAGGTGAGAAAGTATAATGTTAAGAGGAGGGGCAGGCAAACAGACTCTCTGGCATGGCAAGAGAAAGGGTGTTAGAGGCAAAAAATGGTGTAGGAATACAAAGAATGGGAAAATGGAAGTGGGATACTCAGTGTGCTGGTGTGAGGAGAGAAATAAAGAGGACTGCAAGCACCGGTTGTAATGGGAGACAGCTAGAGAAGAAGCAGAAAGATATAAAGTTCAACCAACTGAAAGAACAAAGCAGACGGCGTGTTAGATGTCATTAATGAGTCAGTTCAGGAGGCTGGTTGGAACCACACTGCTGTATCAGTCATGCAAAGAACAGAGCCATCCTCTCTCTGGCAAGAATATACTGTTTCTCTCGGCATTGTCTCTTTAGAAGTATCTTGCATTTGAAAAGGGAGACAGAATGCGTGGCTTCTAACCATCCGTCCCTTCAGCCCCAAAGTCTGTCACTTGATCATTTTAGTTGCTCATTCAGCTTCCTCCTAGTCAGTATTTTTCTAGTAATGGAACAGCTATATTTTCACCAGATCCCATCCCTACGTTAATCTTGACGCAGATCCATTTTATTGAATTGTGACACGCTGTGCTAAAAAATATATTTTATTTAGAAAATATTTGTCTAGTCAAACATCCTCGTAGTGCAGCAACAAACCAAATAAAGTTTTCTGTGAGAACATGCACGAGTAACAGATTTCTTACTACCATCTTCTTCTGGCTCTTGCAGGCTGAAAATCACTTACCCAAGTGTTTTAAGTCAACCACCAGCTGGGTTGGCTGATGTTTGTCAGATTTGTATAAAACAAATAGGCCAAACCTGCACAAAGCTAAGCTACATGCATTTTGAAACCCAGCACCACTCAGAACTGAACCTGAACTTCATTTTTAAGACACATAAATAATTTTAGCGTGTTATTTCAAGAGAGATGGTACCTGTCATAGAATTGATTTCTCATACAGCAACAGCAGTGGCATAGGTGTCATTAGATGTGGCTCTCCAAGGTGTTTGATCTGCCTTCCATACCTCTTGATGTTGCAGATGAATGAAATAGCAGACAGTAAAACCAGGGAGCTAATAAGGTATGGATTGAAATCTTCTGTTCCATCACCTGAGATTCGTGTTTCTGTCCCTTAATTTTAAAAGGCAGCATTAGCAGCAGACTGGTGGCACACCGAGTTACTTCCCGAAGTTGCTGAGTTTCAGAATGAGGGGAAAACTGTCCACTTCTCCTAAGTGTGCATGGACCTGTTACTCAGAAATGTTGACCACCCATAGCTGCTGCTGACATCAGGGAAGGTTACAGTTGCCCAACACTAATCAAAAACAGCCCCTGTGCCACTGCGAGTAGTTAAGCATTAGAATAGAGGAGGGTGGGATTTTTTTTATAAGCAAGTATGGGCAAGTATTGCGTGCTTGAAGTATCATTGGTATATAAGGACAAAACATTGGTCCTTAGGATAAGATTCCTGTAAAAAGAATGGGTTTGATTTTGGTTATGAGGTTTCTACTTCTCTTTTGATATAATCTTGCAGGTTATGTTGCTGTATGAACCTGATAGAAAATGGTAAATTTTCTTCTTAAAAAAGAATTATTTCTCCTCGCTTAATGCTGTAATGCTAAGAATACTATTGAGGGAGAGAGTTCTATTACCACAATATTTGAAGGCTTTTTCTGAATATATTGAGAATTCCACTAATGCCCTATACAGAGAGATGAGAAAATGCAATCTGATGTTAACAAGCATAAATCATCACATTGGCATAGAAATGTGTTTTCTATATGATACAGTATAAGAAAACCTCTGAAATTTTAGTATTTAGTATAATTTTGATTGCAAACATTCCTCATTAATACAATTTTCTGAATTATTTCTTCAGCTCCCCAAACAACTGGACAGCTGAAACAACATTAGATGTTGGACCATTCATAGCTCTGCTGTCAAAAGCAGAATTAAATGCCCTTGCTGAAAAGGTATGCTTTTATTATAATTTTTTAATTTGTAAAAGGTAATGTTAGAATTTGGATTTGTGAATATCATAACGCGGTCTAAATTATGTAACCTGAATGCTAAACAAGGTAAATAATTCTCTTGGCAGGGAACCATGGGTTAATGTTTCACACATTCTTGACTCCATCATAATGTCTTGAGATTTCTTCTTGAAAGTAACGGTAGTATAAGCAATTTATTTTCACATACACAATGATAATTGTACATTGTCACCTAGATAAAAAAAACAGTGCGTTTATAGTGACACAGACTCAAAACATTTTTAGTACTTTACACCTTGCAGTGTTGTTTCCTCCATTCCCCTGCCTTCTAACCATAAAAGTATGTTTCTTATCTTGTTAATAACGGGATCATACTGATCACATTTTCATTTACTCATGTGGCCCTTTGCCCTAGGGGCAGCATAGCACACATAACAATAACTGATAGCCTCAGCATTGCACTTTGTAGTTTCTTTGCCCTCTTTAGTTCTTATAATCTTGTAATTTTTATGTATAGGAGTAATCTATACTGGAATGAGGATTTCATTCTTCAGCAGAAATATGTGAGCCCAGTCAGCAGCTTTTCCTCAGGAGATAATTCTGATAATTGACCATATAGTATAGGACTCAACTGAAATGAAGGTGTCTAGCAAGGTGGAGGAGAGGGGTCAAAAAGCCTGAAAAGGGTGAACAGGTTAAAGTTATTTTTCATAATTTAATTGGGTTTCTATCCTCAATTCTTACACTTATCTGGCAAATTTAAGATAAACAAAATAAGGTACTTTCTGTACTGTGCATAGTAAAATGGTGGAACTCATTGCTACAGGAGGGTCTGGACAGATTCCAGTCAGGCAGTGCTCAGGTGTTGCCAGAAGCTGAGAGGGCATACAAGAGAGAGAATCGCTCAGAATTTGCTTTGTTTCTAAATTTTCCCCCCCCAAAACGTATACTGTTGACCTTTCAGTAGCAGCCAATTTACTCTCCTGAACATCTGCACTAATAGGAAGGAGGCTGAGCTGTTACTAACCCCTGCTTTGCTGAGGTCAGCACAAGTCTTTCTCTGCAAATTGATTTGTTTTAAAAGGGAGAAATAAGTCTTACTTACTCTTTCTTTCCTTTTGAAGTTCCCAGGTACCATTTTACAAATAGCAAAGACAATAGGACCAATTTCTTCGTCTGAAGATCTTCTGTCAACTGTTTTTGAATCTGTCTCCAATGCCACTGCCGACACTGAATCATCTCTCACCAGACCTGGTCAGTATTGCACCTGGTATCTGCAAAGTGCGGCATTTAGAATGGTGTCAATTTGGGCTGTGATGGTGCAGTTCAAACACACTTTTTGTTTCACCTTGTCATCAAGTACATTCTGAGAAGCCAAACAATAAAAAGTGAAGCACTGAGTAACTTAGAGCTTCAGACTTTTAGCAAAAACAGTGAGTCTTCATTCTGTTGCCTGTAGTTGTCTTATGCGTTGACCAATGCTGAAACAATTTCATTACAGAACTGCATGGTTAAGCATCTCCTGGAACATTCCTGAATGCATAAAGGAAAAAGACAAATTATTTGAATTAGATGTTTTTATTTTTACTTTTTGTTTATTTTTACTTTTCTTTGTAATATTAGTGAAAATCCTTGAATTAAAAACCTGTGAAGGTGACAAGCTGCTGTCATGCCAAAAGATTGTGCATAGTTAATCCTTTGCCAGACATGAGCATATGTTGATTTGGCTGTTCTTAAATCTGAAGTCGATGGCACTGTGTTTTGTCTGTCCAAATGGACAAAGTTTGTTACAATCTAAAAGGTATTTTAATTAGCAACCAAACTAACTATTACAACCTCTGGTGACAAATGGATCATTTTCTTTTGTATGAGGTACATACTTGGACTATATTCTATTATTACAATAACTGTATTCTTTCTTTTACTTGAAATTCACCCAGGCAGAATTTTTAAGATATGCCATCCTGTGCTGTGGAACACAACACTGCTGTGGGGCAGAGTTTTGGAAAGCATTAATGGGAGTTTAGACCCCAACAATAATTTCAAGGAGTTTGATATTGTCTGCCTTTACATCTTTGAAAATCTCCCCATTGGTTCTCTGCCTAACAGAATACAGGTCCAAGCTCCCGGCAAACCCTGAGCCACCATGGAAATCCATCTGCTTGTATAACAGCAACTCTGAATGACAGCTGTGTGTCTCTGGAAATGAATTTGCTTGTGATAGTGCTGTATTCTTATACAGAGACAGACAGAGGGTGTTCTACAGTTGTATTTTTGCGTAGCCTGAAAAAAAACATGACCTCTGTTGATCAGAGGAGTCATTACAGAATTATCATGCTCTAAAAAAGCAGAATCCAGCTGGTGTAATAGCAGAGTATTAGTCCATCTGTATGTATGGAGTTCACTCCTCCTTGAACAAGTAAACCACCAGATCATAAATCATATTTCTTTAGACATGGGCCACAGGACTAAAGGTTCAGCATCAGGTATTTCAGTGTGCTTGTGTCCTTATGTGTACTTTTTTGGCCTCTGGACCAGAGCAAAGTGAATCCCAAAGACTTCTCTAATCAGATTAATTCATGTCCAGTGCAGATGCAGAGCTGTCTCATCTGCACTGCAATATAAACCTGCTAGCGAAGCTGATGATCTTTGTAAAAGGGTAACTTGACTCAAAGGCTATGGAGGCTCGTCATTCTTCACTTGGGGTGCGTGAACTCAGCTAGGGGGGGGAGTCTGGGAGATGAAAAATTGAAGGGCTGTTTGTGCTAGTCTAAGAAATATTTCTGCGGTCCAAACATGATATTGAAGTTCTCTTACCAAGCATAATCTAATCCACTCCACACAACTCACACGGTGGTTTCAATAAGGAATGAAGTTTTATGACTGGTTTGTAAATCACTAGAAAATTGCGTATATGAAAATGGCTCTAGAATAACACCAGGGTTCTTCATACTACCAACCCAGTGGTTTATATTTCCCACAGTCCAGTTGTGAGCTAATATTAATAACAGTAACAATTACCATTGACAGAGTTCTTAACATCTGTGTCTCCATCAAGATAAAAACAAAGGTGGTGCTTAAGGCAAGATGGAACATAGGAGGCAAAACTCAGGAATCGCGTGCTTGAGATGCTACCAGAAAGCAGTGGCAGTGCTGGAAAAAGAATTCAAGTTGCCTATCTCAAGCACTGAGATGTTACAATGTATTATATATATAATAGGTTCTTCATCAAACTAAATTTGATTATATAGCAAAAAGAAGAGTGAAGTAGCATCAAATACAGGAAGCAAAGCCAGGAGTCTAATGCGCATTTCCCGCTGTAATCGCGCCAATGTATCTGGTGTGTTACAAATAATAAAATCAATGTTTTTTCCAAGAACACAAAATATTAGGTTTTCGTGACTTGGGGAAGGGAACTGCATTGTGTCTGGATGGGTAGTATTTGCATGACAAAAGCTGACCTTTTGTAGCAGGGGAAAGTGAAACAATGCAGTTTCACAAGAGGGCGGTGTAAATGGAGAGCAGAACATCAGCTGGTACAGTGGAAGCCGAACAACATTTTCGTTTGCTCAACAGATTCAATCTTTTCAGTGTTCTACCCACTACTGCAGCTTCCTTTGATGCAAATAAATCCCTCCTCTGCCTCCTTTCAAAGTACAAATCTACTTTGTACATCCTCGCTTTAATTTATTTATCTGGGGGAGCTTAGCTCAGGCACAGCGTCTGTGAAATTCCTGCTTTTTACTGGTAATGACCGTATCTGAAGACATGTAGGGATTATTTGGTTTAGATAATTATTTAATAAGGTTTTCCTAAATAAGTGACAGGAGAGAGAGCAGTAAGAAACCACATTAGGATTCTAATTTCCGCTTTCCATCAATTTTGGAGATTATGTCAACAAAGACCAAGATGTGTTAAAACACACAATGGAAGCTGTCTCATTTGATCATGCATGGGGCCAGAACCTAAATAAGATTTTTAAATGGAGTTTGTCTGTCCAAACAGTTCTGTTGTAAGTGAACAGCCCTCTCTCGATCTTGACATTTTAACAACATGCTGGACTTAAAGAACAAGCACCATGTTTCTCTGACACATCCAGCTTCTGTCTTCACCTTGTTTAAATGTCAGGCAAGTCTTACCAGTCATACATCTTTGTCAGGGTATTTCAGAGTAAAAGGACCTTTCATGTCTGTTACTTTCCCGTTGAGCTGGATTCACACGTGTGCTGTTTAAACGTGAAGTTTATTCGGCTGCAACGTCTTTTTGTGAACAATGACATAGCTATATGGAGACTTCCACGAAGGTCATCCCAAAGATTTGCATTTGATTCTTACCACAAACAGTGGTTTTACCTCAGAATAAGCCCTTGCCTGGGTTTTGATGCCTTTAGGGAATTGGACTGTAAAGAAACTTGCAAGATATTTATTATTACTACACATATTCAGATTTTAGTTTTATTGTGGCATCCTGTATTGTAACTGTTCCAAAACATGTCTGCTCTTTTCTTTTCCAGCATGCACTGCCTTTGGAAGACAAAGAATATAACCCACTTCTTGCAAGTCAGGCAAATTCTAGTTTTACATCCAGGATGTTAATGATGTAAATATTTAAAGAAATTATTCCATTGCAAGATAATTAATCAATATCACATCGACTGCAGTGAATTCATAGTCTGTCACCCTCTTAAATCTCTGTATTGCTTTGATTTTCTTATTTTCAGTCTCCTTGAAGAAAACTCTTGCGATCTGACTTTTTTTCCAGATTGCATGGGAACCAGAGCTCCTTCTTCAGATGAAATTATTAAATTAGCGGAAGCAAATGTCTTTTGGTCAGTTCAGGAACTGGAATGCATGGATGCAGAAACTTTTGACAAGAATGTGGAACTTCTTGGGACTGTCTCTGGTTTTAACAGCTCCCAGCTTGTTGCCTTGAAGGAAAAAGCCAAGCAGGTAACTATCTTGTCTGTGAAGGAAAATTAAATCCATAATTTGATTTGTTGTTATTGAACTATGCAGTTCTAAAATAACTGTGCTATGGCAATGTCACTACTGCTGCAAGAATATCTATTGTTTATCGGAAAAATAATGTGAGACGGTGATACTCTATTGCCCTTGCTTTAGAGTCAACAGGCAAGTAGTTGTGAGCTATGAGCAGCTGAAAAACTTAAGTGCTTTTACTTTTGAATTGCTTTTCAGTTGCTCCTTGCTTTTCTTTCATGAATGAAAGATGAGCAAGCAGTACTACAGCTGTTGATTTGCCTGCTGAGAATTAAGCTCAGTGTGTTAAACTGTTTACATCAATGTTAAATATAGTTTACAGCAGTGTAAAACTCAACTGACTGAAAGAGACTTGTTATTAGCCGAATAAAGCTCGTTCTTCTGCCATCTTGTCATGGGCAGGGACAAACCCATCAGTGGGAAAATCTGGGGAGAGAAGAGACCCGCGTGCATTTAGTCTGTCTTTACTAGGGTGTTACTGGTGAGTGCAAGTTACGGGAAGACAGCAGAAGGACGACCTTTGTCTTTGCCAGTCCGTAGATTCGTGGACAGGCACAAGGCTGTAGTCTCGTCACCACTCCTGCAGCACCGCTGGCACCTCTTTCTTTCAGAGTGCAGCAATGCAGCTCCTCGAGCTCCTCGGGGAGGTCTCTGCCCTGGGCTCAGCCCATACGTGATGCCCATGCTGCAGCAGCAGTGTGGGAGGCTGGGACTAAAGCTTCTCCCTGTCTGGCACTGCAGCGCAGGCTGTGTGCCAGGATACTGAGGGCAGAGTGCTGTGCCGGGTGCTGTTCAGCACGCCGTGCCTAGGGCAGAGCATCAGCGAGGTGTGTGAGCTCCAAGCAGTGGGCAGACGTTGCTCCATCCCTGTTGGTGGTGGTGCACTCCTCCCTGGGGTGACCTCCTCCTGCTGCTGCTTCGTGGTTGCCGGCACTGCCAGGGAACAGGTAGCATCCCCTACATGCTTACATTTCAGCAGGGAAAAGCCTTAGGGTGCAGTAAGACAAGCTGTTTTGTTTGCAGAAAACCCAGAGGTGAAGAGGCTGCCATCCCCAGCCTGTCTTCAGCTTCCAGTCACCAGCATCTGCTGGAGGTTATCTGCTTCTATCTCTGCACAGTTAGCAACTCTGTAATCCTGTTCCATCAAAATGATCCTACATTTTAAAAGTGCTTTTAAGGCTCCATCAGCTCATTCTGACAGAATGAGGTTAGGAAGCATCTACAAGGGCAGTTGGTTGCAAGTAGTACAAGTGCAGATGCTTGGAGACCTGAGGCCTGTGACCTTCGGAGGAAAGCAGGAGCAGGGGACAAGGCACACCTGGGCACCATCTCCTTAAACCAGCAGCTGCAGACAAAGTGGTGTAGCTGACTGATGTTTGGGTGGATAAGGCCAACAGTGTGGGTTTTAGCAGTGAAGCTCAGCTTTTAAAATGCCTGAATTGCAGGTGCTCAAAGAGAAGGGGCACTAACCACATTTCTGAAGGCAGGTGGTGACTCTCTGCAATTCTGTCTCTGCTGCCTTGTTGCAGTAGGACAACAGCCCACTGCATCAAATGCATTCTTCTCAAGACAGCTTTTCTCTGTCAGCACAGACATGTGGGTAGGAAAAGGGGAAAAAAAGAAAAATCCTAGAAGAAATTAAATCCAGTGCTTGTCTGAAATAGTGGGAACTGAAATATTTTACAGCAGTGCAACATAATGGTATACTTACGGAGTGGTATCTGTTGTAGTGAAATTGCCAACAAGGTTAGTACACTCATATCCCAGCTATGTTCAGTTTGAAGATACACAGATCTGTAGTGTTCTGAACAGAAGTATATTCTGTCCGTGTGAGTGTTTGTAAGATTGATTACTCCTAGACAAAGACAGACTTCCTATATATTAATTTGCAAAATACAACATGGTGTTACACTGAACATGAAGCATGAGAAATCAGACTGTACAGGCAGATCTTTGACATTTTATGCATAATATGCTGCTATATTGTAAACTAAAGGGCATCTGTGATTAAAGGTTTGATTAAGCTAGCTTTAATTTCTCCTAACTTGATTGATTTCCCCTAAAAGAAACTGCGTACTACTCGTGGTCCCAAACTAATTCAGAAAGTCTAGTTATCAGATTGTGTCTTAATGAAAGTAAGAAGCTTAGCTCACTTGTAAGTGGAAGGTTTCCAAGCTCTGTGATAGTAACAGATGTACGGATCTGTAGTCTCTAGGTGAATGAGGACAAAGGAGTGTTTCAGTTTCATGTGTTGTGTTAATTTATATCATGATGGCTGAGATTTCATCCAGCACTGTCAGATAATACTGTTTATGAAGTACTTCAAATTCTGTAGTTTATGACCTAGATCAGACACACATTTTTAACTCCATGTGTTTCATGTATCTGTTAAGCTAGAGAATTAAGAGCTTTAAAATTGGGCTAATGCTTTTTACTATCTATTTTCTTTGGAAAAGATTGAAATTTCCCAGGCTTAGACTCTTTTTCTGTTTCTTTATGACATTGTAAAACCAACATAAAAGATCCTGTGGAAACTCAGTCAGGGGGTACAAATGCAGCAAAGCATCTCTTAAACAAATCCTTAACCTGAGGGTCACAGTTGAGAAGAGCGCCTTGGCAGTCCTGAGGCCGCTCCGTGTTGGATGTGCACATTGGTATGAACAGCAGGTAGTCTGCAACTCTGTGTAAGGAATATCTTATTCTAGATATCTGGCCCTTTATTTTATGCAAGTTGTACAGCTTCGTATGTATCTGAAGATGCCAACACTATTTAGTAGGCAACTGCAGAGATACTTCATCAGCAAGTCCTTACTAGCTTTGACCTTTCTAATTTTTTGAACAGAAGTTAAATTGTAGCTATCCTGAAAATGGAATGAGTATTTCCATGAATCAGACAGCATGAATGATCAGCTTAGCCCAGGACTGGGCTTTTTGTTTTATTTTTCTGTGTGGAGATAGCAGCACAATCGTGTACTAGAAAACTGTCATTTATTGACTGACATAAAGCAAAATTGCTGAATACATGCTGCCTTTAAAGGGAGCTTTTTTTTTCTTTTTTAATGTATGCCTGTATTGTTCAAGTCATTTCCTCGAGCCAAAACACAGTGTCTTTTTTTTTCTGTAAAGACAACCGGCCATATCTTGAGAGATACTGACCGCTGACTACTGCCTTCTGTCATTTCCAGCTGAATGTAATTGACAGTTCTAGCCTCTGCAAATTCAGCTTTTGATGGACTTTTGTTACTCTTCATTCAGGCAGACCTTTTCCTGAAATCACAATTTTCTCAGGACTGATCTGTGACAGCTTTTGGATCACTGTTACTATATCTCAGATAAAATTAAAAGCAGTGGAACATGTCAGTTGAAATACATTGGTACTGATTTTTACAGAGCTTTACATATTTAACTGTGTACAAACACATTTAAATGATTATATGAGGTTTTTTTAATATTGTACGTGCACAAACTAGAGATCAGTACTTTAGGAACTGGCTATTGTCTATATTACCTGATTCCCTACTTTGATTTCTGTTTTCCTTGTCCATGACTGGGCCAGCATGACTGGTCACAAAAGCAATTTAAAGTCACCACTGCAGCGATTGCAGCTGGTGTAGAAGCCTGGGTAGTCCAGGTGCTGCTGTTGTGGTAGCAGTGTAACAGTGTGGATCTCAGCCCAGATTTGCATTTTTATTGGTTTTAGTGGTACTTGCTCCTACAACACTTCCAGCAGTCCCTGTGCTGACTTAGCAACAATCTCAAGCTGTAAAAATTGCAGCACTTTCAGGTAAACTAACGGTTATTAGTGCAGAACCTTGAAAACCTTCACAATACCCAAGTTCTACCTTTTTGTGTTTAAAAGGGCATACTTTGAGTATTGGGACTTTTAAAAGCAAGGGGTTTGAGAATGGTGTATATAGAGGTAGATTCATAATGATCTAACGAACATTAATGAATTTCTTCTAAAGGTTTGGGGATCGCTGGCAGGCTGGAAGAGTTATCATATTGTTTCCCTGGGCCGCATTGCTCTGGCACTCACCGAACATGAAATCGAAGAGCTGGATTTACATTCTGTCGACACCATTTCTGTCCTTAGTCAGCAAACAGGATGGACTGTTACCCAGGTAAGTGTGTGCTCCTGGTGAAAGGTTCTGGATTCACACCCTTCGGGACTGAACTCCTGGAATCACCTAGGAAGCAGATGCAGCAATCCACACTACTCCCTGCTGCTTGTCTGTGGCTGTGACCCTGGGGAAAGTGGGCAGGTAGGTCAGCACTGCTGTCTGCCTGGCTGCTGGCTTTTTCTGTTGAGGTGGCCAAGAGGACATCAATCACTGTTAATTGTGGTGGTGATGGGTGTATTCTTTAGCACTTGCCCACTAAGTAGTAGAAAGAGGTCAGCAGCTCCTCTCACACTGGCCCCAGAATAAACACTACTGCTAGGAGATACTAGCCCTTCCTAACTAAGAGCGCTCACTGATGAGGTAGTGTGCCCCACAACCCAGCATCCATTGCCCTAGAAGCCTAAGTTATTAGCAGATATGCTCCTCTCAACTTGCTTCCCTTGACTAACTTCTAGTTATGTCAATGGGATTTTCATAATAAGAGTTAAAAGCTTCTATTTGTGTATGCAGATGGCAGCATGTTTCTGACTTTGTGACCCATACCATCAGGACTCCTCGGTTGCACAGATGCTGTCGTGGTGGCAGCCAGCTTTGGCAGAATATCATAAATCTGTTTAATAGTTTCTTGTTCTGAAGAGCACCGTCAGAAGGAAGCACTTGAGAGGCTTTTATACAGTGCTAGTTGGCTTTTGAGGCTTCCTGCTGTCAGTAAGAATAGTTAAAAGAGATTCATCCTGCCTACCTAACTTAAGTTGTCTAAAAATTAGGTGGGTAGTTTAAGCTAGTCATTTGAGGCTCGGAGTTGTGGATAGATTAGGAAATCTTGGAAGATGCTTGTTTCTTTCACTTTGTGTGAAACCCTTTGGAGGATGCCTTGGTGGCAGGCTGAAGCTAGACACACAGGTTTTAAATGGTTAGTTTAGGATGAGCACCATCCTAAATGACTTAGTCTTGCGAAGGCATTCTGATACTAACATCCTACTCATATCTGAAAACTAATCCTAAACACAGGTCACCACCTGTATATGACAAATAAGACAAGACAACCTGACTACTAGAAAAACCAAAAAATTTATATTGATTCCCTTGAGTAATTTATGTTGTCTTTTAGTAATTTAATTTAATTGGTCAGTTTTGCTAGACAACTCAACGACTGTTTCTTCTGGTGAAGTGTTGCCTTGTGACCTGGCAGAAAAGGTACAGAATGCCTTCAAATCATTTGCCCTTGGGAAGTGGTTGTGTAATGGTGTCCTGTTTAAGTGTCACAAATGGGTTGTGACAGTGCTCCTTCTGAAGGCCATGGCAAAACTCCATTTAATTACATTGGGGAGGCATGGGATTTTATGTGGTAAATAGCTTCTGGTAAGATTTTGAGCTTCTAGTAACAAAATTTTCAATTATATTTATTCTGTTCATGGATGATATCTCACTACTTTTGTAGGCAAGATCTGTTTTGCAAGGTTTTCTAGAAGACTCTGGCCAGGCAATCAGTACACTAAAAAGCTTTGATTTAGTTGGATTGGGAGCTATTCTCTGTGCTTTGAACTCCACGGAAATCATGTCCATAAAGACCGCTGAATTCAGGTACTGCATTTAGTACTTAATGAAATATTAACTAGTATTTCAACTGATAAAATTTATTGTGCAGTTTGTTTCTCTTCAAGATTTCCAGAGCCTAAAGTACACTTTTTTACATTTTAAATGCTTTTAGAAAGGCAGTAGCTGTTACGGAAGGCATACACAAGTCGCTTAAAATATATTCTGTTTCAGGTTTCCTCTGCCATTTATATCCCACCGTTCACCTATTGCATTGAGAAACCCGGGTTTTTGCTCAATGTATTAAACATTTGCATGTAGTTTATGTACATGTATTTTAAACTGAAAATGGGTTTACAGTGTTATTACAACAGACTAAGTGTATTCCAGGCATATTTAGTATTGCAGGTAATCGCAGCCTGTAACGTTAACCTTGTTGCCTTTTGCAGTGCTGCTGTTGCAAGAATTGGCCTGTTGTTTTGCAGCACCCCTGTTCTGAGGCAGTTTAAGGTGATGACAGAATCTGTGTTTGGTACCACTACGAGCTGGAACAACTCTGTTTTACAGGAAATTGGTACTATAGCAGGTAACAAAACTCAGACTCCAGGTGGTGATGGTTCTGAAGCAGTTGTTAAGCATTAAGAGACAGGTTAATGTAGCAGTGCATTTTTCTAGACTGGTGAAAGACATTTGTTTGTGAGAGTCGCCTGCAGGGACAGACATCCAGCAATTTCATTAGTGCTATGGAAAAGTGGTGGTATTCTCCATAAGGTTCTATGAATCAGCTCAAACCGACCTTGGGGAGCACAGCCTGAAGTCATTTGGGTCCTGTAAGTTGGAAAGGGTACATCAAAGAGGGCAAAACCAACCAGATTCAGACCCATTCACTATTTGTAAACCATGCTACTACAAGAGGTGCTGTACTGGGTCAGAGTGATGCTCTAGCTGACCAAGCACCCTGCATCCAACAGTGGGATAAATGGGCTGCCCAAGGAAGAGCAAAAGAGCAGAGTTAGCCTGGAGTGATACTTTTCCACAGTGTTCTCACAGCCTTGGGGACTTCCTGAGCCAGAGGTCACACACAGTTTTGTTCATGGATTATTTTTTTTTTCCCCCATGGTCATTTAACTGCACATTGAACTCTCAGAAATTTTAGCATCCCCTGTGCCTGAGGCAATGATTCCATGCTGTAAATGCCTAATGGGTGAAGAAGTAACTCCCATTGCATGCTTATGCTCCCTGATCTTGCATCAGAAGAGGCTGTGAACAAGCATTCCCTAATAACACTGTTTACAATTTTATTGATTTTTACCATTGTCTCTTTTCCAAGATAAAGTAACTCAGGTAGAGTACATTCCATACCAATGATTAAGGTCAGATGATTTCTAATGTTGGAATATAATGAAAGAAACAAAACAAAACCAGAACCAGTATCTCTCCATAAAGCACTGGAGTAAACCATTTATTAGATACTTTGTATAAATGCTTAGAATTTGTATTAGCTTAAAAATAAATCTAATAAAAAAATACTAACTTATTTTTGTTCCTATTGTGGGGGGGGTTTAGGTGGTTTGAATGAGGATGAATTAAAAGCTTTTGATAAAAACTTGATGCCGTATTTCCAGCCAACAGCAGTAAGACGTATACCTCCTGAAATTTTCCAAGTAAGAGCCTGATTACTGAAGAAGTAACCAAATTGCTATTGGTTTTACTCTACTATAAATAAACTGCAGCAGAGTTATAGTTTGGGTTTGGGTTTCAGCAAGAATATTTCTCTGTTCTGTTAAGTGAGAAGCTGTCAAGGATCTG
The DNA here is from genome assembly GCF_023638135.1 of Falco biarmicus. Lineage (NCBI taxonomy): Eukaryota > Metazoa > Chordata > Aves > Falconiformes > Falconidae > Falco > Falco biarmicus. The sequence goes on from NC_079291.1 coordinate 79,742,020, forward strand.
AAGCATTAACTTACAGCTATATCATCTGTATTTGTGATGCCCATAAAATACGCTAGACAACCTTTATTCTTCAGACTGCATCCCAAGGAAAAAGCAAAGATCTAGGGTCAGAAAGCAGGGAGTGGGCACTCTTTCATCCATCACTGTATTTAGACCTGAGCTTTCTTCTCTGTTTATTAACATTTGCAAGGATGTTCTCTGTTGACTATGTAAGAGCTTTTTTATTATCCTAAAATCTGGCAACATTCTCCTGAGTTAGCTCTGGAAAACAGATTGTACAGGCAGATACAGATCGGAAAGGAATTATATCTAATTAGAGCAGTTCTGAATGTGGACCAGAAATTAGAACATGGATCTTGAGATCGTTGCCCCAGACTTTATTTGACTTAGTGACAAGATTAATATTCTGCCTAGGCTGGTCTCTTTCAGCTGCTGGGGCAAGCAATGTACTTATGGATAGATGAGCTAAACAGATAGTTAACTGTGTCAGCTTCTGTAAAAGGGAAAAACTCCTTGAACACTGTTCTGCACAGTACCACTGACAGTTTAGATAAGCCTGAAATGTCCTTAGGAAAACTATTTCTTTGAAAAACAAATCTTGTAGAATTTATTTTAAATAGCGTACATTTTTGTTAGTAAAGTGCGTTAAGTAGAGGCTTAATACAAAATTTCGGGGCCTGTAGGCATTCACATAAGTTTACTCAATTTAAAATATCACGCCGTTTGGCAGACAATGGAAAATTGAGAAATGTTTGCTCCATTGTCTGACCTCCTTGAAAGGGGAATTTAGTCTTTCTAAAGTAGAACCTGGATATAAATTGTTGCAGCAAAGAAAGCTTGTTGTGTAGGAGGGCTAAAATTCTTGTGACTGCAGAATGTTAACTAGAATCAAAGCAATCCAGCATGCTCAATGCATGCAGGCTTTACAAACTGGTTAATTGCTATGTGATATAATTACTGTGAGATTATGATTGCCATGTTTCATTTTTAAACACAAGGTTTAATATGACCAAACTTGGAAGATTTTCAATCTAAAAGAGAAAATTGAATAATGAGGTTAAAGCATGGGTTTGTTTCATCTCACTGTTCTGTTGCTAACTATAATCAAAGGTCAAACAGGTTCAAGTGAGGTTACTTGGGAGCAAATCTAAGAGGAAATAAATGAAAACACAAGAGGATGCACATTGTCATCAGTCTTTGAACAAATCAGAGAAGGAATGGCTGGAAAATTAAACTCTAGCAATATACTGAAGAAGTGTCCCAACACAGTGTCAGCATAGAAAGCTTCTCAAGCTGTCAGATCCCAGCAGCAAAGAGAAGGTGAAAGATAAATGAGTGGTCAGTGAAGTAAATGAATGCAGAGGATTTTTTCTAAGCTCTGTTGAGCTCTTTTATAGCAATGCTTTGTCGAAGGCTACTTCCCTTTATTCGAAATCTAAGACAGTGATGACTTTTGATTCCTTACCTGCTGTATATAATTGACAGCCTAAACCAATTTTTTCTGGGTTTTATTCCTCCTAGGCATTGTCCTCGGAACAGATAGCAAACCTGGGCCCTGAAAATGCTGCCGTGGTTACCAGATCACAGCGTGAGCATCTGGATGCATCACAGCTCCAGAGCCTTCAGCTGGCGCTGGATGGAGCCAGGACAAGCACCCTAGAGTCACCAGATGGTGCAAGCACTACCCAGGCAGGTCACACCCCAGCTCCAAGTGGTGAGTAGAGTCACTCCCTCCTCCTGCTTAGCCAGGAAGGACACACACACACACACCAGTGGGGTAGATGGTCTTGCAGCATCCACCAGGATCAGACCTGTATTTTGAAGGTGTGCTACAGTGAATTTTCTAATCAGCTTTTAAATTTATGCCTCAAATCACACGCATGACCAAAAAAACCAGTAAGGTTCCTGTTGGATTTACCCACAGCAAGAGGTAATGTAGAAAGACCGTCAGATGGCATTAGCAGCTACGTGCTGCTAGTAGCATTACGTTATGCTAAGCACTAGCTTGTGTAAAATGTAGTCTGAAACAGCTTTCCCCTCTCCTTTCCAATATTCTTTGCCTAAATTTAGGGCAGGACTGTCCATCTCTAGACCTTCAGATCACAACCTTTATCTGCAGCAGCAATGTGTTTGCAGAGCCACAAGTGGGAAAGGAAGGTAGCACTGGGGTGGATTAGCATCTTTATCCAAACTGTAGGACCCCCTTGGACAGTTTTTCCTGCTGTTCCCATCCTGTCTGAAATTAAAGCCTATTAGTACCTATGCTTCACTGGTTTAACATTTTATTTCTCCATATTGCAGTTTATACTGGGCAAGTTGTCCCAGCAAGTATGCTAATAGACATTTTACAATGAGTGAGAGTTTGCACATAGGCAAGCCGACGTTGAGAACTTAACCCTATCAGACAGAAAATATTGTTGTTTCCAGTGACTCAGTGAGGTATAAGCTGTTGAAGAAGAGAGGCATGTTGAGGTGCTAAAATAGGAGTAAGGGGGACTAAATTGCTATGATGCCCTTGCTGGAATTAGAGCAGACCTTCCTAGAAGCACCTGAGCGGTGCTCTCAGCCTAGCTCCCTGCACGTATGACCTGTTCCCTCTGTAGATATGTCACAGGGAGGAGTCTTCTGGGTAGAGATCACCTGAGTTCTTGAGCTTCTTCATTATCCCTCTCTCAAGTGAGTACCACCCCTCTGAAACGCTTCTCTTCAGAGCTGTGTATGTCAAACTGGAAGTGACCATTCTGACCAGGGTCATCTTTTGAGCAGCTGAATGTAATTAGGATTCTAATGTTGGACGTGCTGCACCTCTTCGGGGTGGTGTAGGTAAGACTGTACTAGATCTGAACTGTATCGTGACACTAAGACGTAATGCTTTCTGCTTTTCAGGCGCTCCTTGTTTGAGTAGCTTTGGCATCTGGTTGTGCTCTGTGTTTACACTGCACCTGCCTTTCTGAATCCACGGCTGTTAAGTTTGAGGTGAGTTTCAGTAAGAGGTAGCTCTATCACAGAAACATAGGTCACCTGGAACAGTGAAAACCATCAGGGTGAAGGACTGTGGGGACCCCGTTCCTGCTTTGAATACAGAGAGAACAGTTTCTGAACAATTTTTCTGTATTACAAAGGTGTCTTGTACTTCTGTTAAACTATCTTAGAATCTAATCAGTGGGAAAGCACTTTATCTTATCTTTAGTGTAAAGCCAGCCTTAACAAAAGTATATTTAAAATTCCATGTAACACCAATCTATTACTGCATTGTTTCTTGCCATGTTGTTGGTATTAATCTGTATTTTGCCTGTTCCAGTCTATTGATAAGAATTTATTCCCTGACTGCTTTTATAATCTCCAGTTAAAAGCACGTTGCCATTAACTTTCATTGGATTTTACCATTTTGACAGGCTAAAAATTAACGACAGCACTGGTGGGTTTAAGGTGTAAAGTCCAATTAAGCACACTAAATGCTTAAGTGTCCTATTTAGTCTTTAACACTGCAAATCAAGGTATGTCAAAAGACTTGATATTTTTCTTTGCTTTTTGATTTTCAGTGTCCTGGAGCTTACAGAGGAGATGCTAGAGATAAAGAGTTGCAGCTCAGCATGAATAGTAGAATCAAGAGGAGGCTCCGAGATGCCCGAGTGCAAAGTAGTTAATTTCTTAAAAGCAACACCTCCATCTGCCATCATGATGTGAAGTGTCCCCTTTCCTTACCTTTACTATTAACAAGTAACACAGTGTCCCTCCAAACTTCAGACAAATTTCAAACTGGAAATGGCTTACTGGTCTCATGAGAAAGTCACTGAAAGATAGGCTTATGTGTTAGGGAGGACCCTGAATGACCTAGGGGACAGGTAGCAGGTGACTGTTATTTGAAGGCTGTCGAATTGTACCCAGTGCTTTTTACATTGGCTAATTTGGTCACACTTGTTTTCATCTGTTGGATTTTCTTCTTATACTGTGAGTGTTCACTGCTCTGGTCAGAGGCTATTTTTCTGTGTGAGGTAGTAAAAACCATATTAAAAATTACTGCTGTTGCAATAAAATAACTGCATCTCTGGGCTGCTGGTTTAAATGCTGCTCAGATAAGAAGTAATGACACGTTCTTCTAAGCATCTGTGAAAAATGTAGTTCCCTGTGACCATATGTATTTGACACAGAAGGCAAATGCACCATGGAAACCTGCTTGTGTTCATCATGAGATAGTCCCTTCACTTCAGGCGGGGTTGAAGCATACACCTGGCAGTAGTAAGGGAAAACTGTTCACTGGGTCTGCATACTACTAGGACTGTCAAGCCAGTACGTTCCACAAGCTGTATAATAACTAATGTTTCATAATTATAAACCACAAATATTTTCATGTGTTTTATCAACATATGGCTTACGTGTTTAATGTTTTTCATGCTGTGCCTGAGTATTTAAACAGTGGAAAAAAAAGAGACATTAAAAATCCTCTGCATGTGAACACACATTTTGATGTCATTCAACATGATTTTATGCCAAGAATGCATGATACAGTTTTCCATTTTGCCATTGCAAAGGTCTTTTATCTTTCCTAGAGTAAAAAGGGCAATGCCTAGACTTAAAAGTTTAGCTTTTTCATTTAGAGCTGTACTGTTGTAAATGCCTTTAAAACTTTTGGTTTTCTTTCTTTATGGCAAACATTACATCTAGCTTCTCGGCACTGAAAGCAGAATTGAAATTTTGCTACAGGTGGGGAAACAATAGGAGTGGGGCTCAGAGGGAGGGCTGGAAGGAAGAGGCTCGCTGCTTTTGCTGCTGCTGGGGAAGGGTGAATGTTAGCTGTTGCTGCTGTTGGTAATAACAGCTTCCACCACAGTCCCATATATTCTGTAATTCCTGCAGCAGCAGGAGCCAACCCGATTTTCAGGGCTCTGTTATTGGCGAAGTAGGCAGTGAGAGCATGGCTGGTTTTCACCCCCTTCTGCTCCCTGTCCCCCTTTAGCAATCTGCTGCTCTCGGAATTGCCTTTGCCTATAACTAACCCTGGCAAGCGTGACATGATGTTACAGATAACAGTATGTGCTTTAGTTTTGCATTTTATGAGCAAAGAACTACTATGGCTGTGAACTGCCTTGCACCTCATTCTCTAATTCTAAAAGATTCCAGCTTTTTCTGCTGCATTTCCTTTTCTGCCTGTAAACAGTAGATTGCGACATTTATTTAAAAGGAAAAAAAAAGTTTTATCAATCCCAGCAAATACATGCAAAGGCCCACTAAAACCGAAAAATGCTTCAATGGATCAAATATGTTATAAAGATTTATCTGTTTTTTCACATTAAAAAGTTCTGCCTCATTTCGATGTGAGAGTACTAAAAGGATGTTTGATTTCTAGAAACTGCCTGACTTGAAATCTGTGTGCACTTCAGTGAAGATGCAGGAGAGTATTTTCATAGTCAAGAAGACAGTCAGCATTTCCAGTTCAGCTGTTTAAGTCAGATACGTGACTTAGTATACCAAGCACTTCAAAAAAATCTATATGAGCTGAAAATGATCTTCTTCTGTCAATGTACCTGGGAGTGATTCCGTCTGCAATTATCTGAGTCAGAGTTTAGCTTTTAATTGGAGCAGGAGTGAGCTCTTTGTATTGTGCCATCTGTGCTGTAATTTTTCAAGCACAAGTGCTTTTAAATAGCTGAACTCCTTGATTATTTATTTATTTTATTAAATTAATAATTATGTTAATAACTTTGGCATTGCATGTACATTTGGTCAAAGACATATCTGTTTCTTACAAGAGTAGTGTAGGAAGGGTAAATGTGGAGCATGCACTTAATGTTGTACTTCATGGTGAGATTACAAATCCTACTCTATTCATAAGATGGTGTAAGCATCTTGGATGGTGAGTATTGTAGAAAAGCAATTTTATTTTTGCCGATGTACCTCTTGTAAAGGTCACTGATGGAAAAACCCATTCTACAAAAACTGATTCATGAGATACCTCCCTCAAAAATGTTGAAACTGAATTTCTGTGGGAAGAATAAATGGAAAGGAGAGAAGGAGATGGAGAGCACTAGTATGCATGGTATGTAATCCACTATGTAACCTGCTATCCATTCATGATCTAGCACACTTCCATTGCTAACAGGAAGCTGAAACCTGTACCCTTCCCTTTTTACTCCTGTGAAGCAAACCACGAAACCCCTTGATGCAGGCATCCATGCATAGGATACTGCTAGTCCTATGGATCTGTCCCCTGTGCATATGTATATTACATACAAAGTGCACATTGATCACTTTCACTGGAATGCATTCATGGGAAAAATGTCCTGCAGTCCGTCTCCTTTCACACCATCAGGATTTTGGAGAAGGATATACTAGAGAGAGATGTTGTGTAAAGATTTCTTTGATCCTTAAAAGAAATGTTGCTGTTTGTTGTAGGTGTGGGTAACACTTGTCTAAACTAAGCTTAATTTTTCCTATATCCTTTTAGTTCTAACATTTATATTTGAAAATGAAAAAAAAAATCAGATTAATGCATAAATCTGCTGCTGAATATATATCATGACAATCATTTTCTTATCTGCATACTGTGAGAATTGCAGCTCTTCTCTCCACTTGTCGCTACCCAGATGGTTGCTAGGCACTGCCGTACATGCTGCAAGATACGCATCCGACTGTTAACAGCCTGACATAACTGGTGTAGGCCTAGCTCTTCTGAGTGTTGTGAACCATGTGACAGCTGCCCCTGTCCAGCACTATGCACGAGGAGGTATTTAATTAATTTGATTGGATGTAGGATTCTTAAGGGGTTAACAGACAGGAAGAAATACTTGGTTGGCTTATTCTTTCAGTGCCTGACACCTTTATATTCAGAATCATGTTTAGAAAAGAGAAAGGGGCTGCTAGTTCTGTCTGGATCACCAACAGAGAAAATATGCCTACCACCTGGTACTGAGGAAATGCCATGTTTATGGTATCTTGAAATCCCTGAAGAAAAGAAAACAACTACCCATCCACAGTGTCTGAAAACAGTCCCTGTTAAAGCAGGTTTTGTACAGTACATGCAATGTTTGACTCCCAGTGATCTTAATCTGTCACATCAGAGCTAACCAACTCCTATCAGTGTGAGACTCTACAGATACTTTTGTTGTTTTTTTTAAAAAGCATCCTTCCTTAATTTTAAGCAGCCCTTTATGCTTCTGTATAATCTGCTGGAATATTCCAGAGGCAATTACGTACTGTGTTATGGTGGATTTAACTTACCACTTGACTGCTGCACCTATTTTACAGTCACCACCACCCAATTTAATTTCCCATAATGGATTGCAGCCCCATCATATTAGACTGGGACCTTGTTAGGGTCCCGCTGTCTGCCCATGTTGAAGCAGATGTGAGATGTGCCTCCCAGGTGTGCCAGCCAAACGTACCTGGGGTTGCGGAGGAGGTCTGACTAACTCCAGTGACACTCACAAATAAGCAAGGAATAGAACGGTCGCCTGAAATGTGTCACTTGTCAGGTAATCCCATAGTGCTGGCCATAGTGCACTTGCTGGTATTCTGGCTCTTACTGTGTTGCAGTTATAGATACCACATGCTGCTTCTGAGTCTGCAGAGTCAGTTATGGCATATCAGTCGAGGAACGGTAACTCGTTAAGCTCTGGTACCTTGTTCGCTTCTGATAGGCAGTCTTCCTTAGAAAGTAGAAATTAAATTTCAAATAATCTCTTCCTCTTCTTCCCCTTCCCCCCCCCACCAAAAAAAAAAAAAAAAAAGCTGATATTCTAGGCCGGTACACAACTTTAAGCAGTGTGGTCTCTTTATCTCAGTGAAAATGTTTTTGGCAAGTATGAGGTTTTGGTTGGTTGGGTTTTGGTTGGTTTTTTTTTAAAGTAAGATCTGTAGATACATGGGCCTAAGGAGGACTAAGAACCTTGTTTTACTCCTTTACAGTTCTGATGAGTAGAATGTTATGTCCTGTGTCATATGATGCTTGCTCCACTGCTGTTGAGGTGAGGGATCCGACTTCCCTTTCCAGGGAAAAAACAGGAAGGAAACTGGATAGAAAAGACAGGTCTGCAAAGAATAAACACAAACTGCAGTGTAAGTTAAATTTCTTTTATTGGTATCCCAGAACATCTGAAACTGCACCTTAGAAACAGTATTTTGTGCACTGTTATACAGCATGCTTTTAAAAGTGCAGATAAATGACAAACCTTTCAGAGAACAAAATAAATCTGTATACCATCCAGGTATCAAGAACTTCATATTTTAGTAAAGTGTCTGATCCATTATCAGACTATCTTTGCATATCGTATCTACTCGGTCCCTGAACAGAGAAATTATGAGACTAGCTCATACACCCCACCTGACCTTCTGGTATCAGGACCTGTAGCAGTTTTGTACCATAGGATATTTTTATCAAAATTCACATCTGGTTCTTTAATTGTACCCAGAAATAGGTATCTAAAAATGGATTACATTTTTTCTGCAACAAATAGGAGGCAGCCCCATGTCCATCTGTCTCTTCCTGCCCCTTCCTGTTCAGCATGGGTCTGCTTTCCCAATCCGGATTAACGAGAGGATATTCTTGCCCTCATGATGCAGGAACACAAGGCATGTTCGCAGCTTACAGTCCAAGTGACTATACATTGGAGCATTAAATGGAGGAGCTGGGACTGCTGGATTTCTTGCTTTGCCGGCAACAGTGCAACATTTATTTTCTAGTGTTTTAACTGCTATTAATTAGCCTTTAAAATATTTAACAGCATCTCACGTAATATCTTGTGATCTTCTCTTTGGGGAACAAGGAGAAAAGAAAGACAGGCCAGGAGTAAATTCCTAGAGGACAAATATGAAAATAGTGGAAAATAGTAATCTTGTCACAAATACAGCAGGATAATATTTTCTAGTACTCCCTTTCCCCAATAATTTTAAACTGTTGTATAGAAAGGAACTGTATTAATTTATCAAAGAATAGCCATTGCTACATTTAAAATCATGTGTTGGTTTGATGCACAAGCTGAAGCTGCCCTAGGTTACCTTTAACTGGGGCCTGACGTGTTTCAATATTTAATCAGATGTCAAAAAACAACTTAGATCACAAACAAGGTCTGAACGTATCCTGCATGAACTGAAAAAGGGGTTGAGAGAGAAGGGATGTCAGCTCTCTGCCTTTAATGTATCTATTGAAACAGATTCCAGATATGCATCTGTCCATGTTTTTATTAGCTACTTTTGTTCCAATATTCATCCTTTTAGAAGTGTTTACATCTAACATACTAAATGTATGTATTTCAATCAAGCCTGTGTCAAACAGCTGATCCGGCTAGTTCAGCCAGCGCTCTTTAAAACATACCTTCTGTGTTCAGACCTTACTGTTACACTTGTGTATAGTGACAGAAGTGCCACAGCACTGCAACCGCAGAAGTCGTACTTAACGTAGTTGCACTTTCTCCTCCACTGCTGCAGTCTATACCATGACGTGGGGAGCTCTGTCGTCTTCAGTACAAATTCTCAAATTACTGGATTGGGGTTAGGAACCTCAAGTAAGTTATCCTCAAGTAAGCAACTTGCTGGTAATTACATCAAATGTTATTTGATGACTAAAGTTATTCAATAGCTTTTCAAAGTTGCACTTTCTCCTCGCCTGCTGCAGTCTATACCATGACGTGGGGGCTCTGTCGTGTTCAGTACAAATTCTCAAATTACTGGATTGGGGTTCCTAACATGTATCCTCAAGTAAGCAACTTGCTGGTAATTACATCAAATGTTATTTGATGACTAAAGTTATTCAATAGCTTTTCAAAATAATTAGTCTATTAGAGTTCAAATCTATTGAACTTTTCAAATGTCAACATATAACCTCTTCTCTTGGGGCACTGTAAGATAAGAGGTCCTGTGGAGTGTGTCAAGGAGTTGTATTGCTGTATTTGTAAACAGTGATTTAAGCAGACAGGCTTTGATTCTTAATCTCTGAAAATAAGTAAATCTGTTTCTGTCACACTGTGGGTACTTATTAAAAAAAAGATAAGCTTGATAGGAGGTACTAATCAGTTTCCTTTTCTTTCAGGAAATGTGTAAGCCCTTTAAAGATTTTAAAGTTTATGCTACAATTTAAACAAGAAAATGAAAAGATTGGTTAGGTTCTTTTTCATCAGTTTTCAAGCAATACATAACCTTCTGCTGCAGGAAATTCTCTGCAGATGGTTGTGTACATCGTTCTGAAACAGTAAAGTCCTCGTGCTATTTCCTCAAACAGGGTGTGAAATGATGCGAACCATGAGATTTTTAAGAAGTAACTTGCTATAAAAAAGCAAAGCACCGCTGTTGAGCTGGGATAACCCGTTACCTATTTTCCGCAGTCCTTGGAAATCATATTCCTGTGGGGCTATTCCCACCGTGCTTTATTTTGCTGGCTGTCGGCTGCAGAGCGCTGGGGGTTGGGGCCCGGCCGGGGCGGGAAAGCCGTCCCTCACGGCGGGGGCTCCAGGCAGGGCTGGGCGCGGCGGGGGAGGAAGGCTACCGGGAACGCCTCGCCGCTGCAAGGGGCGATTCCTGGTCTGCCGGGAGGTTTGCCAGCTCTGGGGCTACTGGGCACCGATCAGTTAGCTGCTCGTTTTCACAAAACACGCCAACAGCTATTAAATACCAACTGCTCCGGTAGGCGAACGTCCGACGGCTGCACTACCGGCCGGGGCCCGCTGCCGGGACCCGCCCGCGCCGCCCCAGCTGTTCTCCGCTTCCAGCCGGTTAACAAAGGCCTCGAATTTATTCATCCAAAAGGGCTTGTGAAGAGTTAACGGCGAGACGGGGGCCGGGGCCTACTCGGCGCGGCGCGCGAGCGCGCGAAGCCCGCGCTTCCCTGCCCCGGGCGCGGCGGGGAGCCAGGCCCCGTCAGCGTTGGGCCCGGACGGGCCGGTGCCCTCGGTGCCGGGGGCGGGAGGGCTGAGGGAGCCCGTGGGCCGCCCCCGGCCCGGCACCCGCCCGAAGGCCCGCGGCCCCGCCACCCCAGTCAGGAGGCGGCGCGGGGCGGCCCCGGCGGCGGCGGCGGCGGGGCGGGGCCGGGCCGCTCCCTCCCGTTTCCCAGGGTGCACCGGGCGCGGTGGCTGTCTGGCCACGTCCCCGGGCCACGTCGCTCGGTGCCCGCTGAGCTTACGCCATCTTCGCTCCCCGGCTCCGGGCTGCGCCGCCGCCTCTGCCGCCGCCATGAACATCTTCCGCCTTACCGGGGACTTGTCCCACCTGGCGGCCATCATCATCCTGCTGCTCAAGATCTGGAAGAGCCGCTCCTGCGCGGGTGCGTGCGGAAGGCCGCTGGGCGGGCGAGGGCGGCGGGACCGGCCGGGCAGCTCCGGGCCGCGGTGCCTGAGGGGAGCCTGGCAGGGGGTTGGGCGCGATCGCCGCCTGCTCGCCGCGGCGGGGGGGCGGGGGGTGGCGGGAAGGGGTGTGTGTGTGTGGTGCGATCGCCTCTGCCGTCCTCTCGCCACCGCTCCCCGAGGGGGGCTCAGCGCAGCCGGGGGAGGGGGGTCACCGCGGGGGGGTCTCACCTGCCCCGCTTGCCCGGGGGCGGCTGTAGTAAACGGGGAGAGGCGGGGGAGGGGGGATTGGCCCCCACCTGCGGCGGCCGCCAGGGCGGGAGGGCAGAGCTTGCCCGGGCAGGTGAAAAGCAACGATCGCTCCCTTCAGCGCGGGGGGACCGGCCTCGCATCTAACTCGCCCCTCTCCAAACCCAGGCTGGGGGGGGGGCGGGTGGGCAGCTCGGGGAGGGGGAAGCCGCATCCCCCCCGCCGGGGGTGGTGGTGTGTGTGCACCCGCGGGCGCTGCGATTCCGTTAAAGCTTTAGCAGTTGCTATTTGTACTTGAGTCGCCGAACACCGCCACTTCGGCTGTCCCCGGGAGGGTCGCTCCTTCCTTATGTAACGGCCCGGCGGCGGGCGAATGAATGGGGAGGCAGGTTCGGGGGGGGTGGTGGGGGACGCGTCCCCCGCGGGGCGGGCAGCCTCCTTGCCTCCCTCCCTCCCTGCCTGCCTCCCTCCCTGCGCCCGGCCGCTGGCAGAGGAGACGGAGCTCACTCCCTCGCCTTCCCAGACAGCGCACAGCCTTCCGATTGTGTGTTTACTGGGCAGCTCAGCGCCGCTCTGCTGCCTGAAAGCCGCTCTGGTGCAGCGCCGGGAGTAGCTGACTTGCACTTTGCAGATCCTGAAGTTTCCCTGGCTCTCCCCGCTCCCCTTCGCGCACCGGTCTGCGTTGCCGGCTGACCCCGACGCCCCCTCCTTCGCTTCTGTTTCCCGCTCCCGCCGCGGCAGTCACCGCGCTAATCACTCTGCTTCGTGCCGGTTTTAAAGCTCGTGGGGTGTTTTCTTGTTCGCACTCCCAGCTGCAGTAGGAAGCCGTAGGGGAGAGCCTGCAGGCGGCTGTGAACGGGCGTTCAGCCGGGATCCTGGCCTGCCCTGACGTGGCAGAGGTGTGGCGGGGGGGGGGGGGGCTGGGTGCCGTCTGCCCCGCGGTCTGGGCGCTGGGGAGAAGCCCCTCACCCGCGGCCAGCCCGGCTGAGGAACGCCGCCGCTGCCTCCCCTGCTCTGTACCTGCTTGCTCGAGGTCCCTGTGATGTGGTTTGCTTTTTGGCTTCTACTGTACGGTTTGGTGGTGGTTGGAGGGAATTGCAGGCAGTTGGTATAGCTGCGGCATAGCTCGTTCTTTTCAGAAAGCTAGGAGTTGTTGTAATTCAAAAATGGCATTTCGGAGCGCTGCGGCTTATGTGGAGCAGGCTGCTGGCCCTGGAAATGTCGCTTCTGCTCTGGACTGGGGTTTGACTGTGAGCTTGACTTTGCCTTCTCTCCAGCGATCTTCTCCTTCGTTAGTAAGAGTGATTATTCTTGAAATTGGTTTGCCGTGTGTCCAAATATCGTTCAAATACCAAGTTACTGTGGAACAGATGTATCTGTAAAGTCTTAAGTTAAGAGCATGAAGAATTAGTTTAAGCTGCAACCTGAAAGGACTGAGAATGGGGAAAGAGATTTATGCTACAGGTAAGAGGAAGTACAGGTTCTGTATGTTTTCATATCAACTCACTGTTTGCTACTCGCTTGATTGTGCAAAAGAAGAAAAAATAGTAAATTAATAGCTTTGGTTTTAAACACACCTAAAGTAAAAACTGTGCTTAACTTTACAAAACAGTTCAAGCAACTGACTCAATGGTCCAAATGCAGTGGTAGCGCAGAACTATTGTTTCTGAGGTCATGGAGCGCAACAGCTCCTTCCTAATGAACTTTTCCTGGCTCAGGCGGTAGTGGAGCAGGAATTCTGTCTGGATCTGGCAGCAGAGGGCCTGGCCTTCTCCAACTCTTCTGTAGAGTTGTGTCTTCCACCTTACTTGAGAAATGCAGTCAAGATGGCAACAGGAGATTTAATGATCTAAAAACTGTATCTCTGGCTGTCTGAAGATGAAAGAGGAGAAATTCTAGTGCAAGGCTAAAATTCAAATAGGGTTTTAACCAGGAGATTCTTAAGTGACCTTTGGACAGGAGGTTATTTACACAGTATAATACAATATAACCTAGTCCCATCTTTCCGCTTAAAGCAATCTGGTGTTGTTTTCCTTAAGTCAGTTGTGATTGAGGATCTCTTGTTACTGTGGATTTACTTATAAGAATGTAGACTCATACCAATCATTTTCTTTGATACTGCTTTCTCCAACACAGAAAAGTAAACGGGCCTGTATTACGTAGGGTCCTCAACTATTCCCTTCACTAGATTAATCAGCATCCCTGAACACATACATGCATGGGCTCTTTCAGCAGAAAACATCTGCTTTGTTCATTTTCCTGAGCAAAAAAATGAAATGGGGATGCGTTTGTCTGGGATTGTTATCTTTGTGTCTTCCAGTTCTGAACCCTTAGGAGTAAATCCAGATCCATGTTACTTGTAGGAGATCAGTGTCTGAGGCCTAACAAGTCTTGTCTAGAACAAGAAGAGCACCTCAGAGGAGCATCGGACTGTATTTTTGGGGCTCCATCCTGTTCCTTGTAGTGGTTTGTTGTTGTCAGTTGTGGTTTCTACTAATAAAAATTTTGTAAATACGTATTTTTGCATAAAACAAGTTGATAAAGTTGAATGCAACAATAACCCCCAGCTGCTAAATGCCTCTTATTAGAGGGCTTTCTGTGATTCCTTTACATTGCACGGTTATTAGAGCAGTTTATAAATTAAATAAACTTGTACCTCATGGTTATTGGTGACTAGGAAAATGCAGGCAATGCAAAATGCAGCTGCTTCTTTAACTGTGCACTTTTGAAGCAGCAGCAGCTTAGAAAATAAATAAAGGCTTCTAACTGATTGCTAAACTGTGGGCTGTGATCCATGAAGAGCTGGCAAACCACATGGTGCAGACTCCTCTCTTCTGGTTGCATCTGTGTGTGTCTGAGGCCTTTGTTCCAAGAGGAGCTCAGAGGCCTGTAAAAGCAGCTGGAAACGAGAGGGAGACAGCCTGTGTACCTCTGCTGCAACCTACTGTTTTCTGAAGACACATCGTTACCCGTTTTCTTTCCTAAGAAGTGGCTCCTCTAATTGTGGAAAATAGGTGAGGCTAGGATAATCTGCATTATTGAGCAGTCAGTATTTTCATTGTTTGACAAAGAATTTTAATTTTTTTTCCTAATTTAGTCAATACGTTGAAAAGAGAACAAAGGGGAAAGCAAATCAAGCTATGATTTCAGAGCTGGCAGGAAAACAGTTTTTTGCGTGACTGGTTATTTGGGTTTCCAAATTTAGAATTTGGAAAAATGTTTGCCACTCCAAGTAACAGCGCAAAAATAATTACTAGGAGCTGTGGAGAATGTAGCAGGTAACTCCATTATTGACTTCATGTCATAATTAGGAAATTCATGAGACTTGAAGAATCCTGTGCTTTCAAATACTGTCATGTCCAGACTGTATTTTCTAATCCATTCCAAGTCAAATTAGATTGTTTGCACTGCGAATTACTGCCTGAAAATTGATTTGCTTTTCTCAGTGTCATTTGTCAAGTGTTAAAGGTGACCTGCAGTTGCAAGGGTGTCAAATTATGTGCTGAATACTCTTAAAAAAAAGTAGTGTAGGTAATAAATGTATAATATTTTTGCTAGGTAATGTAGCTGTGTCTCATGTCTACTATGGACCAGATCATACGCTGTGTTGGAAGACTTCAGGCAGTACTTGGCCATAGGCTGCCACCAATTTGTATTTTCTCAAAAAAATGCCGGTTTATGTATGTTCGGAATTTTTTCTTTGAAGGAAAATTTTGCCTTTCTCAGTGGACAAATTTGTGTTTAGAGTTAGGTTGGGGATTTTTTAATTGAAAGTACAGGATTCTTAATGTTAGTATTTTATTAGCAGAACCGAAGAAGTTGTAGCTGATGGGGACCTCATATGAAACAAAACCTTTTTTTTTTTATTAAATACTTCAAAAGCCTGTGATGTTTCCATGATGAAGTCTTTCCTTAGAAGAATTTCCATTTGTAGATTTTATGGTTGTGATACACAGTTCATAGTAAGTAGTGTACACACTCCACAGCCAGGCTGATTGCATGCCTCTGCTTCTGCCCATTGCTCTTGACCTAACTCACAATAGCAAAATGAGGTTGATGAGAAAGTACTGCAATTTCAGCTCTGCTGTCTTCCCTGACTGAAAATGAGCTGAGCTTCTGAATTATTTCATGCTATTGCTTTTAGCCGGGCTAGTGTGCAGAAGTTGAAGGAGTTTTTTCACATGTGAGGATGAAACAAAATTGAGATGTTTGACTCTTCAAAACTTGAGCCCAGAGCTTGGGAGGAAGAAATAAAAATGCGTTTGTTTAGCTCAAGAACTTAGTAATGTTTGTGGGAGTAAAAGGAAAGGGAGAAGGATGGGAATAACAGCCATGTAGTCTTAGTATATGGCAGTTGCCAAACCATGAGCCAGGGTCAGCACTGTGGCAGGTATGTTGATACATTTCGTAAAGTTTTGAAATGCATCACATCCGTACAGCAGTGTTTACCCGTTTCCTCGCCCCGTTTTTGCTAGGGTTACAGGTACTACTTGCTCCCATTTTGCCTGTCTCTCCATAGGTCTTTGATTTAAACTTTGAACCTTGCCTGGTCTAGCCTACTTAACTTCAAAATTAGTTTAAACTTGGCTTTAGGATGTGTTTCAGGAACATTTGACTATTACAAAGATTGGAAATTCAGTGAGAAGTACTGAAGGCCTTAATAAAAATTACAGCTTTGGGCTTGGGGGATGATGTGAGGCTGGCAATGGCTTTGGGCAGTTTGTCAAGCATATTACATGTGTTTATGTGACAGTACATCCAGGTCCAAATTTATAGCCATTATCAATAATTAATGGATCTTATATGCTTTTTTGCTCTTCACAGCTATTTACTAAAAGAAAATAGCCTGCTAAATAATGTAACATAATTATAACTGTAGTGTGATGCTGTACTGTATCTGTACAGGTGGATTTCTTTGTCCTGTAGGTTTTGACCTTAGGACAGCGTTGGCTTGCTGGGAGGTTTTATTGGTATGAGAGTAGGGCACTGTCAAGCGTTGTAATGTCAGTGACCACACCTGGGATGCAACTGAGTGAGAGTGCTGCTTCAGCTGTCTTTGCAATGTAGCTCTACTTCAAGAAATGTCGTGTATTCTTTTTCTAAACTTTGGGAAGTGGTTTTTTTTGTGGGGTTTGGGAGTTTTTTGTTGTTGTTTTGGTTTGGGTTTGTAATACAGCTTTTGTTTTATAGTTTTACAGTCTGCATAACTGTAGGTTTTGAAGCATTGCTGTTTCCTGTTCTATTGTTGCTTGTGGGCAGTTGGGTTGTTCTGCAAGTAGTACATGAGGCTCACCTTGTAGACATTCACATATGATAGCTGCAAACAAAACCCTCTTTTCATTGTTTCAGCCATTCCTGTACTTCATGTATAAACATAAAGTCCCTTCATTAGGGGCAGCTTCTTCAGCATTTCTGAGGCCAGAGTGAAAAAGGAGTTCAGTATAGCCTTTCTTCCAATTGCTTTATGGCACTGTTAATAAAAACCTTTATCAGAAATATCTCTGTATAAAGGGACAAGAATTTTAAGCCTTGCATCTTAACGATCTCCTAGAGAGTATTTTTCCCCTCATGTTTTTTGAACAGTATTTGCATGCTTAGCTGAACAGATTCAAATATTTTCACTCTGGATGACTGAAAACAAGAATAATTGGAATAACAAGATAGAGGCGCAGGCTAGGTTGTTTTGTCCTTCTGTTGTGACTCACTGCTACGTCAGAATGATGCTTCACCTCAATTTTCAGAAGCTTTTAGTGGCTGATAGTGCAAAGCTTTTATGCTTCTAACTCTCCTGTAGTGGCTGAAGTTAAGTGCAAGCAAATATTTTGAGTTTGGGGCTTTGGTCTGAAATTGAAAGTTACTTTGAAGATGCAGTGTAGATGTCTGTCATGTTAGCTCACTTCTCGCTTTTTTTTGTTTTGTTATACATAGCAACATCTGGTTTTGACTGATAGTAATTTTTTTCCCCACCATGTGGTCAATTAAGTTTCTGAATTTAATTGCCTTATGTTTTAAAATCAATGTATTCCTTTAAAGTCATGTTATTGGTGCTTGCATACTTTCTGATTATCACTGGGTCTGTAGTATCTGTTGCCCTTGGACCTTTCCAGCTATTCAGCATCTAAAGAATGCACTGAGGCATGTGACAGCACGCTGAGAATTGAAAGCTAATGCAGCCTGGCTGCATGGTGCCCAATGATAACACAGAACAGATAGTGTAATCTCCAAAAATACCACCTGTAAGCTATCTGCTGTGATGAACTTCTAAATCTTGTGTAGTGCTAGCACCTCCTCTAGTACAAGGTAACTTAAATTCACATTACTGAGCTATATGAACTTACAGTTCTGTTTGGACATCTTGGAAGCCTGGATTTTGTCCCAATTTTGTAATCAGCTTGCTTAGAAATAAAGGATATATATCCTTTCTCATCCTTGGCATCAAGTATTTTAAAGCACATCATCACTTTTTGAATAATTAATTATTTCCTTTATCACTTTAGGTATTTCTGGGAAAAGCCAGCTTCTGTTTGCACTGGTCTTCACTACCCGTTATCTGGACCTCTTCACTTCATTCATTTCATTGTATAACACATCTATGAAGGTAGAGTATACTGAAGAGTTAGAAAAGCTAGTAATGTTGCATGCAGAGTGCATAATTTCATTATTAAAAGCTTGTTTAAATGGCCCACTGCACAGTTATTACAAAACAAGTTCTAGACGGGCTTTGGATAAAGAATGTGGAAGATGGACTCAAAATCCTACTTTTTTCTACACTCTACATGCAATTTTTAAAAACTGTTTGGGGACTGTGACATTTAGAACAACTGCCATTTTGGTTATTGAAAATAAAAGCTTTGGGGAGAATGGTTCAAATAAATTGTATTTCTCAATTGAGACATTAGAGCTTAAGTAAATCTCTTTTTATCCACTACAAGGTAAATTAGTATTCAAAATGCATTGCCAGAATTGCAGCTAGTCTCTGGGCAGAGGCTGATAAAAAGTTGACAGGAGTATACTTTTAGGAATGTAGCTTCCATTAGGTTATAGACCATGTTTGCTTACCTGCTGAATGTTAATGAGCTCAGATTTGGTTTTGTTGTTTCTTTATTCCTGCAATTTCTGGTGCTGAGTACAAGAAAATAAAGCGGTAGGCTGGGAGAGTGCAGCATGTCTGCGGCACCAGAACAGACACTTCTTTAATCCAGTTCCTTTATTCTTCAATTTTCTTGATGGTCTTCAACTTCAGTTTAGAGGATAGTATAACTTTGCCAGGAGAAAAGACTAGACAGTCAGCAATGCAAAATGCACTGAAGAATTAGGGGAATGATACTGTAAAATAGAATTTTAGATTTTAAACTCAGTCATGCTGTTGTCTTCTAACAAGTCAAACATGTATGCTTAAGTTTTAATATTGACAGTCTACATGAATAACTGTGGATTAAGTAAAATATTCTTGAAACACAAGCTTTTCCCCCCATGTGATTTCTGAGAATATTAAAAGCCACTGTTGTGTGCACTAAAGGAGCAGCTAGGGTTTTCTTGTAATTTATGTGTATTGATTGTGATTCAGGGTCATGACCATGTCTTTTTGCTGCAGCCCTCCTACCCAAAAAAGGAATTAACATGACACTTGTGATACTCAACTTGATAGTAAACTTGAGTCTTGCCAGAAATGAAAGGGTCATCTTCTGCTCAAATCCAGTATTAACTTGCAGAATGGAAACCTCTGTTACAATTTCAAAGGTTACTGCCTGGAGAGACTGTTAGATGTAATTGGCTTTTCAGCCCATTATTGTAGTACCAAGACAAAGCTGCTTGAGTGTCCCAACGCAGCTTCTTGTCCTGTCTGCTTATATTGAGGAACATACAACATTACTCACTTGTAGAGAACAGGAACTACTATACAAATAAACTAACCCAGAGCATAACTAGATGAACTTCCTAATCTGAGGAAAATGCTGTAATTTGCAGCAAAAAAAGTTTTTCATTTCTGTAGAGTTAGGATTTTCTTCAGTATTTTTAGAGAAATATTAATTAAACTACAGTTGATATCTTGCTGTATTTTTCTGTCAGTGATCATCAGATATTTAGGAAAATTAGTTTCTTCTGAGTTCCAGGAATGTATGCAGCAGTACACAAATTGGCACTATCTGCCTGCCTTAATGACCTGCAGACTAATTTTTGTGATTTATTGCATTCTGTAGCTTACAGTTTCTTTTTTGTGGTACCTGTATCTGGATATTGGATGCATTTCTGCTGGTGCACTCTGCAGTCATTTTTCTACCGTTCTTTTATTTTGGTATTTTTAAAAATGAAAATTTTTTGAGTGTCCCAAAACATGCTATAGTTCTCACGAAGAAATCTTTAATAAGGAGTTGGGGTTCATTCACACTTTCTTGGTATCTCCTATGACCATACCAATTCTGATCAGTTTACACTTGTAATACGAATTCCATATATCTGAAATCCTGTCCTGTGGTCCTTTATCTCCAGTCAGCTGGGGTGCTAGTGTAGTAGAGACTGTTTTGGATTCTGAGCTCCTTATTACAGTATTTGTAGTGTTTTGTATCTGTGAACAGTGCTTTTTTAGTGATAGGTATCATCTGCAAACAGTGGGTTTTTTAAATCTTAGTTTTCAGTTGTGAAGAATCTATATTTAATGTGATAAATGGTTTGGAATATTTAATCTTTGTGATGAAACTGAGGCAGAAGCTAATGTCTAGTCTGCTGTACTATGTTGTCTCCAGGACAATGAGCTCTGTCCTGATGATGGCAGATTGACCTTTAGAAAGGCATATGTTCTCTGTGATTCCGTTTTCTCATCTGTAAAAATAAGGCTATTTGCCCAGTCCACAGGGAAGAGCGATGAAGTCAACTGTACCATAACAAGTAAAAATGGTAACGTTAGACATCAGCTGAAACCAAAACCAAGTTCTGGTTCAGTGCTTCTAGCAGTCTGTTAGTTTCACAGCTTTTATGGCCTGTTGGTTGGTGAAGAACACTGTCCACTTGCCCCTCTTCAGATTTTAGAGGTGTTTAAAGGTCTAAATCAAATCAGCTAATTTGTGGTATGCTAAATGACTGAGTCTGGATGGGGTTTATTGAATAGGTTTTTAACTGCCACATGAGCCACACCAGTCGCAGACTTTTTGAATGTAAAAAGACCACTCCCATCATTATTGCATGTATGCACATGCACATTTTTAACATAAATTTTGGGCCAGTGCTTCCCCTGCAATAGCAGAAGGGGTATTGCTTCTCCAGTCAGCTCCTTAGTTCTGTCTGCTCAGGGAAGTGTCCTTAAAGGAGCTTTGGGCAGTCACTTCAGCCAGGTGCAAGGTGATGCTTTTAAAGCAACAAAACCAGTAGAGCCCAGAGTCACTGGTTTTGAATTATTACTCTGCTGAGAAAAGTTAAATACCACGACATAGCCTGGAACTGCAAAAGCATGTAAACAAACAATACAAACAACAACAAAAAAGCAGCACTTACTCCTTTTAGTGCCTGGGAATATCTTTCTTCATTGAGTTTGATCTAATCCTGCAACCTCTGTGGGTTGTTTTGTTTTTATTTCCTTACTCTTCAGCTTATCTACATTGCTTGCTCGTACGCCACTGTGTATCTGATCTACATGAAATTTAAGGCTACTTATGATGGAAACCATGATACATTCAGAGTGGAGTTTCTGATAGTTCCTGTTGGTGGACTCTCATTTCTTGTCAATCATGACTTCTCTCCTCTGGAGGTGAGTTGATTGTGGGCAGGAGGTGGTTATTTTTTTTCCAAAACATTTGGCACATGGAAATGAGAGTTTTTAGGCTGAGGAGTGCTTGAAAGATGCCCGTGTTTAGCAGGTTCAAGCTAATCCTGTTTCCTCAGTGCATCTCCACAGTGTAGATTTCTGTGAAAATGCAAGGTACTTCAGGAGACAGGCATTACTATCAACATCAGTTATTTTAAAGCAGAAGACTTACCATTTTCCCAGTACACTCTGATGGTTGTATTAATTCAAAAGTATCATTCCTTTTGTTGTTTGTTAAAGAAATGCCCCAGAATGCAGTTTGAATAGTTGGTGCCACCTGGTGAAAACAAAAGAAATTACAATAATTTTAAAATTTTGTAGAATCATAAATGGTCTAGAGTATTAGAAAGAATTGCATTGTATGTGAAATGCAGCTGTGTTCCTATCAGAAAAAAAATACTTTGAACTCCCTATAATTACATTTTAAACGGGTGATTTTTTTCCCACGAAATAAGAGAATTAACTGTAGATGCTTACTTTAAGTGGACTGAGTTGTATTTTTATATTTATTAAAGGAATTTTTATTGCAACACTTTGAGACATAATTTTAAATTTTGTTCTGTACTAACTCATTCTTTAAAAACCAATAGATAAAAAAGTTGCAAGAACGTCAACTGGTGGGTGCACTGATAAGCTTCCTCACGAGTAAACCTATGCCTGCCAGCTCGCTAGACAGGTGGTTTGGGGTGTTTGTTGTCTACTAAGAGAGTTGTTCCCTTGTACCATCCCATGGTTGATTATGAAGCTTTCACTTAGTTTTTCCTGTACCAAGGATAGTTTGCCAAATACTGTACGTATTCATAACTTTGTTAGAGGGTGAAAAGTCAAGTCAAATCAAATTTCTTCTGTGTTTCTGTTGTCTAAGACAGTTGAATATACCTGTGGTTGTTTTTTTCCTTTCAGATACTGTGGACCTTCTCCATCTATCTTGAATCGGTTGCTATTCTCCCTCAGCTTTTTATGATCAGCAAAACTGGCGAAGCAGAGACCATCACTACTCACTATCTCTTCTTCTTGGGTCTGTACCGTGCCTTGTACTTAGTCAACTGGATTTGGCGCTACTATTTTGAGGGATTTTTTGACCTCATAGCTGTTGTTGCTGGTGTGGTCCAGACCGTTCTTTACTGTGACTTCTTCTATTTGTATGTTACAAAAGGTAAGTAGTGCAGTAACTTCCAGCTTCAGGCTGCGGAATGTAGCAATTAACAGGTTCTGAGGGATCTGCTGTATCAGTATTACTAGGCTGTTAATTGTGTGCAAATTATTGCTGAAATCTTGATTTATCAAGTATGCTTTCTGCTAGTGTGGCATTTCTGAGGATTGCTTTTGAGTATAGATAGAATATAAACATGTAAATGGTCTGATTAAATTAGTGGACAAATTTACAGTAAGTATGGCTAAATACATGTTACTGTTGTCTTCCATTGATAACAGTGATCCTTATGCTTCTGACAACGTACACCATTTTGTGCAGATTCCATGCTTACAGATATCTTTCTCAGTGTTTTAAATACTTTTAAGAGTCCAGATGATTTTTGATCTGTTTATGCTAAGTGTAGAAGCAGTCATTTCTGCTGGGTGCATAGTAATTTTGCCCTCGTTCACATTCTACCTTCCATCATGTAACTACAAAGCTATATGGATGGGGCTGTGTTATTTTAGTCATAACTCTTAAGAAAGCACTGTCATAGCCTAGTATGTCCTATGGGGATGAAAAGTGAGAATTGCAGGGTGCCACAGTAGGGCAGGATCAGAATAGTTGTTTGTTCGTCATAGTTTTACCAGTATGTATTGAAAAGAGAGAGGCAAGCCCATTTCGTGACAGAGTGATTTTATGTGGTAGGTTTTGGTCCCTTTGAAGTTTTAGCAGCATGTGTTTCTCCTAGATCACATCTCTGCTTTGCTAACCATTTCCTTTCCTGCTTTTCCTTACAGTACTCAAGGGAAAGAAGCTCAGTTTGCCAGCATAAGTGCCAAAAAACATCACCAGCATCTGTCCTTTTGGATGCTTGGACAGAACAATCCTTATCACAAGCAAAGGCGAAGATGCTTGAGACAGAAAGTCAGAAACACAGCTCTTTATAGTGCAGGTAGTCATCAGCGGCTCTGTAAGAACGGAGGAAAAACAACCAGCAGATTTCTGTTTGATGCATCTTGCCTTTATCTTTTTTATTACTATGTATAAAGATTTTTTACATGAAGAAACTTATACTGTATTAATAAATTCAGTGTATGGTTTCAATTGGAATAGTTCCAAAAGTGAGATTTTTTGTGAGATTGTTTATGACCAGGAACAAGTGCAAACTTTTTTTTAATTTTCAAGGATTTCTTTGAAATGACTGATTATTTTTTTTTTTTCTGTTTGGTTTTTTTTTTCCAGTGCACAGGTATGTGCATCCTTGATGGATGGTAGTCATCTGTTCTTTCCCTTTTGATTCAATTTTCATTCCACTATATTTATTTTTTTTTTCCAAAAGGTGAATATATGTCAACTCTAAATCTGAAACCACCGATGTTTGATGTGATGTGCTGGTGCCCAGTCTTTGTGCCATCTGCTGACATGGAGTTCCTTATTTAAAATATATGTTGGTGCCAGAAGGGGAACAGTCACATCTTGTAGCTGTTCCCCTTCTAAAACAGGCTGGTGGCAAGAGGACGGTGAGGAAATCCCTCGGGGCCACAGGGATGGGCCCTTTTCTGTTTTGCCATGATATTTGGGAGGGTAATCCCAATAACGAAAGCACTTGGCAGTGCGGGTCGTGAAGGGCAAGAGATGTGGTTGTGTTGCTTAGTAGCAAATGCTTGGGACTGTAGTCTTTATTCAGGAAAAGAAGGTTAAATATCTTGGATGTGCTGCCCTGCTACACCATTACAGCTACAGAAATGGGAGACTTGTAAGTTGATTACGGTAATCCGTAGGTGATCACTTTTAAACAATAACTACATTTTCTTTTTAACAAATGCGTTATAAGCAACTTCCATGTTCGGCTTCATGTGGTTTTTGATGTCACTTTTGGACAATTAGGTTGGGTTTTTTTTTACAAACTTTTCAAAATCAGCAGCACCAGTTACCATTCTTTATCCTTTAAATGATTCCCCTTTTTTTACTGAGCTGTTGCATGATTTATCCTGTGTTACCATCCTCAATAAACACTTTATGAAATGGTGAAAATGATTCGGGTTTGGTTTTCATTCCTGAGTTAGAAGGTTTCTATTAGGCTGGGACCAGGTGATAAGTTGTGGTAAGGACGAGTCGCTTGACGTCATTCGTGCTGTCACTCGGTATGAAATATGAACTTGTTAAGGCGGTGAAGGATGGTTACCGCTGAACAGTGATGGTGACTGAGTTGCTTGTTCTGTAAGCTCAGCTCCAGCCCAGTGCAGGTGAGGGTTTGGTGCTTGTATCTATTTTTATCTTCAAGAAATAATTTACCTTCTCTAACTTAGTCTACCATCGGTAACCGTCACTAACTAGGGGCAGATACTATTCCTAGCCCCAAATGCGAATACTGCTTTTTGCTTGCGCAAAGCTAGCGCGCTGTAATGCTCAGGTGCTGCGCCGAGCGTCCCTCCCCGGCCTGTCCCCGCAGTGACACGCAAGAGCCGCCCGGTGCTGGCGGTAGCCGCAGGGCTTGTGAGCAGAGGTGGGAGCCCCGGTGCCTGGGGTGGTAATTTGCTTCTCCGGTGTTCGCTTTGTCCTTGGATTCAGTGGCAGCGTCCCTCTTGGCCGTGCTGTCCCGGCCCGTGCTCGGGAGGGGGCAGGCGCGGAGGGGCCGGGGGGAGAAGGCAGAGGGGGGCTGGGACGCGTCGGTGCTCGGCCCCGCCTTGGCCGCAGGCGCTCAGCGGTTCTGCTGGGCTGGTGGCGCCGGCGGGGCCGGGCACAGCCGGTGCTCCCAACGGCCCGGTGCCGGCCCGCCCCCGCTGCAGCATCGGGCGCCTGCGGCCGCCGCGCCACGGGCCGCCCCGCCCCCCCCCTCCCGTCCCGCGGGCCGCGCGCGCCGAGGGGCCGCCGCGCAGGCGCCCGGGTGCAGCGCCCCGCCTCGGCCAGCCCCGCACGCGCGGGCGGCGGGAAGGGCCGGGGCCGCCCAGGGCGCGTGCGCGGCGCGGCCCGGAACAGCGCGGGCGGGGCGGGGGGGGGAACGACACACGCCGCCGTGACGCCGCCGTGACGCCGCGTTCCCGTGACGTAGCGCCGGCCCCCGGGCTGGGCGGCGCGGCTGGGGGGCGAGGGGCGGGCGCAGGGTCCTGGGCTGGCCGTGACGGGCCGGCGCCGACGGCGCGGCGCGGCCCCGCAGGATGCCGGGGCTGGTGGTGTTCGGCCGGCGCTGGGCCATCGGCAGCGACGACTTCGTGCTCCCGGGGGCCTTCGAGCTCTTCGTCCGGCTGGTGTGGTGAGGCGGGGACGGGGCCGCCTCCCCTCAGGGGCCGCTCGCGCGCGCGGCCGGGGCCCGCCGGCGGGTGACTGGCGGTGGCGGCGCCCCCTCGCCTGAGGCGCGGTGGGGCCGGGGCGGGCGCGGCGGGGCTGGGGGAGCCCCTGGGCTCCTGCGGCCGAGCGCTCCCGGTGCCTTGGCCGCCGCCGGCACGGAGCCCTCGGCGCCTGGTTGTATCTGTTCGCAGCTCGGCGCTAATGCGGCTTCCTTCCCTCAGGAGTTAATGGGATAATTCCTTTGTCTGGATCAGCCTTTGGAGCTGGGGAGATGAGCAGCAGCGCGCGGGGAGCCTCTTGCTCGGTCTGCGGGCGGCTTTGCTGTGGTGACTGCCGAGTGTTCGTGGGGTCCTTGTGTAACGGCTCCCTTTCTGTTCGCCCCTGTGCTCGGGTGGAAACTGTTCCTCAGGCGATTGCTTTGCAGGATGCACTTTCCCCTTCCAACTGTGACTTTTTATCATCTCACTTTCCTGTAGGTGGATTGGAATTCTTGTGCTTTACGCGGTTCATAAGGGGCAGTTCAACTGTCCTGGGGGAGGATTACTCCACAGCTACTTGCTTGTCCTCCTCATTCTCCTGGCTTCTATAATATGTGCGTTATCTGCTCTTGTATACGTCAGTATGCAAGGTAAATAGTTAATAGTAATATTTTATATTACTGTAGTATGATTGTAATATATACTTTTTTTAATCTGGAGTTGACATTAAAAGAAATGCAAAAAAAATCAAGTGCTTTAATGGTAGTCAAACTTAAGAAACCACCTACCAGCATTAATATATTGGCTTTAATAGTATTATCTCCGTTAGTCAGGAATCTAATATAATAAACGGACACAGTAGCGTAGTGCAGCTAATGGTGATATGTTCATTACCATCAGAGCATCTTGAAAACTTCATCTGCGTTCACCATTAATACGTGACCTCAAACAGAATGCTGCTCAACCTCTCTGACAGGAATTTAGGGGAATTTCTCCAAAATTGATTCCTCATCTGAAGTATCGTTAGCTTTGCCTCGCAAAGGAAGATTTGGTCATGTCATGTGGAAGTTCATCTGCTGCAGTGGGTTGCTTAGAAAAAATACAAATAGGAAAGGGTTCCATGTCAATGTCATAGTGAAACCAGTGCAGTAAGTACTGTTAAATAGAACAGGACCTACAGTTTGAAGTGAATTGAACAGAAGGATGGACCCCAAAGCAACTTCGAGTTATTTGTATAAACGTTTCATTTTGGGTTAAAAAATGCTAGGAAGGCCTTTTGCCCTGGATAGGCGCCTCGTTATCAAAGTAATGCTAGGAGGATGGATTTGAAATATGTGTGTGGTCTCTGGAGTAATAGATGAGACCCCACAATTTCTAATATATTGGTCCTCACAACACACTGTAAATAAAAGAGTATTTAAATCATTTAAGTGGGAAGAGTACGTGAAGAGAAACTATGATAGAGCAGAGATGTGGATGATAATCCTGGCCTTGACTCTATAACCACTGGATTTCCTACAGTTTCCAGAGGAGTGAAAGGAAAATTAGCCAAGTTATGCTATTTGTATCAAAGTTGAGGAGGTGAGAGATATAACTGTAGATAGCAGGGAGAAAAGACCTTTGTTTACTATAGAAATACAGCTATAAGGCCATTATAACTAAGAAATGGAAGGATTCTGAGGGTGAATTACCAAGAAAATTGATGGTGAGGTGTCTTGGACTGTGGTTATAGTGTGTGGGTTTGGGAGCAATGGTTCTTGCACATCCTTTGCACTGTACTGACATTGGCGTTAGTGATGCCAGTGGTGAACCTGACTGGAGAACTCACACACTGTTTTCTGGTGCTGGGAAAGGGAAAAAAGTTGGTTTTAGGAATCACATTCCATCTGGTTACAGCTGTGTAAGCAACCATGCTGCTGCAGTACAGGTTACAACCTGGGAACGGGAATAAGCCAGGGCTTTTTAAAACAGCTTTGTCACTGGATGTGAACCGCAGCTTTACAATTGGAGAATAGTTTCCAAAGTTGTTTTTGTTCTGCAGTGGTTTAAGCCTTTACAAATTATCCTGCCTACACGTGAACACGTGCACTCCACCATCTCATCACCCTGCACTCAACAAACTGGTTTAAGGAGCTGAGCTGATGAAAAATCACTCCCTTTTTTCTTGCCTAAGAGTGCTAAAAGGATTGAAGTTATTACTAAGCTAACAATACAGAAAATAGTCTGAGTATTATTTGTCCTGGTAATGGTCCTATTTTTGTTCTCCTGAATAAAAATGTGAATTAACTTATTATTTAGTGACTCAGTAAACAGAACTTCATTGCAGCCCAGCAAAGTAGCATCTAAAAATGAAATATTCAGCAAACTAAAAGTTAAATAGAATAATAATAAAAGCAGGCACCAAAAGTTATAAGGAGCTGTAGGTGAGCCAACACTCTGGTATGCCGCTCTGGCTTATGCTGAGCACAGCAGTACTGCCTCAGGTTTACTGCAGAACTGTCTCTGACTAGACAGCAATTTTGGGTATTAGTAGAGTAGATTCTAGGAATCATGACTATAAACCCATTGTTGTTTTTCTTTTCTCAGCTTCAGTGATGGCTTTCCATTACTGTGAAAATATTTCATAGTTTCAGTTAAGTTTTCTGCTTTCTGTAAAGCTCAGAAAGCTCGTATATCTGGGTAGGATCTTATGTACTTAAAATGCATTCACAAACAGTTCTTGTTTTAAATTCTCCCGGCAATTTCAGGAACAATTTCTAATCCAGGCCCAAGAAAATCACTTCCCAAGCTACTTTATACTCGCCTACTTCTCTATTTGCCTGAGTTCATCTGGGCTGTCGTAGGAGCTGTATGGGTGTCAGACAGCAGCGTGCAGTGTGAGAAGACTGTGATAAATGTCATCATTGGGACAGTTATTGCAAGGTAAAGGTGCCTCCCGCCTGGAATCTAAGCTTGATACTGTGAGTGAAATGGAAAGTGCTGCTTGTATGGTTTTTGTATGTCTTTATTGAAGGCTTTTCCAGCAGTTGGAGACTTCAGTATTTCTTACAAATTATTGTGGGTTTTCATATAAGGGTTTTCATTGTGAAAAGAGAAGAAATTTTAGATCTAGACAGCTAGAATGAGTTGATATCCTTTCCTAAACAGGCTTGAGCTACTTGCCTTGAGAGAGCACGTTAGAGTGAAGGAAAGGAGGTGAAGATCACAAAGGGTAAGATGGATAGATGGGAAGTTAGAAAACTGGGTAAATGTGAAGAGGTTAGTAACTAGTTCACTTAACTGATAGTGAGAAATGGAGCCTTCACACCTCTGTGTTGCTGTTTCCAAAGCACAGGGCTGTGACTTTTGAGGTTGGTGCCCTGTATGGAGTGGGCTGACAGCCTTGTTCTTGTGCCTAGTGGGCTGAAAGCCCAATAACAAAACATGCACCCTGAACACGGTAACAGATGGTGTTCATACAGTATTTCATACCTAACTTTGTTTTCTGTCTGTCAAGATCTATAGTTGTGTTTTCTTGCATACTTGTCAGAAGTATCTGGGTTTACAGTCTTTTTATCCCACTTCCTTCTGTTTTGCAGCTGGGTTATCATCGTCTTTACCATCATTGGAGTTGTAATTGTCTTTGATCCGCTTGGGGGGAAGAAGACTTTTTACCTCACCAATGGTGTAAATCGGAACCTGGAAAGCAGTCAGTCAGGGCAGTTGCTGTATAATGTGAAGAACACTGCCACCAGGGTCTGGGAAAAAAGAATCAGGTTACTGTGCTGTTGCATTGTGCAAGACGATGACCATCGAGTGGCTTTTACCAGTATCGCAGAGCTTTTCCGCGCCTACTTTTCAGTAAGATAGAAAGCCTTTTTTGTGTTCTCTTTGAACTGACTCTGAATTTGCAGACGTTGCAACACAAGTGCACCTTTGTTCAGCCAGAGGTTCCTGCTACCTTGTGTGTTGAAATCAGGTTTTGAATATGCAGATTTCAAAAATAAGGTGATTCTCACACAAGGTATACAACACTGATTCTTCCCTTCCTTTAACAAAGGTTTCTTTCCCTTCACAAGCATGAAGGGCTGTGAGAAAACAGTATTCTTTCTCCTTAGGTATCTAGTCAGGAGAACAGGGGTGGGTTTCTTTTCCTCAGTATGTGAAGATCCAGGCTTTTTTTCCCACTGATGATAATGATGATGAGTCATACCCATAGCAAAGAATTGCACTGCTGTCTGACTGTTGAAGAAATGAGCCCCACAGTACGTTAAGGCAGTCTTCCCATTCCGAGCACTTCTGAGCATGTGCCAGACCAGAGTTTGCACATGCAGGAAGTTGCTTTTTGGAAACAGAGAACATTTGCCAAATCAGAGTTTACATAGTGCTGATTTAGCTCAAGTTCATGTCACCTACTGCTTGGGTTACTCGTAGTTCAGTGTGGACTTTGAAAACTGTTCATGATATCAAGACTAGTAGTTCTTGTTTATTGAGCAGTACTGGGTGATGTATAGCTACAGCCTCAGTGGTTTATAGGGTAAAGGTAATAAGTCTTTAAGCTGAGAGAGCTGCCCCAGATGGCTGAATAAAACACTTCAGCCTTCTCCTGTGCAAAATCCTTCTTGGTTGTTCTCAGTATAGAGGACTTAGAAAGTTTTTAACACAGTGATGCAGAACAGTGATCAACAATGTCTGGATCATTATTTGCTATATGGCTGAGCAGGTCCTCTGTCAGGTGTTAAGTGTAAAGTTCATATGTGGAATTGTCATTGGTCTTACTGAAGAAAACATTAAATATCTACAGGAGGGATGGGAGGTTAGATGCTGCTGTGACCTGTTTCTCCAATGCACTTGTCTCAGAGTAAAATGTATTTATATAAACTGAAAAAAAAAATTCCATGTGTGTTTTCTTATGAGATAGTTTTGTCGTGTTGAGGTGTGGGATGGTTTTAAGTGCTCTTTCATTTCTTTGTACAGGACACTGATCTGGTGCCAAGTGATATAGCAGCTGGTTTGACTCTGCTCCACCAAGAGCAAGATAAAATGGAAAGTTGCCCAAAAGAGCCTGAAGAAGTCCTCTGTCATTCTCCATCATCTCTTGTGGTAAGAAAGGGTTGTTGCAGCCTCTGGTGCTGTTACTCTGGGAGATGGTGCCAAATCAAATTAAAATGCACTTCTTTGTGCGGTGGTTTTCTGGTTTTGTTTTTTTTTCAACAAAATTAAACACTACTATAAAGATTCACAATTTAAATTATTAATAAATGCAGTGAAAACGTCTTGGTGAGTTTGCAGTCAAAACATTTCTCTGCTTTTGCATAAGTAGAACTTACATACGCATGGGGAATTAAGTGCAAAAAAAGGAACTGTTTAGGACATTTGAGTATTATTGAAGAGCTGGGAGAGAAAAGGAACAGAGAGAAAATTAATACTTAGTACTATTAGCATAGAACTGAAAAGCTAGTCTTTTAGTATTGTGGTCTGTTTAAATTATGTCTGCTGCAAATACCCAGACAAGGTAAGAAGCAAAAATAGCATCTTTTAAATGCTTGCAGATCATGGATTACAGTTTGCTAATTGGTTTTTGCTAGTCTTCTGTGGTAAAATGCCTTATAAATTGTTTTACCTTCTTTTGGTCTGTGCTTCATAGATGTATGTAATTCTACTTCAACTGATGCATTTCTGTCAATATCCTTTTGAATCCAGCCAGTATGACAGGGTCATGCTTTAAAAGCCTTTACCAGAGGGATCTGCTAGAGTGTTTAGTCCTTGCTTTGACATTCTTAAGTAATGTATTTGGAGTGAATGTTGTTTTCAGTGCTGAGCTTATCAGTGTGTAAGTATTGGAAGAAACTGATTTAATGAGAGCTTTTCAAGATACTTGAGCTGTGTAGCTATACAAATAAACACAGACTTTTCCTGGAATGAGTGGCTATTTTTAGTTCCTCTTAGACTTTGAGGTTTTCCTTTCAGATAGTGCATATTTCATTATGCCTTGATTTTTACTAGTCTGTGTTCAGGTTTTATTCTGGGGCAGCCTAACACACCTATTTTCTTCTCTCTCTCCTTCGTTTTCTTTCCCCGTGTCCTTTCAGACAGATGATTTGGATATTGAACTGGAGAATGCTGCTCACTATATGCTGTTTGCTGCAGCTGCTTATGGCTGGCCCTACTACATATACACCAACCCATTTACTGCACTCTGTAAGCTCAATGGTGACTGGTAGGTTTGATCAGGAGCTTAAAAACACATAGCTTCCTTTTATTTAACTAGCATCAGCAGAAATAAAGTAGTTTCAATAGCAATATTTTTGTTGCATTAAATTGTATCACTCTTGGAGTACATGGGCTTGACTATGAAGAGTTATTTTGAACAAACTCAGTAGAAGCAAAATTCCAACCTCTTTCCACCCTCAGAAACAGATTAGCTGTTTTTCTTTAAAAAAAATGCGATTGAGATAACTAAAATTATTTAGCAGAATGACAAAGGAAGAATTGGAGTTAAACCAAACATTTTAAAATGAGGCTTTTTAGATTTGCCTTCTGGGCACATATGTATGTATAGAAATAAAAGTATATCAGCAGTTTTCCCTGTCTTAAAGGAATTAGCAAGAGTTACCTGTCTCTCCAGCTTCTATTTTACTCCCTTTGCCTCCTTAACACAAAAAACTGTTAATAGTCAGTGCTGAAGTACACATAATGCCATGTAGGATTACTGTGTATTTAAGTGAGCACTGACATTTTTGACTGTAGCCATGATTTTCTTAATTAGTAACATGAAATACTGATGTAACCTACTGAAATATAAATTACTTGGAAAAAAAATATCACATGATAAAATGGATAAAACATGAGATAAGCCCGCTCTGCAGAATTTGTTTCGAATTTCCTTTTTTGCTTGTTTGTATTTTCTGTCATTGGCCTGTAGTTGTAAGAATTCTTTTCTTACTGCATTGTTTGCTCTGCTGATAGTCCTGTAGCAATGGTGTATTTGCCAGTCCTTGAACTGAAAATGCATGGCATGCTGCTCCAGCAAAACAACCAGGGGTGTGGTTAGAGGTAATACCTTGTACTAGAGTATTGGTACTATTGCAAAAAAAAAAAGCTTTTGATTCCTGGCAGAAGTCCTTAATCCTTCTGCAAATGTAACTGAGTTTGATTCCTTGAAAGGAAACCTAAAAAACTGCAACATGAAGGTTTTTTTCTCTCCTGTGTTTGTTAGTTGCGGAAATAGACCAACAGATCCTGATATAACTGGCAGTGATCGTCATAACTTTCACTTTGGATCCATCCTAAAAATAACAGGACTGCAGTACAGAGACTTCATTCATATCAGTTTTCATAACAAGGTAAACAATCTGGACAGGCATTCAGAAAAAAAACTTAGCGATTGATTCAGTGAAAGCAAGGGGTGAAGCTTCTAGTTTGCTTTCAGCATTTATAAAGTGCAAGATGCAAAGCCAAGTGAAAACTGGCCCTGAAACAGTCAGTTCTGATTTCTGATTTTTTTTTTTGGTAAAGGAACAGCCACAAAACCATTGACATAAATCTGTCTCAGTATTGCAAAAAAGGCACTTGTAATGACTTGATAAGGAAATAATTCACCTTCTTTCCATAATGTAATAAAGAGCTCAATAAGAGAGCTTTCAGAAGGTGAGAACAAATGCTTGCTCTTATAAAAAGTTGGTGGCTTTACTGATTACATTTTTCCTCTCCAGATCTATGAGATTCCATTTTTTGTTGCTTTGGATCACAAAAAAGAAGCTATTGTGGTTGCAGTGAGAGGAACCTTGTCTTTTGAGGTATCATCCATCTGATATAAATAATAAGCTTTACAGAAATGAGTGAACTCCTGGAATCTAGAGGAAATTGTGTTATGCTGGCGCATGTTAAAAATACCTCACTCGCAGGGATGAGTTTTCCAGGCTTAAGTTGTAAGCCCTCGTGTCCTTGGATGGGTAATATTCCCTGTGCCACTGGAAGAGGGTATGGAAGGCAGGTGGTGGTAATTCCTTTTCGCTGTGAGTGGAGGTGTGTTGGTAATGTGTGTGTTTGCAGCTTGGAAATAATAGCTGAGATCAGAATTGTGATTGCTCTGTGTTTGCCTGGGGGTGGTGGTTTATGGTGGGTTGTGTTTTGTTGCTTACACAGTTGGAAGTCAGCTCCTTGATGTCCCCGAGTAGCAGAGGTGAGCCATGAAGCTCTGCAGAGAGGTCTGACAAAAGCTGTCTTGTTTGCAGGACATTCTCACTGATCTGTCAGCAGATTGTGAAGACTTGACACTGGAGGATGTCCTGGAGAATGGTTTTGTGCATAAGGTGTGTGGGTTTGCAGCTGTTGATAGATCATCTCAGCAGTAAGAAAACTATAAACACCTTTACAGAGTTTATATATAAACCCTATATAGGGTATATAGTTTATAAAGGGATCCCGTAGTTAAACAGAAGAGTATTCTCCTTGTGAGACAGATTGCACAAATTATTTCAGTGGCTTGGTTGTTGCATCAAATACTGCCTCTGGAACCACAGGGCAGAATTTGTAATCCTCTTGTCAAGACTTCATGTCCTTATTAAATATTCCAAAAACTTTTTAACCATTACGTACCAGATCACTTGGTTATAACTAGATCTCTGTCAGGAGCATGTTGAAAGAGAAGACCAGCTTTGCAAAAAGGGGGTTGTTCTGTGATGGTGTTGAATTTGAAGTATATATGTGTCACGCTTCAGATTAGATATACCCTTCTAACTTTAAGTGCTGTTTTGTAGGGAATAACTCAAGCTGCAAATTACATCTATCGAAAGCTAATAAATGATGGAATTTTAAACCAGGCTTTCACAATTGCTCCAGTAAGTTACCTTCCAAATAATGTTGTTTGCCAGAAAAATTACACAAAGCTTTTTCTGTGTCCATGTCTCAGTCTTCTCTTTCTGTGTATAGGAATACAAGCTTGTGATAGTTGGTCACAGTTTGGGAGGTGGAACAGCTTCTATATTGGCGATCATGCTCAGGAACTCTTTCCCAACATTAAGATGTTACGCCTTTTCTCCTCCAGGAGGACTGTTAAGGTAAGAGAGCTGTTACTTGGTTCTGTGTCTCAGGTGCAAAAATTGTCAAGGTAGTTGGCAAATACGTTAGATGGTAACTCTGGGCTTGGCGGTATAAGAGTTCGTTTATACATTCTCCACTGGAATTAGATTTGGTCCTTTAGTTACAGCCAAGTTCTTGGGGGAATGTTACAGAATGAAATATATCTAGGGAATTCTGTCAGATAGTATAATTAGAGTTTAAATGTTTCAGAAATAGAATGCTCACCTGACTAGTCTACCTTGGCCTGTTTAACGTGCACAAACCCATACAGTCAGTGTTGAAGTTACTCTGTAGCAGGTAGGTCTGAAAGCCTGCAGAAGAACTGACTGCAAGTGCTGCAGCTGCTGCCATGTACTTGGATTTTTATTGAACGTGATGATCATCATAAGACTGAAGTGTGCATATCTCTTTAGTGTATCTAAAGTGCCTTTTTTTTTTTTTTTTAAAGCAAATCACTTGCAGATTATACTAAGTGCTTCATTGTTTCAGTCATTGTTGGAAAGGACCTTGTTGCAAGGTGAGATGGAAATATTTTGGAAATGATTGTCCTTCTGGGGATGTGTTAGATTGCAGAGAATAGGAGGCTTTGCTTTACTTTGTTCTGTGTGTGTTTAAACAGGTTAAGTATGCCCAACATGGAGGATTTAAAGAGGAGAATAGTGAGAATTGTGGCAAACTGCAGCAGACCCAAGGTAACTAGATGCAATTCCTGGTTAAAAGTCAGTGGAATTGTTACCTGAGTTAAGCCCCAACTTTAACAAAGTGACAATTGGTGTGTGTATTTTTGATCTTAGTGATTGGAGTTAAAATTGTGTTTTGGAACAAAAGCATGTGTTTTTAATTTGGCAACATTTGTGTTAGTCTCTTATCCTGTCAAGCTGTCTTGTTGGAAATTAAGATTCAACAAGACCTGGAAGATAACTGTGCACAACATTCAAGACCTGAAATTATCTGTTTGCTATTTTGCTGATAAAGGAAGCTATTAAAATACAAAAGTGGGGAGGCAGAAACAACAAAACAGCCAAAATTGTGAAATATCGGTAAGATTACTTTAATAACCATTTAGTACCAGTAAGTAAACAAATTGGCAGTTTCACTTAAATTTTACCTTGAGAATTCATTTGGAAAACAAGTATTTCTCTTGTTATGCTGTTAATTGCTTATCTCTTTTATACCATTAGTGAGAAACACTTCAGAAAGTGCTGGAACAGTGTGGTGTCAGGCAGGGTGATACTAGTGGTAGAGAGGAGTGGCTTAAACATTCAAAACTGCCATTTCTGAACATCTAAAGTTGAATCTGCCGTACCCACAAGATTTCCATGTAGTCCCAGGATAAGGAGTCACATAGAGGGCCTGGGTGACGTCATAAATGCAGAATAAGATAACAGACAGTTAGAAGTTACAGGTGCAAGAAAACTTACCTTCAGAGCAGAATCCACAGAGTAATTCAACTGGTAAAGATTGTGATGTTTTTCGTAGTGTTACTAGTGGCTTGGGTTAGGTATTGGTGAAGTAGACATTACTGTGGGGAAAACTCAGTAGGGATTTTATCAAAGAAGTTAGGGGAGTGCGTGCATACAGTCATTTTTAATCTTATAATAGTAGTTTCAGGTGGTGTGTGTGCAAGCGCATAGCTAAAGTTACTTGAAGAGATGCCAAACCTCAGTTTGATTGTGTTTCTTTCTGGATTCAGTACCAGATTTTGCTGCATGGATGTTGGTACGAAGTATTTGGAGGAGATCCAGATAACTTCCCAACTGAGCTGGATGGCAGAAGCCAAGATGCCCTCACCCAGCCGCTTCTAGCTGAGGAGAGTTTAATGGTTCATCGGTCACCTTCATACAACACCCTTGAGGATGAATCGCATTTAAATTCACCCCCTCAATATCCTCGTCTGTATCTTCCTGGAAAGATTATCCATATTGTAGAAGAATCCAGCTCAAGGAGGTAAGTAGAATAACAAACACCACTGGCCTGGTTTCCTGAAGTCGGCTTAAAAGCCGCTTCTCACTTGCAAAGTATGTGGTGTTTCCAGCTCTGTGTCTCAGCTGCGTCTCCAATACCCGTCTTTGGTTATTACGCATTAGCCAGCCTTTCAGTTTTTATTCTGTGTCTCCCTGCTGCTTTCTGTTTCACTTCAAGCCCTGTTCCTCTGTGCCTGTGTGCCTTTTTCTGCCCGCTCAGGTGATGATTTTAAATAGCAAGACTGTTCAGTCTGGCTTTGGCATGCTGCAGCTCCTACATGAGGCAGCAGGTCTTGCACTCTCACGTCCTGGTAGCAGTCTTTGAGCAGCAGCATTCGATAGCTGCTTTCACTGTTAAGGTGCAGCGTATTTGGCGTAGTTCTGCCTGCAGGCACATTTAATTGCAGCATTTCCAGCTGTTTGCTGCGGGTCAGAGGTGTAGCTCCTTGGGAGCCCGCCTCATCCTGTGAGAACATTCTGGTTCCTGAGCAAGGTCAGAAGTCTTCAGGTTCTCTGTTCCAGGCTTGGCATCAAGCACCAGTTCTGACAATCTCAGCCATTGTTTTTTTGTGGTGTGGTTTGGTTTTTTTAGGTTGTGCTCTTCAGATACTAAATATACGGCAAGATGGTCAAATGAAACTGTCTTCAGCAGCATTTTAATAAGTCCCAAGATGATAACAGACCACATGCCAGATGTTGTGCTCAAAGCGCTGAACAGTTTGACTCAGGAACATGGATCGTGCATTTCTTGTCAGGCACGAGAATGTAACACCGATGTGGTATAACCCAAGCTCGAAGATGAGGTGTGGGGGTTTTTTATTGCAGGTTTCAAGTATTCAGGACACGTTCCACTTCCATTCCTAAGTGGATTTCAGTACTTTTCTCACATTGCATAAAATAAACAAGGGTGGTGATGCCCTTGCCTCTGCAGCAACCTCGAGTGACATTGTGCTGGTTAAAGCACAGATTCTCCATTTATGCTGAAAGTTGAGCTTTTACAGAACGGAGCAGTGTGACAGGCTCCAGCCACGCCTGCGTACACTGGCGCACGGGCTGCGGCCTCGACGGAATACTTGCCCAGCGCAGGTGCATGCGTGAGGACAGCTTGGCCTGTGTGTTAGAGCAGAGCTCTGTCCGACCTGGCATTTTAAGCGCTGGTTCTGCTTTGAATTCACTTCACACCGTTGTCTCTGCACCCCGTGACCCACCTTTGCAAAGCCTGGCAGGTGCTGCGGGACAGGAGTGCTGTGACCACACTGCTGCAGCACGTGAGGTGGCACCCGTGCAGTGGCTGGAGGTGGGTAAGTGAGCGAGCTGGTGGCAGCGGGCAGGCCACCCATGCTGGTTTTTAATCAGGCAGTTCTGATTGATTGCACTGTTTTTCTTACAGATAGGGGCGTGGCAGGGATGGTGTTGTGAAATGCTGCTCGGATATACATGTGCAATATTCTTTAATCTACCCGTCTTTTGTATTTGTTGATCCACATGATTATTTTTATTGATTTCAAACTAATCTCGTAACTACTTATGAGAAGGAAAAAAAAATTGTATTGTTCATATATATTAGTCACTAGCTCTAGCTCCAACTGTTGAGAGCGCCTACCTAATTCTGCCAAAAATGTACAACCAGTTGTACGGATTTTAAAAATGAATTTCTCATTTCTAGTGTACAACTATCTTAACTCTTTTTGTTTTAAGGCTCAGCAGCATTTCTTATTAATATGATGTGATGTGAGTGGGTGTTCTTGCTGTGATACTTAATGCGGAGACAAAATAAAATGCACTCTAAAAATTTGTCTTCTTACATTCAGGTATGCTGCTTACTATTTTATAGCTGTTCAGAGCTAGATGCAGTGCAGCAAGGTAAGTCCACACCAGCAGCAAAGGGCCTGGCAGCACCCCAGGCAGGCCCCAGTGGTGCTGCGGTGTCCCCTGCCACTGCCTGTGGAGCAGGACCAGCCTCTAGGGAGAGGAGAGAGCAGCAGGACTGCCTGCTACTGCCCTGGAGACAGGGCAGCTAACAAACACAGCATGGTTATCAGATTTAAACGGCTAAAATCTGAGGCATTTAAGCACAAGCTGTACTGCACCAGTGCCATCATTTTACAAACCATTAAAGTAACAGTTTTAGAAGAAAAGCACTTTTGTTTGCATACAATAGTGAAACAGGTGGGGGTTTTCTCCCCTGGCTCTCAGCAGCAGCTAGTAACAACTCAAACAGTGCAGGGCCTCTGAAAAAATGTGGCTGCGTACTGTATTTAATTCTTGTGCACAAGCAGGAGCTTGTGGTTAAGCACACACGGCCCTGAGGAGACAAGCACACCACACTGCTGCTGGCTCCGGGAGAACATGCACTCATAGCAGTACAGGAATGAGAATGCTTGCTCAGAAACTCAGACATCACCACACATGTGATTCAAGGATTTATTAAGTCATACATGCAAAACATACTGCTAATTGCATTAGCAAAAGATCAATGTAAAAATGTCACAATTTCGCAACTTTTAAATTTTGCTTTAGTGGTTGAAGGGTGTAGTTCAACATCATATTCCTGCCAGTTTAGAATGTACAGAACATTAGCACTAATTTACAGAACCTCACAGACCCAAGTTACCATTATTCAATCTATGCTGCACACGGACATGTAGTGACATAAAGAACACTCATCTGCATTAGTCATGTTACAGTGGTGGGGATGTCTTGCAAATAATATTTGAGAAGATTCATGGTTTGTAGAGGTTTAAAATATAAAAATTACTAAAATGTGTAAAGCTGCTTCACATGATTTTTACACCTAGTTAATAAGACTAAAAGCACCTCAGAAAGCATATAACTTACTGGGTCAGAAGTAACAGGAAAATGAGGATATGCTTGAATGTTCTACTCTACACAAAAAAAAAAAAAGCAAATTTCTATCACCAGAAAGGTTTTAAAATACAAGTTATATTGCTCAGTAAGAAGAGATTCTACAAGAAAAGCATTTACCACACAACAGTTGTGGGAGTGGCTGGTTCAGAGTTGTACATAAATGAATGCCCTCCTTGAAATTCAAAGGAATTTACCTATGGACACCAACCTCTTCCACTACTCCACCTCTGGGAAAACAGTCACCAACTTCAACCTGCACTAAAAAAATCAACTAATTCCATGTAACTACCCTGGCAGTGTAGTGTAAGTCATCTGTACAGTGTGGAAATACTGTCTGGCACTAGCATCGGCTCCAACCCACTATTTCATTAATCCACCACAATACAATGCTGTCAAAAGGACTAGATACACTTCAGTAAGAATAGTTATTTATTTATTTTTAAAATCACAGCAGCAAGAACTAGATTGCAACCAAGCCCTTACCAACGATAAAGCATTTTACACTGTGACTCGAGAGTGTCAGTCATTGTCAGAGATCCAGGTTTGATACACAACACTAGGCAATGACTAGGTTGAGAAAACATTTAATAAGAAAACACATTAGAGTGCAGTGTTTTGCTAATTACCCGGTACTGTTACTTACTGTGAAAAACTAGAAAGTGTTTTTGCATTTCCTACCAGAAATTAGAGTCATCTTCAAGAAGAATCTTTAAAAAAGTTTAGTGCTTAGTGTTTGTAGCACAACAATGCAACTTAGTTCAGCAGATAGTTTGGCAACACTTAATTGAGCAAGAACAGGATTTTAAAAATAAGGCTTTACATAGGTTTGACTTTTCCAGAGTTTGCTTTTAAAAGAATGCAAGGTGACTTCCACACTTTTAAACAAATGAAACTGAAATTGTTGATTGGTTCTAGAATTTATGGAAGAGAACTAATTTATAACAGAAAAACTTGGCATTGAGTGTGAATGCTCCATTGTTCCGAGCAAAGCACAGGGTTTGGAGTGGGGTGGGGGAGGGTAACGTTTACAGCAGCAGACATTTTCTCTTCCTCTTCTTTACAGGAGGGGGGCACAGAACTGCTCGGATAGCTTCATCAAACACTGTCTTGAGGCCTCGCTGCGTAAGTGCTGAGCATTCCAGGTATTTCACTGCACCTGTGGAAAGCAAAAGGCAGTTTACAAAGCAGTTTTCCAGTTAGAGCAGTACCACTTTAGCTAACTCCGCAACAAAAGCCAGGCCTTTATTTTAATTAAGGGTACAGCATCTTCCACAAGCAAAATTTGGATTAAGTCAACAATAACACGCCATCACCATCATACCGATCTCTTTTGCCATGGCAAGGCCCTGTGGGTAGGTGATAGGAGTCAGCTTCTTCTCCTTCAGTTTTTCAATAGTGTCCTTATCATCCCGGAGATCGAGTTTGGTACCCACTAAGATGATGGGGGTGTTGGGACAATGGTGCCGCACCTCAGGATACCACTGCAAAAAAACAGAGGGGGGGGGGGGGGGCAGGTTTCCGTGAAGGCTCTGGACAGAAAGGCTCAGCGTCCTTCATGGTAGTCAAAGAGTAAAGGGAATGTAAGACCTCGTAAGGCAGTAGTAGGAAAGAACATACAACTGCAGCGAGTTTTAGTGAAGCCAACAGGTATTTTGACTGTGAAAATCCACCCTATTAAGGGCTGTATTTTCTCCACACATCACAGAACCCCCCACCCTGCACTTCCCTAGCCCTTGGAG
The DNA here is from genome assembly GCF_023638135.1 of Falco biarmicus. Taxonomy (NCBI): domain Eukaryota; kingdom Metazoa; phylum Chordata; class Aves; order Falconiformes; family Falconidae; genus Falco; species Falco biarmicus. Next base: position 79,783,376 of record NC_079291.1, read on the forward strand.
ACTACTCCTAATTGTGAAGTCTCCACCGTGCCGTACAGATGAGTTGTCTAAGGACATGAAAGACTGCAACAGCAGCAGCATATGTGGTAGAATGCTGGCTGATGCAAGAAACAAGTGTATCAACCTGATTCTTAGATGCGTTTGCTTTTTAATATTTTTTTTTAAAGTGCATTGAAAGGAAAGGTGCTGGTTGCAATTTTAGCACCTTGTTGGCTGAACACTCTTGAATTACTGTTATCCCATCAATGCATCAAGGATTCATCAATCCAATTCATACTTGGGAGTGTTTCACATGCCCTGAACTTCCACAGCTTATCAGTTAGGTAAATAGATTTCTGTCTTTTCAAACTGAATTTCACATTGCCTGCCAAAAAAAGAATTTTTTTAAAACCACCTAATATTTTCCAGCCACTGTTGTAAAGCAAACAGTATGTCGAATGCTTATAGAAATAACACGATAGCAGCTCGTACTTACCTTAGCACGGACATTTTCAAAGGAAGCGGGACTCACAAGGGAAAAGCAGATTAAGAAGACATCCTACAAAACAAGGTGGTAGAAGTCAGCCCAGCAGAGCAACCCTTACAAAAACGGCATGAAAAGGCCAATAACCCCAGCACCTGTATCACACTTGCCACAGGCAAGGTCAGCGATACAGCTGCACACGACAGAGGGGCTTTCCCAGTGGGAAATCCATTCCCAGGCAGCTACAAGCAGACACAAAAGGGGGGACGACGCCAACAGACAGATCATAGTCAAGTTCATAACCAGCTATTGCAGTGGCCAGCCACTAAGATGCTTACACTGTTGCATTCCAGAAACTTTTTTCCCCCTAAGTGTCACTTCTTCTCCCTCACCAACATTCAGAAAAAAAACCCCACAAAATACTTCAGATCCCTGACAAAACACAGGGAGCAATGAGGAGCCACCAGACTGGCTCCTAACCCAGGGCTGGATGCTCTCTGCAGACCCTAGAGTGATTTAAGCCTTTACGTGTAACTCATCAGCACAGGATGTTGCAAACATGTTAACCACTGGCACTGATTTTTAAAAATATGAATAGACTATTAACGTACTACTCTAGTCTTGACTTGCAGAGGCAAAGTATACAGTATAGAATTAAAAAAAAAAAACCAAACTATGATAATGTCTACAATTATTACTTCCATGCCCAAATCGGAATAATCTTGTAGAACTGTCACTTCTTCTGAATATCAGTAGAAAGAGATTTCAGAATTTCTCTATAACTAGATTAGGAGTGAGAAGGGTATTAAAAACCTCAAAGCTCCCTCCTTCCCCTTCTAAATAATGAGAAAGAAGAGAGAAAAGCGGGCATTTTTAGGGATCTTGCACATCTCCCTTTTCAACTGAAGGCAAAAGATCCTTAAGAGTAAATGTAGCTTAGAGCACATGTTTACACTAACTGCTGTACAGTGTACACTTCAACCTGCACTCTACAAGCACACAGAATAACTACAAAATTAATTGCCTAAGCTGATGAAGACTTATCGTCTTACCGTATGACCCTGAGCTCAATAAGCATCTCTCGAACAAGCCCAGCTTCCCCCCACGTACCTCTGCATCCGTACTTATGCCGGTACCAAATGTGTTAAAGAATCAGATGTTTCAGAATGTTAGTTGATTGTGCTGCATTTCAAGGCATTTTGTTAGGTCAGCATCTGACATCTGCACTGCTAAGCACTTGCAACCCAGTTGTTCATGCATCACCCCAACAAGTTTCCGTAGCAGCGTCCCAGAAGAAGAAAGAAACAACATCAAATAAGGTGATACTATGGCCACTACTTCTGTTTTCCAATTCTGCAGGTTTGTGGTGACTGAAGGTCGGTCTGCGCATTATGCAGACTCTCTCCTTCACTGGCTCCAGAGATCAAAAAATCCAGTGTAACCACGTGGAATTATTCGTAGATTTCAGGTGTCTTTCACACTACCAATCTTCATAAATAGGAGGAAAAGGTATTTATTTGTAAGAAATGGTTTAGTCTTGACAACTCACAAGGAGATTTGGTAACAGAGTTCTCAGACTTGCAACTCGATAGTTCCAAGAAAAGTAGTTGTTTAAAAAATAGGGGCCAATTTATCACTATCATAGGCAAGACAAGATGACAGAACTTGGAACTGAAGTTTATTTAAAGTTTTACATACGGCAATGGGTTGATCTGTCAGACTGGAAGATATATTCTTACCATTGGTTCCTCCAACCTAATAACAGTAGGAGATAAAGTTACTCCTAAAATGGATTTAAGGGAAAAGGTTCTCAGGCAGCAATTTGTGCTCACAAGTACTCGCAATGTGGCTTTTCTTCTTAAGAGAGACGCTGCCCTGTTACTCGGCACAACCAACCACCTGCACCCAGACCAGACCACCAGGCTTCCCCAGAAACCCGTCGATGCCTGCCTGCACTGGCAGAGGGAACTTGCAAGAGCAAACCTCCAGGGGAAGCATCCTCCTAACTGAATTTTCTTTTTGCTTTGGTCTCCTGAACAAACACAGTTAACCACCCTTTCTCCCAACTGCTTCCTTCCCCAAATACTTTGAGACACTGGTAGATTTCAAATACATTCAGGAGAAGGTATTAAATTCCTGTATATTTTAAGGAGGGGGAAGAAAGATACAAATTAACTCCTCCACTAAGGCAAAGTCCTTCCTGTGAAGTTACCAGCTGCTGAACTGCTGGGTGACCAACAGAGGTACACCTACTGGCCAAGTCACCAGCAACACCTGCTTTCACCCTGCCCAGAAGGTCCTTCAAGTGCACAAGAAACCGAGGGCCCCAAGAACATGTGAGGGGCGAGTTTCAAACAGCACAGTGAAGGAAGAGGGAGGCCGAACGCAGATCCTAAAACCTTGGGCTTCATCATCAGCTCCACCCTCCTCCTCTATGCTTTGTTCGTTTCATGGGGTTTTTGTCCTGTAAGTGATGATGGGTCTTGCATGTTGCGCAATCTAGAATCTGAAGACTGCTCCATTAGAAGTTAAAGACTTACCACCCTGTTTCATCCTCTGCTGTATAAAACAATCCAAATAACTGGAAATACTTCAAACCTTAACAGTTACACATGCTTGTACAGAAGCAATTTTTTTCCCCAAAAATATGCTTAGATTGACATAGAATTCTTTTGGAGTCTATCAGAAAGCCACAGTTATTTTAGCAGGCTTAAGACACGCACATGCATATCTTTTTATACCCTGAGACACTTTTTAAAAAATATTTTTATGATGTTAAGTAAAGCTTAAGTTCTAAGTATCCTATAAATGTTTAAGTATTGGAGAAAAACAGCCTTCCATCGTCTCTCTTCCTAGGAAAGATATATTTCGCATTTCTAGCAGAGATGCCTATAACTGACGAGTTCATATCTATCTTGGGTATCGTAACTGATGGGAAAGCCTAACTGTAAGAGTTAGTGAGCAGCGAATTAAGGAAAATTGTGAATTAAGACAGTTCTCTAAAAAAGCACCAGAGCTCCTTAAATGAGATATGTATTATTCAAGAAAGCAGTTATGCTGTGCAGTAACTGGCACAATTCTGCATTTTACATTATCAGCATTGAACATATATTTGACCATTAACAACAACAGTAATTAATGCAAAAAAAAAAAAACGCCTTTACTTAAAGCACAGCCCCACCAGATATATAAGCAACAGCTCTGGAGACTAGAAAACCAGCGTCTACAAAGATTAACTGTAGCGAAGTCAAACTGGGAAGAAAAGAGCGGATTACTTCAGCATTTTCCTTACACAAGGAAAGATGCAGCGCACAGACAGGACTTAACCAGTTGCAAGCACAGAAGACAGAAGCACATTTGTAGTGATGTTACAGCACAGACTACAGTAAATAATAAAATAACCACGGGCTTAAGTACATTTGAAAGCTCCGAGCAGCCTCTGTCAATACCAATAATATCTTCATTCACTACTGCCTCTTTCATATTTGCAACATCTTCACAGAGACTAAACAATATCAAGTGCTTAGCAGTGACAGTGTCAGGTTGCAGCCAAACATTAGCCTAAAAACAAAAACAAACCCTGCTTTTGGCAGACAGACCTTAACATCAATGGACTAGCTGATGGGACTATTCACCAAGGGGTTTTGGTTTTGTCTGGGGGGGTGTTACATTTAACAACAAGCATTCTAGCTGCTTCTGAGGCTGCAACTACACAAAAGCCAACAAGTATCAGTGCACGCAAATATGCAAGCATGCAAATTTTAACATTTGTACAACTGTACACACATCAAAAATTTAACACTACAGCTACAGCACACAGGACGAAGGAAGGTAGCTTGCAGTGAGTCACTAAGAAATCCAACTCCAGATGTGACAACATTGGCCTTGCGTTCAAAAAATAAACTTTACGTTAAGACAAAGCTGTACAGATTCTTTCTAGTTTCACACTGTAGTTCTTACTGTTTGCGGATAGGAGAGCGGACGTAGTCTGTCATAGTCCTCTTGACCAGCTGTATCCCACAAACCCAGGTTGACCGGTTTTCCATCAACCATTACATTAGCAGAGTAGTTGTCAAAGCTAAATAATAAAATAAATAAAAAAAAAGTTAGCTGCATCAGACTTGCAGTAAAACAGGGCACCCAAGGACTTTTTCCTACAGAGTTCTAATTGGGAACACTGCAAACGGAAACATTTTTATTGCATCTTTCTGCTCCCCAGAAACAGTAAAGTTGTTCTTTAAATACTGAGCCTGGTTCGGGTAATGGAAGGAAAAAATAAGCACAGCAGACTTGGTCCAGCCTGTGCCGAAGTCATCTATTTCACCGCTCTTCCAAAGGAAGTGCTAATCTCAGTAACTGGGGGGAAGCAAGTGATGCACTTTGCAAACACTTTCCAGTCTTAGTGGGACATTCAACAAGTTAATCTGTCTCGTTTTGTAAGACTTAAAATAGAAGATACATGAGCAACAACCAAGGAATTCTCAATGCCAACAGCAGGTAATAAAAAAACCGGCTTACTAATGCTGCTAATCAAAACCCCCTCCAATGAAATACCAAAGTTAATTACCAGTGGCCAGTACAGGTGTAGTTTTTATCTCACTGCTACTGCAGGCACAGAGGTTTTAATGACTTGTTAAGGCTAAATGAATGAAGTTCACTGGGAACACAAGCATACTATAATGCAAAAATCTGAATTTTAAGACCAAAATAAGGAAACAGGAGTAATTACGACAAGGCCTTGGAAAGGTAATGCGAGTCATCTGTAAATCCCATTAGAATGTATTGTGTTATCTGAAAAACTCACCAATACTTAACAAACAGCAAGATAGCCAGATAAGCATAGACATATCCAAACAGGGCAAAGCAGCTGCTCATGTACAGAACCCTCCCCACACCAGGCACTCAAAAAGAGAACTACACTAATACTGATACTGACAAATCCTTACATGCAGGAAAGTGGGAAGCACCAAAATAAATGAGTCCCCACAATCTTGTCTAAGGAGCTACAGAGCTGTGGCTGGCTTAGCACAGGATGGGCGGTAGCACAAAAAAGTAGAAGGAACAAATAAAACAAAAAATCTCTAGTCATATAAGCAACCATTTCTGATGATATGATGTTTTCCAAGCTGTTCAGCCTTGGGACTGCTTATTATGAATGATACTGAAGACAGAAATAACACAGAATTTTAAAGAGAACAGCATCTGATAAAATGTTAGTAAATATTAGTCCCCAATAAACTCAGAGTCCCCAGTAGGCCTAGAGAGCAGAGGCGCAAAGCTGATGGAGCATGAACAAGCACTGCTATGACTGTGCTGAGCAGTAAAAGCCCAAAGTGCTTCTCCTTACACACACAGAGACACTCAGTTAAACACTGAAGATGAATCTGGGGGGTGCTCGCAGCCAATTCAAATAAGGAATATGGAACGGCAGTAACCACGGAGGAGTTGACAAAAATGAGTTCTTGGGATTTTATAAATACTTACACAGTGGGTATATATTCTCCAGGAAATGCATTGGTTGTGTAACTGATGAGTAGGCATGTTTTACCTACAGCACTGTAAAAAAGAGAAAGTTTACATGTAAAACACATTCACCTTGAACAATGAGAAATAATATTGCTTTTAGGGAAGAAGACCGATTACATCCAGCCACCCAAGGAACAACTGACTGTCAGTAGTCACTATTGTGCAAGAAAACAGCTAAGAGACTGTAGCCTTAAAACTGCTGGCAATACAAACACACCTAATATAAACATCCATTTTTAAAACTAGTAAATTACCAAATTTTGTTAATCTTTAGACAAAAAGAACCCACAAGTATTAATGAGACTATTCAGTCAGATGACTTGCAGGTATTAGTACTCAACACTGCCTTACTCCAGCTCCCTGAATTTAAAGATGACCCTGAAAAGTATTTCCAGATACCTTTTACACAATACCAAAACTGTTATCTTTTCCAGGAAATGGTATACTTTCACATAAGTAAAGTTTGAAAAAGCTTGAAAATACTATTTCCCAACACACTGTTACTTTTGAGTATTTGAGGAGCAAATAAAAAAATAAGTATAATCCTCACAATATTTATTGCTATTGCAAAATTACCCCCCACATGCATTCATCAACTATTCAAACATTTCATTAACTGATTTATCTATAAATTACATTCCAATATTGGAGAGCTTGGAACACAAAACCTTTCCCCACCAATCCAACTCTGAACAGCCTCAAATGGGGGCAGGAGAAGGTTCTTTTCCAGGTTTCCATCAAAACTCTGGCAGCCAGCTCCTTCCCTCCCCGCATCTTATATCTCAAGTCAAACATCAGATTAACGACACCACTGAATTTGTGTTAGTTTCAGTCAAAGGGTTGGAAGACACAAGAGCGGACATTTCTTTTTTAAAATAGACCCTACAAAGTGTGTTTCTAACACTGCAGACAGGTTCCCAGGCTGGCTTCTCACTTGAAGCGCATAATCCTTTTAACAGTGCGAGAGATTCCAGGGGTGAGTGTGCAACTAGTTCCTCAAAAGCAATAGTGCCCAGCTAGCCTTACAGTCTTCCCTGATCACTCCTGATCCAGACAAACTCCCATACAAGGAAAAATGCATTGTCTTGCAGATGTTTTATCATACAAGGATTTGCTCAAAGCAAGTCAGCAGTAACTGTGAAACCATACTGTACTCACACATATAATCTTGCCATTAGTGTTAGGCTTGACTCACGAGCCTCCTGAACAAAATCTTTCACAAGCTGAAGGAACTCATTACAGTTTTAGTCTAGAACTACAGTTAATATAAAACCAAAACAAACAAAAAACCCCCGAGAACTAAATGCTATTACTAAAAATACCCTATTAACCTTTAGCTTCTGCAGAAGAAAAAAAAAAAGTAACTCAGCAATAAGCTTTAGTGAAGGGCTTTCTCCAGCTGCAAGCGTTTTGAGGCATTCCTATCTGAATTTTACTATGTAACATCCACTTAAGTCACTGCATTTCTTCTCTTTATTTGGAAGCACGTGAACTGTCCCTTCCCAAAGGGTGTCTTTAAAACATTATTTAAAATGATTTCACACTCAATATTAACCAACCACCCTTGCCTAGTGACTCACAGTTTAAGCCAGGTTAAGTAAATTTGAGCTTTGTCACAACCACAAGTTAGCCCGTACGTTGTAGCTCAATCTGTAACAAGTGTCCATTAAACTTCAAGCAGTTCCATACTGCCTTAGCCCAAGACATTACTTGATAGCAGCATCTGACAACATCAGCTTAAATGCCTGAGCTATGGAAAAGTTGCTTCAGTGTGCAAAATTACCTAGGATTTTATCTTACAAGCCCATTTTTTAATTGTAATTTTATGTTTCTCATCTGACACCTAGCTTAACATCCCATCTGCTGCAGCTCACTCTGATCATACCAGGCAGTTTTCCACATTACTTTTCACAGCTGCTTCTAAGGAAACTAGATGTCAGCTCCTTGCACAGTCTGAGGCATTTGGTTTGGATTTTTTTTTTTTCCTTTCAGCATGCACTCTCTTTTACCAAGACACAACAAGAGGGGGCATTTAACTCTGTTCTTGAGAAGCACAATCTCTGAAGGTTCTCCTGTAGTAACAGCCTTAAGACACACTTGTGTTCAAAAGCAGGGGAGGGATTTGCCCTTCAAAAACTTCTGTGGGAAAGAATCAGGGAGCAGAGAATGCAACTAACTAATTTAAACAGCTGTCAAAAGAGAAGATGCCATCTTATCTCTTGCACTAGCACTCACTGAATCTGTAACAAGCTGGAACTAGGAGTTAAGGGAAGCTACTCACTCCGCCTCCCCCATAAGGACAACTTGCTATTTTAGCTCCCTGAGCTATCAGTTAGATCGTTTGAATATATTGCTGAACTGCACTCACGACGCTATAAAGCAGGTTACTCTGGTCCAGCTTACAAAGGACAATGTGAAAACCTTCAAAATCCCAAGAGGGGCAAAAGCCATCAGCTTCTTTGGGAAATTTCTTTAGGCACAGACGTTACGTGTTCTCACACTTCTAGAACCTGTTGGTCTGACGCTTCATTTTCCAGTAAGTTCATTACAGGTCATCTAAGCTGCTAACAAACTAATGTCGAACTCAACCGTTTTCAGCAGTGGATCAAGAACTTTTCTCTGCACCCAGGCTCCTTTGCTCACCTTGCACTGAAACTGGTGAGTCTGCTCTGGCTAATCAGAACAGCGCAGGAAGGAGGTGGCGAGAGATTTCATTCCAAGCCTGGAAGTGCCTGTAGTGTGTTTCTGCAGCACCAATCGGCCAGAGTAATTTAAACAAGAACAAACACGTTCAACAACCCTGTTTCAGACTTGCTCCATCTAGGTTTCCTGCTTCCCTTGCCTTTTGGCTCACCGCCCTACAAATCAGATCATTATGGTCACCGGCCTTAAAAATAAACACCAATGCCTACCATTATAAATAAAGTACATCCTCTAAGTATTTTATCAACTTTTTGATACTTTCAACTTCTGTATTAAAGCAACTCCCCTAAAGAGAGTTCCAACTGTTTGGCAAAATATAAATCTCTGTATGTAAAGGCCAAGACTAAGAAACTAAAATAACACCAAACCGAGATTAGTCATAACAAGATTTCTAGCAACTACTTAATCATAGCTCTGTCCACCCACTATTACATAAATGAAACTAGTAACATTTGACTGTAATTTAAAATATGGCCTACAGAAATCCAGTGTTTTAACCACTTAATAAGCAAAAGGCTTACAAAAGACGGTACCGAGTCTCTTACTGCTTGCAGGTACCATCCAGGAATTAATGTATTTATATAACTGCATATGTATTAATTCTTGAAAGTAAAACATGTCATCTCTTTCCTGGCCTTATTTACACTAACAAGCTTTATGAAGTTTCCCCACTGCATTAGAGCTGCCGGGAGCCACAAGACGCAATGAAAATGCCATTGGAGGACCTGCACCAGCATTTCTTCCACCATAAACGCACCAGAGCTGCACAGATCATTGAGAACCTCCTGCCACTAAAAACTGCTTGGGAGAATTTAGTTCCCATTTGCAGCCATGGTAGTGGAGGCCAGCTAAAGTACTGACTGGTTTAATTCTGGAAACACAGATACCTGCAAACAGGCAGCAGCCTTCATAAAAAGCTTTATGTCATTTTTCTTTCTCTGATCCACACGAACTACCTCCCTTAGCAGACACCATGCACAACAGCCCAGGTCTTCACTCAAATATTAAACAGTAGCTGAGATTCCTCTAGTAGCACCCTCAGATCAAAAAGTTCAGTATTCTTGCTAGAGTAGGTTTAGTTACATACAGCTCTGCCAGATAAGTTGTTTTACTCGCTGTGACACACCCTCTCCTAAATATGCTGTTCAGTACCTACAATGCTGCCTTTTTTTTTTTTTACTTTACAAGTTTGGTAACAGAAGTTCCTAAATTTCAAGCCACTGTACTCTCTACAGATTGCACTGGAGGGACATGATGTGTCCAGCATCTTACACAAACACTGCACTACATTCAACAAGGAGCCGATTACCCTACCCCCCGGCTTCTCAACAAATCTATCAAATCAAAGCTATCTCAACAAGCTATCAAATCAAATACAGTATGGCTTTAGCAGGTAAGGCCTCAAGTTAAGCAGAATTCCCAACAGGGACTCTTAGTTCACTGCTCTTGTTCTTACAGTATTTCTATAATTAAAAAATGCCTACAAAAGAGTGCAAAGTGTGACCATTTCTAGTCACATCTAGTAACCGTTTCTCAAAAACGCAGAACTTCCCCGACATCACTGGAGACTTCACACCACTTAACAGCTGCCTTTTCAGAGTGAAAACAAAAGCTGCTAAAAATAACTTACACCAATGCTTTTTCTCAACTGTCAATCAACAGCAATTCCTGCAGTTACTCAAGTGGAGTACTCTTCATTTCTCCTGCACATTCCTACTGCTCTGTATCATCAAGAAGTCAAAGCAACAGTTGCCATTTATTTTTCCCCAACACCACCCTCACAGTGAAGAAAAAAGGGTATGATAGCCAACTAACACACATGCCATGTTTTTCTAGTCAAATTAATTGCCTAAACAGATACTAACCAAAGCTGTAAGAACAAACATGAGTTACCTATGAGAAAGCCTACACATTGACAAATTAAGAGAAGAATAATCACACAGGTACTTCTACAGCTTTATTTTGTTCCTAGCAGATCTTTGTGCAGGGTACATAAAACAATACCCAAGTTTTATATTACGTGAGCAAATCTTTAACTTGCATTGTTTTACAGAAACACTAAGGCTTTAGCCTTATCTAAGCCAAACACTACACATCTCCTAGAATACCTGTAATGGTTGAACTTTTGAAGCAGCGGCGCAGAGAAACATAGTTAAGTATGTTTTAAAAACACTGAATGGAGAATGATACAAAGCTACCAAAAATGAGCAACTGTACCTGAATGGAGCCTTAAGAGATACTTGCTTCTAACTAAGGAAGAAGGAAAACAAATTGAACCACTGTATTTTGTTCACACATATGTACAAAACTCAGGCAGAATTACACTGCTTTCATTTCCAAGACAAACAGCAATAAACATGTTAGGAACTGGGATGGTTTACAAAGCAAATGATGTAAAGAACTCTTTCGTTGAATGCATTACTGAATATTATACAGTTTGTCTGTGCTGAGTTCTCAAATCTAGTGGAGGAAGTAGACTGAACTTTTTTCCCCCACCCAAAATGATGCATTGCATTTATTTACAGCATTGCCACAAACACAGTTCAGTTGAATTAAGAAAAAAAAAGTCGAAAAGCAAATTTGTTGGTTTTAAAAATCAATATAACCATAGTTATCCTATCTGGAATCAAAGAATTACTTTACTATGAAAAGTCTTCATTTGTCAAGATACCACTTCATGTTCATATTGCTCAAAATCTTACACAGCAAGTCAAAACAAATCGGTCACACAGAGTAAATTTATCTTTCAACCATACTTTTTAGGAAAGGTACATCTTAAAAAACAAACCACAAAAAAAAAACCCACACACAAATAATTTGAAGATTAAGCCACCACGTGAAATTGCAGGCAGTGGCAAGACCATTTAGCTACACTTCACTCCTCTGTCATCTACAGGAGTTTGCTGTGATACCAATTATGCTCAGCCTACACTGGCATTTTTGTTTCTCCTAAGGGGGGAAAAAAAAACCAAAACCTCTCAAACTGTGTAAGACAAGTCTTGTTTTCCAGCTGGCCTATGATGCTCCCCTGAGCTCTAGCATCCAGTAAGAGAAAGAACGCCTCTGACTTGGGGGGAATAGCATCATGGAGGATATTCAAAAGTAGCAAACACACAAACTCTTTCCTCGCCACAATTCCAGCATTCCTCGCGTTGAAATCCAACAGCTAAACTTAGGTTACCTCTACCCTACAAAGCATCCTCGAGTTGTTTCACATATTAGCAACACCATATTAGAACGCTGTAGGTCTAACAGTTCTTTGCAGCAAGTAAACCGCTGATTATTCGTATTCCAAGTGCTTTATTAGCCCCCTTTAGGCAGGAGCCCCCAAGACCAGCCGCACACACTCAGAAAGCAGCCCCTGCTCACAAGCGTTTCTGACCCGCTTAGAGTTCAGCGCATTTCGCTTAGTTTTACTGCAAGAATCGGATGCCAAAAATTAAGCTACAAACAGCAGCGTGTTACTTTCACAAACGGTATTTCAAATCCATATGAAATTTCTCCTATCGTTAAAGCGCGGTAAGTTTTTTCCCCAGCACACCCGGCCCGCTCCGGCGCGCCCAGCGCTGCGCGGGACGGGTGCGGGGGGGGGGAGGGGGCGCCCCGCCGCCCAGGCCTCGCACACCCCCCGCCCGCGGCAGCCGCTCCCCTCAGCGCCAGCGAGTCACCCGGCCCCCGCCACAGCGCCCACCCCCGGGGCGCCATCCCCAGCCGCCACCCGGGGCTCGGGGGGAAGCCAGCACCGGGGGCCCCGCCGCCCCGGGACACCCCAGCGGCAGCCCCGCCGCCCGCTGCCGCGGCGGCCACCATTTGCTCGCAGCGCTCCCCGCCGTGCCCCACGCTTCCCTCCCCTCCCCCGCCACCGGCAGGAAGCCGCGGCCGCCACCCACTCGCCCCCACCCCCGCCTCGCCGCCGACCCCGGCCAGCCCCCGCGCCCCTCAGGGGCCGCACGGCCGCGCCCGAGCCCCGCCGCGGGGGCGCCCGCAACTTGCGGCGGGGCCCGGGCGTCCCGCGCCGCTCCCGGCCCCACGGGCCCCCCCTCCAGCCCCCGGGAGCCGGCGGAGCTCCTCATGGCGAGGGCCCGACCGAGGGGTCCCCTCACACTTACCCGTCGCCCACCACCACACACTTGATGGCCTGCATCGGGGCTGCGCCGCGGCGGCGGGTGCTGCTGCTGAGCGGGGCGGGGAGGGCCGCGCAAGAAGGGAGCCGGCGGCGGTCTCCGCACCGGGTCGCGGCCGCCTCCGCCCTGTGCCTGGCAGCGGGGACGAGGCAGCGGCCACCACCCAAGGCGGGGAGAGGGAGGACTGCGGGGAAACAGGAAGCGGCCGCTCCACTCACATCCGGCCGGGCTGCGCTCGGCCCCCGCGGCCCCGCCTCCGGCCCTGCTCGCCGACACCCCGCCCTCACGGGGAGCCGCTTCGGTGCCGCCACTTCGGGCCTCTTCGGCCAGACGGCGCGCTGAGCCGAGCGGGCTTCGGACCGCTTCGGCAGCGCTCGGGTTTCTCCGTCGCGCAGGGAGGGCTTCGGGAGGGCTTCGGGCGCGCTCGGCACCGCTCACCTCCGAGCAGCAGCGGCCGCCATGCTTGTGCTACTAACCCAGTCCGGCAGTGGGGGCCTGCCTCCGGCTTCTCCGCCTCAGCACTGGGGAGGCCCCCAGGGTGACACCCCCTCCCCTTTTTTTTTTCTTCTTTAATCAGTCAGAGCCGTACTGAAACGTGATGTCATGTGCTGGCGCTGCGGAGGCAGCAGGCAGCCCCGTGCGGCGAGCAGGGCTGGTGGCGGCTGCAGGCCGCGGGGAGCAGCCCCCTCAGCGGGGAGGCCGCGCTGCCGTCTCCGCCGGCGCCCGGCCGTGGGTGCGAGTCAGGGCATCACCCCGCACCAGCCGCCTGCACCGCTCGCTGCTGGTGTACTGACCCGGCAGCCACCCTGTCGCATCGCGACAAACCCCTCTCAAAACAAAAAGCGGCCTTCTGACACCTTCCGGCAGAACCCTATAGCATCGACCCGCAACCTAATTCTTCACATCTCATGAAGCACGTTAATGCACAATTAGGTTTGCCCTACAGATGTACTGAGCTGACGTAACTCAAGTCACCGGAGACGACCCGCAGCGCTCCTGCTGTGCTGCTGTGGGTAGATGCTCATTTGCCCCAGGCAGCCATGGGACCGTCCATCTCACCCAGTGTGCCAGCACAGCGTGCAGCCAAAACGCTTCCCTTCATCGACGGATCTTCACTCTGCCCTCCCTGCTCCCGATGTGCTATGACATTAATTAACTGCTGGCAAGTTTTAGACCAGATCACTCCACAGTCATTCTTCACAAGATGGGACAGCCCACTGACTGTCAGGCTACACGGAGCCTTGCGTTTCTTTTTTCCCCAAGCAAACCAGTTATTTTCAGGAAATACTGAAGTAAAAGTCAAGCAGAGCAGGTGTGATCATCCCAGGAGTCTTTTTAATTTCTACAGTTAGTTCTTGCCATAATTCTACTTAGCAAAGAAGCTTCTGGTTGGACTGATGCACACAGCCACTATTCCCTTTGTTTGCACTGCCACCCATTCCTCAAAGAAAGTATGAGGAAGGGGCCCGTGCACATGCTGCTTCTGCAAAGTGATGCTGAATTCACTGAAATTTATATAGTGTACCATAACAGGTGGTTTTCTAGTGATTTGATCTCCTAGTAATTTCAGAACATTTCTAAATTATTTTGATACCACACAGCAACCTGATCAGTGGACAGAGCATTCCCCAATGTTTACTTCCATTTTTCTTTCGCGGAGCAAAGATAACTGTCAGATGGTTCACATCAGTGAGGAAAACATTGTAACTGTTGCTGTGAACTGAAAGGCTATTTTTGGAACACTTGAATATCCATGTTCCCTCATACAGATGGAAGCCGAAATGACTTGTCATTTCAGCTACGTATCCTTAAAGCCAAGACTGCCGCTGTCAATGACCTGGCAACTGTTCTCTACCCGGCAGCCAGGAGCTGCGGAAGAGAGGTGTGGGCAGTATCGCGCAGTGCTCCTGCTGTTCTTGGCTGCCACCACTGCTTTTGGGGCCTTTGAGATACTGCACAGAAATAGAGCAGACATGAAGACTGTCTAATTTTTGTTACAGTCCTGGGGAGACCCATTGCATGGGAGATTCAAGGCACATGCAAAACTGCTTCTTATTTTCCCACCACCTACCTATTCCTCCACTGTTTTTTGTTTTGTTTTGTTTTTAATCTAGCGTAAAACAAATGGATTATTAGTTTTTTACATGAAAAAGAGGCACAACAAAATTTACAATACTGTTACAAAATAGCATACAAAAACAGGGATGAAGGCTATAGTAGAGAAAATACATTGGCACAAACTGCTTTTATGATCTGTCATGAGACAAGCAATGTTTCAGTGCTCCTCCACCCCATTCTTTTGGGACTAATTGTTTTGCATTGTCAAAAAAATACTTGAGTTAAAACTCAAGCGTATACTTTGAATTTTTTTTTAAATTGACAGGTTTATACCCAATTGAATTTATAATCACCAACATTAGAAAATACCTAGACAAATATTTACTGTTACTCATTATAAACCATATTACAGTTTGGATAGATGATGATGGTAACAGATTTATAAATTTTTTCACCACACATTTGTAAATCTTTATTTCCTCAAATATGATAAAAAGGAGCCTTTAGGAATTGCTCAAAATTGTGTATTTGCAATCCTAGTTGGTATCTCTTTTAAAGTAACTTTCCTTATTTGCCCTGGAAGACAAATTGTTACTTGTGTGTATGCTCCTTAGAATACATGATGTGTTAATTATTCTATTATTAAATTTTACTATAGTTCACTATATATATATATAGTGTGTATATATATATACACACTATATCTTACTATATAAGCATATACTTATTCTTGCATCTTTTTTAACTAGTATGTAGTGTATTTGTTTTTAAACAAACAAATAACTTCAATGGTGCTACAAATGCTTAACACTTAACAGCAGGTATGTTTTTTTCCCTGAGAACAGAGAGGAGAGTGTGACACGGGGAAGATATTGAAACATTAGTTTGACAAAAAAGAAACTTAGAGAGCAGTATGAAAGGCAGGGCAAGGGAATGAGAAGTTAATAACAAACACCGTTGTATTATATATAATAGTTACAAATGCACTACACAGAGATGTGAAAAATAAATAATGAATGGCAGTAACAATAACCAATTATAAATCTTTCCATAATTCTGATAAGATCATGAATCATAAAGTTGAGGCTTAGATCAGTCCTAATATTGCTCCACAATCTATCACCTTATTTTCTCTCATCCATTACAATTGTTGAAAGTCTTTTTCTTAGACACTAAGAGGAAATCATTATTTTAAATTGTTTTGGATACTGTCTGAATGTGTTCATTGTGTATGTGCTGGCACTGAAGGAGCATTATTCTCCTTTGTGGATGGGGAGTGGCAGGGTAATCACGCTGATGCAATACTGGAAAGTTCTACTCACTATGACACAGACTATCAGCATTACAGAGACAATAATTATTTGCACTTTTATAGTATCTTTCATCCCAACTATTACTGTCTTCTTTAACATGTTAGTTCATTGATAAAGCCACAAACAAATGCACAGAGCGGTAGTGAGGGACCAGTATACACATTGTAGATACAGGGAAACATGTCAGTGAAATGAACAGAACACCTAAGAGTGATTCACAGGTCTGTTCTCTGACTTCTAGATGACACTTCCTGCTGACACCAGTTCTGTTCAGTCACCTTCAGGAAACAGCATGCTACAGTATCTAGAACAAAAGTAACAGCCTGTCTTTACCAATAGCATAAAAACTTCTAGGCACAAAAAGTTGTAATCTTAATTCACAGCTACTTGAAACTAGGGGGTGGACTGAAGTGCAAGAGCCAATTTTGCATGAAGCACAAGCATATCACAAAGTGTCAGAGGGTGGAATAAGGTTTTTGACATACTGCACTCTTCTCTCTTTAGATATTTGTAATAAAATCAGAAGCAAAAGACCCCACCCAAAACAACTGAAGAGAGATTTCTCTTACTGGAGAAAAATGGTGTTTTCAGATGCTTTTGCATCTTAAAATAGCTAAAAGAATTGTCTTTAAAAAGTTTCACTTAACGCTTGGTTTTATACTAATTTTAGATGGTGGTAAAAGTCAGGTGATTGATGATGTAGTATTAGGGGTATAGTAAATGGTAGAAAGCAATCTTAATGCACAGCACTAGGCACACAAAATTCCTTCCTGGACTCTAGTTCCACCTGTGGTGTTACCTGCCTTTCTGGCCTGTCACTCACTGAGCCCCTCTGCCTTCCTGCTTTTAAAAAATCAGGATAGCAGTACTTACTCAAGCTGTTTGGGTAGTAACTAGCACTTAAAGAATCACACCTAAAAGTTGCCTGAGATTCTGAAGTTTTTTGCTTAATGATCTTTGAATTCTTTAGTTACGTGTCTTCATCAAGCTAATGGAGCACACAGTTTTAATTAGGAAAGTGACACTATCACTGTGAAGGAAATTCAGAACACCTTCACTGAAGTTGGGGAGATACTGTGACATAAAATTCATGTTTGAAAATAACATAATCCACAAGCAGTGGTCTGCAATTTTTAGATATTCCAGGCAGACATTTTTTGCATGATGAGTTTCCTGAGTGTTGGAAAAAACCTGTACTAGCATGTGATACGTACGTTGTTCAAATATAGTACTCAGTCTGCTCTAGAGGAACCAAAGCCAGCAATAAAAAAGGAACCACAACTTTTAAATGTCAGCATTTGCTGCATCAAAGAGAACAAATTAAAGAAGCGTAACAATAAAATGTTAGTATATAAATCACTACATTAATAATGAAGCAGTGTAAAATAAATGCATCACATTCATGTGATATTAGCATAGATGATTTAACTCATAACATATACAACAGAAACAACTCCTGTATTTTCTTTAGGTAGCTTCTGATAAATACCTCTTCTGTCAAGAATTTCAGTTATAAAAACCACATAAGGCTTTGCATTCACTTACGTCAACCCTCAGGTTTAGCAAGCAGCAACAGACAGTGCTTACTACAGTGAGAACCGTTGTTGAAAGCAGTGGGACTATGCACAGTAATCCCTGTATGTGGCTGTAAGCTTTCTGGAATAGAGACATCATTATATATTTATAAACAAGGACCTGAGACTTCTCTGTGTCACTTCATTTTTTTATCGCTGTAACTCCCTCAGCAGAAATATGGGAATAAGCCTTTTTATAACTGTCCACATCACATCATGCCTTGAGGTGAGGCATTGCTGAAGTACACAATGCGTAAGCTGCAAGTTCCCCTCAACTTCTACCTATCTTGATATCAAGCATTTCACAGAAATGAGCCTTAAAATATTAAGGAAAAGGATAAAGGTTTAACTATTACATAAGCCCCTTCAGTATTACTTCAGTATTTACTGCCTTCCACTGTCCAATCATTTTTCACATGAATAAAGACCAAAGGCTACAAGCTTTGACCTGGCCACTGGATTTGCTTAGAAAGATTTCCTGTTTCTTTTGCTCCAGGCTTGCAGAGCAGCTTATGGACTTTAGGAGAGCTAGCACCTAAAACGACCAAGTCTTCTATGGTCAGTTTGTGTGAGGACAGATGGATGGGCAAGAAGCCTGCTTCCCTCTGTCCTGCTGCACAGCTGTGACTCACATCCCAGCTAACAACTGCTCTTGGAGTGGAAAGCAAGGCGATAACCAGACAGCTTCAAAACCACATTAGATCAAAGCCAGAAATTAAAATCAGTGGTTCCTCATATAGCACAGTCAGCATTCGGAACAGAAATGCACATTTATTACAGAAATAAGACAACTGTCAAAAAGGGATGATATATTCTGGAACGTATTCCTCACTAGAACCATTTGTAGAAATTCTGAAGAACTTTTAAGAGGAATAAATAAGTTTAAACTAGCTTATTTTAGCATAAGTAGAATATAGAAATTGTATGAAAAAACTTACTTTTTTTTTTCTCAGTTATTGTATACTGATAAGCTGCTATGTAACAATTTCTGTGAAGAGGAAGACTTCCCAAAAACGTTTGATTTATCCTCCATTTCCTAAATATAGAAATTACAGAACTGTCCTGTTTGCAAAACAATCGAGGTCAATGACCTTTCTGTTTTACCAGGAGATGCAGTTGGGTGGCTGGTATTTCTGCTTACTTCTGGCAGCTAGGTATTTTGATATAATGTTAGACCCTGCTTTTATTAAACTGATGACAAATACCCGTTCCAATGAGGTCTTGTGCCTTTTTAATATTGCCTGTGTTGGAGTACCAATGCTCCTCAGTGCCAGCTGTGTGCAACAGGGTTATAACACAACAGCTTCTGCAAGAGTTCCTACTATTGGTAGCCTTCCATGTATCTATAACTTGCCAACACTGTGTTGTGAGAATCCAGTGTGTTGCACACTGAATTTTCTGACAGATTTTAGAGAGAGGGGGCTCTAAGCTTGACATTGTCACAAACCAAAAGAGTAAACTGAATACTTTTGCCACCAGGGTCAACAAGCTCTCTGAGGGGCGCCTGGGATTCCAGAATGCCAAGGCAGATCACTGCTGGGGAAGGAAAGCATGGCGTCAGCAGATGGGCTGCCACAGCTGATGACAAGTTTCCTTGCAGTCCTAAAAAACCCACTCACAAGAAGGGGTTTGTTAGGAACCATCTGGGTTGTTTTTAACTGAACAAAAAAGTACAGATCACAGGAGCTGAAGAGGACAAAATGTTTTATTGTTTAGGATGTTTTTACTTTTCCTCCTTCTCAAGTTTCTGTTATGATCTCGGTCTTTTGCAATCATTTTATCAATCATTTTATGCAATTTTTGCATACATAGGAATGGATATAAAAAGGCAACAGAAGGAAAGAACTGCAAGCATATATAATGCTAAACTCTGTCCCATATAAATACTGAGTGTTTGTAGTTTATGTTGTTATTTGTTCTTACAGAGAGTCCTGGAGACTTGATCACAAGCGTAAGGATTACTCTGTGTTGTGCTCCAGAGCAAAGAGAGTTCCCTCCCCAAAAGCGGTCTATCCCAAGCAGAGGGCAGACAGGCACAGTTAAACAGGGGAATGCAATGAGATCATGTTGGTCCATGTGGTAGGCACGTCAAGGGCCTCATTTTCCATTCTTGTGGAAATACGGTAACTTAAGATCCCTGAAGGAGAACAGAGGAATCTTTGCACAACCTATGAGGAATTACTTTTAAATATAATGGATATACGTTGAGAATACTTACAAGAACATTTTGAAAATGTAACAAGTCAGTAATGTTGACTAGCAACATTTTTTCTTTGAATAGAGGAATATTTCAATATCTGAGAAGAAATTTCAGGTAAAATGAAATAAAACATGAAAAGACTTGAAAAGATAAGGATGTGCTTGCCTGATGCAACAGAGAAAGACGAGTCAGGGTTAGAAAGCAAAAATGGGATGATAGCATTAAAGTGATGGAAAAAGATCTCTGCAGCCATCAGCCATGGATTGCATGTCAATAGTTTTGAACTTCTGCACATTAATCAGTGTTATAGCTCAATTGAAAATGATTTTACCACCATGACAGAGCTGAAATCAAAGGAGGAAGTGTGGGATGGATTTGAGGTTTAGTTTCACTGTCAAAATAATTAGCTAATTTCCAAATCTTGATGTGACAAAATCTGGTGAATCTCTTCAATTGGTATTCAACTGCATTATCTGCTACTTTCTTTGTTGGAAAGCTAAAGAGTGTTTTATCAATCTCACTATTTAATTAAATAGATCCAAATCAATACCAATGCTAACTTGTTATTATGACCTAATTTATTAATTACATTGCCTATTTTAGTGTAAAGAGTAATTTATGGTTAATCAAGATTTTAAAATTGATACCATGTCATATCTATTTTGATGTGCAACATGAGCCAGAACTAATAAGAATCTGGCAGATATCTACTGATAAATATAAAATCTAATCAGTTTCCTGATTTAACCTTTATGTATCACATCACATTCCAATTTAAAAAAGCAGCTAAATGTCCTGTGGCAGCTAAATCACATTTGTGCATAGCTGTTGAGAAGACGGTCTTAGTATGCATAATAGAGAAGGGAATGGAGACGATCGGGAATTCAAATTACCTTGGAATTCCAGTGACGTCTCAGTCCTGTGCCTCCACTACCAACAGGATTATTAAAAACTTCAGATGAGGAGGAAAAAAGATACATCACTGTCTTCACAAACTGGACCTGCTAAGCTGACACAGAAGGGAGACTGGGGACACCACTGACACCCCACACAGTGGTAAAACTACTGCTGTGTATGTTATTTTCCTGCTTGCAGAAGCACTATACCTGTCTTTAGAAAACTGTGACAGAGGTTAAACCACTATGGAATCGGAAGCTGTTGCATGAACTTTAGGGATAATACACATAACTTCCAGTTTCTGTGTTTGTTTTTGTTTTTTTTTTTTTTTAATAACTTGCTGTAATAACAACTTGAGGGATATTTTTTGAATGAACTTATGGGGAAAATGAGGGTATTATTTCAAGTTATCCACAACAAAAACAGTGCAGATAAGGTCCTTTGAAATGTTTGCTCTTTGGAATAGTACAGTTAGGCTCAAGACAACCAGGCACACAGAAGATACAAAATCATACATCAATCCTGGTGACAGAAAGGATCGTTGATTAAAGAACTAACAGAAGTCTGTGGCTAAAGAGGGATCTGAAGAGCTCTGAACCTGGTAGGATGCCCTGTGGAAGGTGGACAAATTCCTGAGAAAGCAGGTTTTAAGATACATTTTCCTTGAGATCTTTTTAATGGGAAAAAGTGGTGTTTTGCTTTGTAAAAGTCAATAAGATAATTGTAACTCTGAGACATTTAACTCCACAGCCTGAAATTCAGTCAGATCTACTTAATGACCTGCAGCTGTCCAAAGTTGGAGAACTGCGTCTGAAGGAAGTGGATCAGGGATTTTCGCACTAAGAAGGAGCTATCTAAGGGCCTGACATCCAAATGGATCCCTTCAAATCTTTTCAGAGGCTGGATGGGGTTAAAAACTGCGTTAAGGACAGCTCCACTCACAGGTTCTGCCATTTAAAACGCTGTTCTGCCCCTTCTGGGGCTAGAAGAGCCTGTAGCACCTCCTCACCCCCAACACTCACAAGCTCACAAAACACCCTGTATCCTTAAAATAGTCACATTCTCGAGAGCACAAGCTAGTGCCTGCAGTTTCCTTAATTGGGCTATTTACAATTTCCAGACACCCACAGGGGGTTTCTGCTCCATTATGCAACTAATGGGTTACAGACAGAGGGATTGCAGATAAACCCAGGAAGGCGCCCACTTTTGCTCTGGAATTATTCCTTCTCTCTGCACCAGCTTGATTTTCTGGCAAGAAAACAGCATTTTACAAGGAGTTTAGATCAAAATATTGATTTTTCTGTTTCATTTTAGAGTTATTAAAAGCCGATTGAATGGAAACCATTAGGGGGAGAAAGATGGGGCCGTCTTCATATATGCTAGTGGTCATCTATTCATCTTTTGGGGCATTTTCCCCTACCTGCAAGGCAAGTGTCATGATAATTTACCTCAGAGCATCCCCGGAAACATTTGCAAAACGTTTAAGAAATGTTAGGTATCACCTGTACTTGAACACTGCGTTGTAAATTCGAAGTCACTTCAGTATTGCTTGAAAAGCATAGGGAGTGACTCCTTGTGGAGGCAGGGGGCTTGCAGAGTTACCACCTAGCTGCGGAAACAACATTGCGGCCTCCCCGCTCAAACGCGGAGCTCGGTACCAGTATCGACGGGCCCACTGGGAATATCACTGAGGCGGAGGAGCGCGGCCCTGGCCTCGGCCCGCGGGCGCCTCCTCCCCGGCTGCCAGCGCAGCGAGAAGCGGATTTCAGGATCCCAGCGGCTCTCCGGCGCTCCCGGAATGACTTCGCGCCTGCGGAGGGGGCTGGGCCGTGAGGCGAAGGCCCTGGGGCGGGCCGGGCCGCGAGGGGAGGCGACCGGGCCGTGACGGGGGGCGCTGGGGCGGGCCGGGCCGCGAGGGGAGGGCCCTGGGGCGGGCCGGGCCGTGAGGGGAGGCGACCGGGCCGTGACGGGAGGCGCTGGGGCGGGCCGGGCCGTGAGGGGAGGTGGCCGGGCCCCGGTGCCGCCCCTGTGTGCATGCGCGGCGGGGGCGGGCGGGGCTCGTGCGCTGCGGCATCCCGGCGCGAGCCGCCCCGACGTAGGGCGAGGGGTGGCGGCCCCGCCCGCGCCTGGCCGGCGGAGGGCAGCTCCCCGCTGGCGACAGCCGCCGCCGGGCGCGGGGAGGGGGCGGCGGCGGGGCCCGGCGGGGCCGCGGGCGGGTTTATATGGCGGCGGTTCTGTCCGTCCTGGCTGCCAGGCTCTCCCAGTCGGCCGCGGCCAGGTCCTACGGGGTGTTCTGCAAGGGGCTGACCAGGACCCTCCTCATCTTCTTCGACCTGGCCTGGAAGCTCCGCATCAACTTCCCCTACCTCTACATCGTCGCCTCCATGATGCTGAACGTGCGACTGCAGGTGGGCGGCGCGGGGCTGGGGGGGTGTCGGGGCAGGGCCCTTGTCCCGCCTCTTAGTGCGGGGCGGGGGGGCTGGGCTGGCGCTGCCCCCTGAGCAGCGGTGACGCGTCCCCTCCCGGGGCTGGAGGGGCCGCGCTCCCTTGTGTCACCCGGGGGCATGTCGGAGCCCCCTTGCCGCTTTGCCACCTCCAGCGGGCTGCTGTCACCCAGCCGCGGTGACCTTAAAGGCAGACCATAAACTGCCAGTACGTGCGCTTTGATAGTCCGTTCTCGACACCCTGCGAGGAGTGAAGAAAACCATTCCCTTCATCGGTTTGGTGGTTGGTTGGGTCTTTTTCTAAAGTCAACAATAATTGTAGCAGGGAGAATGTAGTGGTAGTTTTAAATAATAATGTCATTGCATGAAAATGACAGTTCAAATTGAATTTGCATCTCTCCCATCATGAGCCCGTTTCTACAAAACATGGAACTCCTAAAACAGCTCCGACCTAAAGACAGCAGGCACTTTCACCCTTGGTAGGGGTGAAGTTTCACAGGCGCTGTGATGAAACAAAAGCTGTACTTTTAACTGAACTGGCAGCAGCAGCAGGCTGTGGGCCACGACAACAAACATCTGGTCTGGCCACAGATTTGACACTCTTTCTCCTCATAAACATAGCTGCCATGGCAGTTTGGGCATCTGGCTAGTGGCCAAGTGCTGAAAGAGAAGCCTGGTTGCAGTTTGTGACTTGTGAAAGGTAAGTTGAAATAGGAAGAGGTCAAAATGTGGTGTCTCTGTTTTATTTTTGGGACTCGTCCTACAGTTCTGAAGCTTGAAATTGAGCCAGAAGTTGTACACATAGCCGAGTAACCTTGGTGGCTGGGAACGCCTTGCCTTTGCTCGTTATCTGTGTTGCTACATAATAGTTCTCTTGTAAAAACATCAGCTTCTCATTTGACTGCAGTATAGCCAATACCCTCCAACTGCTGGTGCAGCCAGTCTGACCAGTTCCCTTTGGGGACCTGTGTGTGGTACATTGCTGATTTCCAGTGTTGTGTGCCTGATTTCAGCATGGGCTTCAGTTTACAGGGAGATTACTTAAATATCTCCCTTTAATGTTAAGCCTCTAATCGGGTGCAGTCTGCATTTCTATTGGTGAAGGGAAATGGTACTGTTACGCAGCAAATCCTCCTAGCTGCTGTTTGCTGACTCACTTTGATGCCTGTTAGCAAAAGAGAGTTTGTAGCAGACTAAATTGAAACTACAGCAGAAAGTTTCTATTTGGGTGTATTCCTACCCCTTCGGATGTGCTCAAGCAGCCTGTAGGGAGACTTGTCTGTTTGGATTACTGGTACTTTCTGCAGTTGGGTTATTCTTTTTCTTTATGTTATTTTTTTTCTGTATATACTGGGCACCAAGAAACTCAAATATCAGTGTAGTAACTTTCTGCATTCTTTCTCTTTAGGTCCACATTGAGATCCACTGACTTGTGACTTGGTGTGCTGCTTGCACTGTATGCTGCAACTAGAGTCCATTGCACTCTTCTTCAAACTCAGCCTGTCGTGAAACAGCAAAGCTATGCTCATTGTCTCTAGGAGTATGAAGAAAGAAGATTTAAAGCAGAAACAAGTACATGACAGTGGCCCAAATCATCACAAGGCAGCAGCTCACCTGACACACATGCATTCCATGTTGAACAATTCTCAAAATCATAGTAGCAGTTTACAAGAATTATTTTATTTTAACACCAGGAATTGTTCTCTCTTTACTACTATACCTCTGCCTTCTGTTGGCAAGGAAATGCCTCTGAGTTTGAGTGAATCAGCAGGGGGGAACTCGAGTGCAGCTGCTCATTGGAAGGATTCATTTCATCTGCATTTTTCTCCTGGGAAAGACAGTCTTAATGGGGTTTCTCACTGCATCAATAGTATTTCAGTAATGGGCTGGCTGGAGAAAGCTTGTAGTTCTGCTGGAGACTTTAGCCCATGCTGTCCAGGAGACAACTCTGTATGTTTTGCACACTTCTGGCTGGGAAGCTTGCAGTATAATAAAACACTGCAGTTTCTGGAATTAGAAATGAGCAGTAGTGAAGAGAATGAATTGCAGCTTGCATTTCTTAAAGAGTTGGAGTTTGGTGGACTTCCTGATCTCGACTCTATTCCAGTTGCCTCACGGAATGAATACTCTATGGGACTCTTAAACAACCAGAAACCATGGTTTTTTCTTTGTTACTTAAACCTTGTATCTTCAGAGCAAACATTTGGATACAAGCAAATGCTTTCAAATATACAATATGTGACTAATCATTTTTACATCATACAGATAGTAATTTCTGTGCTAGCTTTTGCACTAGCAGATCTCTGGTATGCAGTAGTGAAGGTAAAAAAGTACTAAGATTTTAATAATTACTATTTTTAACATTAATAGAAAGTTAAATAATGGAGACAAGGTTGCAGTTCAGGTTTTAGTGAGAAGTAGACAACTAAAGTAAAAATTATACTTGTGTAATTGCTAGTAAAACTGGCTGTTGGAAGAATAGGGACTTTTTTTGTAAAGAATATCTGCATCTGGGTGGAGAGAACTGTGTAATCTCAAAACTCTGGGACTTCTGCAGGTCTGCCATTAACACTAGACTAGAACCCAATGTGATAGTTCAGCACAGATCCTTTGTTTTCTCTAGGGTTTGTATTAGTGGAGTAGTTTGGCTACTATTTACAACCATTTCCAATTAAACTGTTTCTTAGAGAACTGAACTCCTGCTCTGAATCCAACAGTAACTAATGTATCAGACCTTAAAACACTTCGAACTGGAAGGCTGTTCAGCAGTGTTTCTTTTCAGGGATGGTACTGCTCTAATTTAAAGGTTATCTCATGAGCTTTATTGAGGTACAACAGACACTATAAACAATTTTCTAAAAGAATGTTTTCTTCCCTTGAAAAAGTTACTGTTATCACTGAAGCATAGTAATAATTTCTGGGCCTGTTGACTTTGGCTTTGGGACAGACTTCTGACAACAGGGTTTGGCAAAGAATGGAGCAAGAATGTTGGAATCGATAGAGCCTGTGAATAAGAATTTGCAGGAATAAGCTCATGTCGGCACTTAGATGGAGAAGCTCATTGTGCAGTAGGTCAAAATTTGAACTTGGTGTCCAAAATTCTCAACATGGGAGCTGGTGGGCTTATGTGCTCTAGGGGTTTACCTAAAGAGGAAGGTATTTATATGGTAAGTTAGGATGTGTTTTCAGCTCACCTTTCACTCTGAGTTAAAATTTAGGACTTAATGCAGAGTGAAGTCATGCCAGTGATTCATGCACCAAGTATCCTTTTTGCTAGCTAGCTTGGTTCATTTTGGAAAGCGAGTAAGTGATGTTGCATTCAGTTTGAACTGAATTCACCTGGAAAGCCAGTAGAGTTTCTAACATGATGTTTAGTTGGGTGTTAGCACATTTGCATGGAGAAGTCCTTGATTATGAAGATGAGATGCTGGTTATCAGTTTTATGGGGAGAAATGTTGGAGTCTCTTAATCTTATTTGAGTGCTGGAAGTAAGATATACTGCTTTTTATGTTAAATCGTATGTTATGTTTTTGTTCCCATTGGCTGGCTATTTCTTCTGGATGTTAGATAAAAATCCATTTCCTTTAATTTAGAAAATAACTTTTTCCCTGGTGTGTACTTTTATTAATTGTTTAACTTCTAGAATTTTGATGATGATTACCTGTCACAAAATTATCAAAAACCTCAAAATAATAATGGATTACATGTTGTAAGTAATTATTTTGACAACAGTTTCCTCTTAAGCCATTCATACTATTCACTGCCATCTCCACTGCTGCAGTTTATCAGCCTTGCAGTGGTATTGACACAAGTGTTTGTGGATCAAGATTGCTGAAGTGATGTAGATCTGAAACCCCAAAACACCCCAAAGACACTTCTGCAAAAGTCTGTGGCTTATTTGAGTTACGGTGTTAGGCTGTTGTCTGCATACAGCTTGACCCAAAAAAACACTTGGCAGAGCTGAGGGTAGAGGAATGAAGCTGGGGAGGGGTTACAGCCCATTTAAGCTGGCTTGATGGCTAAAGAAAACATGGTGCAACTGCATCTTAATCTCTGTAACTAGCTGTACAGGTAAAGAAATATACTTTTCCTGTATGGTGAGCTGCTTTTTTAAAGTTGCACATGAACACAACCCTGCATCCACAACTGAATGCCTGAACTTTACAGATTGGCACAGCTGTATCTGTAGTTGTTACTTGAGACTTTGTTCAGCTAAATGGTTTGACCTGGAAGATTCTCTGCTTGGCAAATCATTTGGTAACCACATATTTAGGGAACTACAGTTACATACAACAAAAACTTGTAGGCGATATTGTCAGGTTAATAGGCAAGAGGAGTAGCTAAAGGCATAAAAGAATTAATCCAGTTTTTAACACCCCTAGTCTTCATGGTGATTTTAAAGGGCGGAAGAAAGAGGGGGACAGGAAACAATAACAAAACATGAAAGAAACCACCTGTAAATTAGAATTTAAATGTGTGTACAGTGGGGTGCCAAGGGCTATCTCTATTGATGACAAGTCTGTGCAGGAGTGGATCCTGGAATGCTGAATCATGCTATGTATCACTGTATGTCCAGTTTTAAGCAAAATTTGCCTTGAGTGGCCTTTAATCACTTACTACAGGATCACTTTAAATAGATAAAATACAGCTAAGCGAAATGATGGATTTTTTGTATATTATATGTAAATTGAACATAAAATATAAAGAATATGTCTTAAGTGAGTGGATTTAATCCATTTTAATGTACTTTGCCTTGGATTTTATTGCTTAAAACCTAAAAGGTAACTTTCTAACTTGAACATTCCTTCTGAAATTCAAATAAAGGATAGTTTGGTATGTTAAAATCTCATGTAATATACTGCACTTTAAACATGGGGAGGCCATAAATTGAAAGCGCTGTTCTTGCACTAATAGAAATGTTTGACTGGTGGCGACAATGCTCAAATGGCTTTTACTGTCTGGGGGGAGAACAGTGAACCAGAAGGATGGGCAATCCTTTGAAACTATGTATAAATCAAATGCTACGCGGTTTAGGCTACTGTTCTCTTCCTACAAATGCTTTGATATTAACTCATCTCAGAAGATGGAAGGTGTCTCAGCTAAAAACCAGTTTGTATGGATTTTCGTGGCTTCAGTAAATCAGGTGTGGAAAGCCTTTCTGAGCAAATGTGCTGTTAGGGCTGAGACTGTCTTGGATGATTATTACAGCATGGAAGAAAAACATTTTTAGTAAGGGACCTTTATACTGAACCAGGAGTTGCCTTTGTATTTCCAGTTCCTCTCTCATTTTGCTCCTCCTGTTGATGTTGGAAAGAGGTGTCTCAAAGCAATATGTCAGGGTTCTACTGAACACACTCACGCTTTCTAAAATTTCCTTGATCCGTATCCAGACCCTTCCTGTGCTACATAGCGAAGAGTTCTATTTCTGCTATTAGAAAAGGAATTAAGTAAGAAAATATTCAATATTTAAGAGAATTGCCTAGTAGTTTCCCTTAAATGTACACTTGAGTGGAAATTTACTATATGGTGTACTGCTTTGAAAAAGAAAATATACTTTTAAATGTATGTGTGCAGACCTCTGCATGTAGATAGAAAGTGGTTTATCACAGTATAATGTTGGAATGCTTTTGCAAATGCGTATTTACTTTCTGACATTACAATGCAAAATGCAGTAGAAATGGTGTTGTACTTCTCTGTGATATTAGCTAGTGCAATCTTGGAAACTGTGTGTTTGCATCATCATGCACCATGAGACAGTTTTACATGTAGACTTTTTTTAGCCTTTTGCTTTTTCAGTGTTGGACTGTTGGGGTTTTTCTTGTTATTTTATCGTTTTGTTTTGTTTGGGATTTGGTGTTTTTGTTTGGGGTTTTTTTGGTGTTGGTTTTTTAGAACTGTAAAGACTGCACTTTCTTAAACTTTGCCAAAGTTCGCTTTCTTTCTCCTTTTCTTCTCCATCGCCCCTCCTTATAGGTATACACACTTAATTTTTGGAAGAAGCAAGCTTTTACATACTCTCCTGATAATACCATCTTATTGTAGAGTTGTTCCTTTTGGTTTTATGGCCTGGTCTTACCTGTATTTTCCTTCTCTTTGCCATCATTTCTCAGCATGAGCATATGCTGATACTATATTCCATTTCAGAAACTCTCCCCTGTAATTATGCATAACAAATTGACAAAAACCAAGTAGAGATGTGAGCATCCATAGTCTGCCATCAGGGTGTATGACAAGCGGTATATCTGACAGAGCAACAGGTAGTCAATGTGACATTATTTCTGCTTTTCCCCTTCAAAACAGGTGCTCTGATTAAAATCCAATATTTAATTCCAATTTGTAGTACCTCTGTCAGCTGAGAATAGCAGCTAGAATTCGGGGCTTATCAAACACTGAGGTCAAAACTTACAGGTACCCCAGCTTCAATACTCCTTAGGTTTTTAAGTTATTAGCATAACTTTGAAAAATTCACATGGATGTACTTTTGACATTTTGAAATACTCCCCCCCCCCCCCCCCCCCAAGAGTGCATAGAATGAAATGTGTTCTGACATTTGTTTCTGTGATGCATAGTCAAAAACTGGGGGGGAACTTTCTAGGATTTTTAAAAATACTGGCGATGAATCCCCTTTCAATATTTCAGCCTTCAAGGAAGATCTGCATTCGGTAGAATTTTCAAATAAACAAATTCTTGCCTATGAAAACACTAATATTTATGATCAGCTCACATATACTTAAATACAAGGACATGGTTATCAATCTGCTGACAGTGTGACAGCAAGAGTAATACAGAAGTGCTAGAATAATGATATCCTTTACCACCCTGCACTAAGTAAATCCTGTTGGTGTGTATTTTGAAATTAATCCTATATTGCATTCCAAAATCTCAGTTATTGTAGTCTTTTTGGAATTGGTGATACAAGATTCAGGCCAAGTAGATGCCTATTTCATTGTTAATGATTAAATAAATTTAGAAGCGACAACATTTTAGAAAACAGCCAGAGGGACTTCCAGAAAGAAAATCTGTTTTGAAAAGAGCCAGTTTATTTAGATATTTAAGATCTCAATATATGTTTGCAAATCTCTTTTCTTCCTTATTTGTGGAAGATCTGTATAAACCTGTAGCAAAATGGTTAAAACCCCAACTTGTAAAAGTATTGTTGTTCTTTAATTTTCTGTTTGTAGTCAATTTTACCTGTTATCACATATAAAAGTACCTAGATGTAATTTAAGCTTTTGTTCTTAAAAGTAGGTATATTTAATGCTTAGTGCCTGATCCATCACTTCGAGTGTACCATGAACTTCCTTGAAAATGGGTTCTGCTACCTGCTGGTGACTAACACCAATTTTAAATGCTGACACTTAATGCATCCTGTAAACTGTGCTAATATCCACACAGAACAACTGTAGTCTATGGCCTTGGTCTTTGGCCCTGATTTTTTTTTTTATTATTATTGCATTGTGGGAGATGGAGAAGGCTGGTGCAAACCATTTTTGTTTGTTCCAGAGAAAGATGTTTACAACTTAGTACGAATTTTAGAAATTTATTGTAACACTTTTTAATTTGTGAGATGAGTTTCCGTAGTAAACTTGAAACCCATTGTCCTAATGAGGTCAATACAGACTTTTTGAATAATATAGAGTGCTATTTAAGCTTCCAGAAGCTGTTGATTGTGATGCTGCTCACTTTACCACAGGAGGGAGTTAAACATCAGTCTTTTAAATATTTTCAGTTACAGCATTGTTTTTTCTTAGTACAGTGCATTTCAGTTCATAAATACGCTGACTTTGACTTGTCTTACGGATTTTCACTGCAAATAGGCTAATGTACAAAATCAATACGCAGTGGTAATGTATTGTAACTGTTTACAATTGAACTCTTGAGTACCAATTGATGGGTTTTATCAAGCTATTTAAAAAAAAAAGAAATAAAAATCTTTCTAAAAATTATCTTCTGTCTGTGCTTAACCAAAGAGCTAGTTTTGGTGCTGCTTATTCCAATTTTTCACTGTATAAATTGTACAGATGTACTTAAAGAGATCATGTTTCTGACAACACAGTCAGACAGCGAGTGCTCTTTCAGAGATGCAATTTGAGAGATGTGTTTTACTGAACACCAAACAAATTTAAAACCTGTGTGAGAAGAGCTAAATGCTTTATATTTGGCCTTGGAAACTTGGTATCTGAGGTCTAGGCTAGCTTAATCACATTAAGCCACCAATATTCATTCATTGGCATCCTTTGCAAGCTTTTCTTTTTGTGACACACCATAACAGCCAGTTATGTTCAATCTAGTCCCAAGGTATTTCCTAAATAACTAGCTCTAATCTTGCAACATGGTTTGCTTTCCCCTTCTAACTGAAACTATGCTAAATATGTAGAATGGCCATAGCAACTCTCTTGCAAAGTCAGGATAACATTGCTGGATGTTTCTTTTCAGGGTTAAAATCACCTTGGTATTAACAGATATGTCACACCTTTTTGCTGATTAAAATATTCACATTAAAGGAGTGGAATAAACATGTATCACCTGCTTAATGCAGAGTAATTAAAAAAAACTAACAGGAAACCACTCACTTTTCAGCTCTCTCTTCACAAAGTTGGTATCAATGACTTTTTGATTCTAGACTCAAAAGACATAATTAACTTAGTTTTTGTTTGATTTCAGGGTTCCTTGGTGCCACAAGTGATACTTTTTGATGAAGTATGTTGTTGTTATGTGGTCTATTTATTCTGAAAAGAAATGTTATTGACAACCCTGAAAAAATGGCTGATACCTTGAGTACAAAATTAACGTGTAGTGTTTTTCTTAATCATGAATGCAGAAAGCGTATTTTCATTTAAAGCATGCATTTAAACATAAAAAAGGAAGGAGGAGGCAGAGAAAAGTGACTGTAATCATCTAAAGATCTGTGAAGTTTTAGCAGATGGTTAGACATCCACAGTTAAGAAAGGGCTATCAGTGCGCTCTCTGCTTCACTGTAGATTCCTCATTGCTTCTGGAATTTGCAGTACGCAATGAAGTAAGTTTCTAACCTCTTTGGCTGCCCATGATCTTCCAGCTACCTCGCTGATGTGATCTGGCCTTAATTACTCATGTTGTCATCACTTTCAGCTGGTTTACCTGTAGTTTTATATATATTTATTTATATAAATAGGCGTGATACCTGCAGTACATGGGGAACTTCAAGGAACTCCAAAAACTTTTGCAAATAAACTCAGGAACAAACATGCTACCACGTGCATATCCAGATCTCTTCCTGTTAAGCTTTGAAGTGTTTTGAAGTCAGATTCCAGTTGGTGGCCTACTATGCTACTTTGTGGTAGTCCGTCTTTGTTCATCTCCTAAGTACAGAACTCTGCAAAAGCAGCTTCTCTGTACAGGAGCCCAGATTTCCTGTATGCAAGTAAGAGATTGCCAGAAGAACCTTTTAGCAATTTAGACCCATCACAATATTTACCTCTTCAGTATGTTTCTTGGCTCTTCCCTATTCTGGCAGATATGATAGCAGCTTAAAATTGAAAGGAAAAACCCCACCAAAATCTCAAACCAAATACAAATACCAGATTCTGCTGAAGATACTCACATTTCTTAAAGAGATGATTTTTAAAAAGTGGATGGAGTCCTTTACCTTCCATTAAAAAAAGAAAATATTGGATAGGCGGCTTGTTATCAAGAACTGCAGTGTGCTTTTAAGTCTTTTCAGCTTTAGAAGTGCTATGTCTACTATTACAAATATTTTCTAGACATATCAACATACTTCTTTAGTTATCTTTAACCTCATAGTTCAAAGAAAGGAGAGGGGAAAAAAAGCAACAACCAAACCCAAACACATTTTGGAATTCTTTCAAGTATTATGTATTGTTGAAAGTATCCCCAAGGGCAGAGGACCAAAACGAACACAGAAGTCAAATGCTCACTTCTTGCTTGTTGAACAAAAAGCCAGCACCAATGACAAGCAGGACGTTTTTCATGCTCTTTTTTTTGGGCCTAGAGGCTGGAGCCCTTAATCACTTTAGCTGGAAGTTACTCACAAATAACCCTTCTGAGCTCAGTAATCCTGTCTTGCTTCATATAATAAAAACAGTCTACAGCAGAGATTCCTAAATTGCCTGTCAGATTTTAGCCTTGCATTCCAAGTATTGTGCACTGCCTGCAAGCACGTATGACCTGCTCCCGAGTTAGAATAATTAAGTTTCCAATTTCTGGTCTTTGCTCCCCTCCTTTGATATAAAAGCATTTAAGATTAAAAAAAACCAAACCCAACAACAAAAAATTATGTTACTGTATAGCACCTTTCTAAGAGCTTGCCTGTACACCTTGTGGTGTCTGTCATTTTAGGTCAGGTTTGTAGATGCTGAATTTTCTATCAGGCTGAAAATCAGCCTACCACAACTCGTCAAGACAGAATAAAAATTCAAACCTTTTGCAAAGTTGGACAGCCTTCTTTTATCTTCTGTTCACTCTAGCTGCTTTCTGAGTGAGAACATCTGTACAGACTACAGCAGGTTTCAAGTCCTTCGATTTGCTGTATGGTGTGTGTTCCCAACAATCTGTTAGTTAAAATAAAAGCTGTCTGGTCTGTGTTGTCACTGTCAGACATAATTTACAGAGCTCTGTCTCACATTTTCTTTCTGGTTTACAATCATTCCTTTCCAGCTGATAAGTGTATCTTCTGATTTCTTTCTATGTAGCTAAACTACTTACTTGCCAGTGCCAGCAAGCAAGAAGTCTGTAGAGATTTTCATTGCTGGATGTTTTGTTATGGTCAGTTCATCAACCTTCTTCACTACGTGCTCAATTTACAGTTAATTTTAATATATTTTCATAAAGTATTCATAAGGCATTGTAGCTGTTCCTGAATGGATGATTTAGCAGTTTCTCTTTCCTCACATAGGAAGTGTTTTTCCTGAAGGCCCCTATTGAAACAGCATTATTCAAATGTTTGATTCAATTTTCTATATTGCAATTGTTACTTTAGTTACCATAAAATAATGCTTTTATTCGTGAAAATACCTCAGGTAAATCTTTTTACTCACATGTGCCTGTTAAATTCAGCAGCTGATCTGCCTGGGAGGGAACTGCACTTCTGCCTCCTAGCAGGTACTCTGGCTGTGATAGATAATGACATCGACAAGCTGACTCTTCTCAACCTAACATAGAAAACCTAAGAGGCAGGGAATAAATTCAAGGAGAAAAAACAAAAGACTAACCAAGAAAAAAAAAGTGCTTTGAACATTTTCCAGTCATTTTGCCGGAAACATGGGAAGAGATGATGTGAATCACAACTTCAGGCAAGACAGATAGGATCTGATTTTCATTTGTAACAGGAACTCTGTCAAATAGTTCAAATCCCACGGAGGGGGTGGGGTTAAATAAGGACTGAGAATGGGCTCAGAGGAAATGAAAAAGCACGGATATTTTACATTCATATTATGGAAAAGGAAAATGACAATTTTACTGTTTTCCCCCAGAGTTATTTCTGTTGTCCTTCCAGCCTGTATACACCTTACAGTAACGCACAACTAGAAGGTGAAATAGTCCCGTAAAGACGTGGAGAAAGGAAGCAAGGTTTTTGTGTGGGTTTTTTTTTCCATTTCAGAAAGTGTAATAAGAAAAGAAATCTGATAGTAAGATTCATCTGTTTAAGTAACTTAAAGTGGTTTTAGTAGGACAAATCACAGCTTCAATCCTGTAATCCAATCACACAAGATCAGTACTGATGTCCAGCCTGGTCAACTTAATCAGAGCTCTGTAAGCATGAAGATCTCCCTATCTGAATGAAACTACAAGGTCTGGACTTGTGTGTTTAAGGAGAATATCCTTAAGTTTAGGACAGGTTAAATGTCCAGGCCTGTTGACAGTACAGCCAATATATTGTCAACAGCCAATTATCCTAGCAATTCAAATGGAGACAATACCATGTTCCTGAAATGCTCTGAAATTCATTGCATACTTTCCAAATACAGTACTCCTCGTAGAAAACCAATCTTAAAATATATGTGTATTATTTTGAAACAAAGAGTCAGCATTTACCAAGTGAGAGCTATAAAAATAAAATACACAATGTCCACAGTTAGAGCATATTGGATGGTCTTCTCAAACAGAGAAAACTCCTAGGAATTCCAGTTTATAAAATGGTATAATTTGCTACTTTATAAACTGATAACAGATTTTGCTAAGAATTTTTACATAGCTTTAGTCACTTCTTTTTTAATCTTGGATATTCTCATATGAACTGCACAAAGTCATTGTTAACAAAGTTATTACAGCTTATGTGAAGTAAGTATTACTTTGTTTTGGGTTTTTTTCCCCTGAAGTATTAAATGTTAATTTTTTTGTTTCTCCACTACACTTTGCTCACCTGTGATCTGCTGGCTCTTTCATTACTTTGTTTAGTTCAGCTGCTTGATGTAGGTGCTGCAGTTAAAGAAATAAAGTTTAGTATTTTTATCTACTACTAATGATCAAGAAAATATACTGGGCTATCTTCTTAAAACGGTGAGTTAATGAAGTCACACAATTTACATTAATTAGAAAGTCCTTACAATAAATTAGGCTGTTACAAGAAATGGGTATAAAAAAATATTTTCAGAGGTCTTTTTCTTTTCACAGTTTAAATCACAACAAATTATTTCAAATTGATCTGACAAACATTGTTATGTTGTAGTAATTTCTTATTACAGTAAGGAAGAATCCATAGTCAGTTTCTCCCAGTTATTCTAAAGGGCGTTGTGACTGACACACACATCAGCATAGTAGTAACAGAGTGTCTCCTTGTAATTTCCACTTACAACAGAAGACACCCCAACTAACATTGAACTAAATTCAATAATTCAGTGAGATTTTACATGACATTTTTTAAATTTGCTGTTATTACCGGTGGCTTTATCAAAGAAGTACTACAGAAGTGTTAAACAATTGCTGATTGTTAGCAGAAGGGGAGGAAAAATTATTTTAATGAGGCAGACTCCAAACTCAGGTGGAGTCTGCATCTAAACTTCTGCTAATGGGCTCTGTAAGGACATAAAAAAGGAGTTTCCATTATTCAACCAATTATTGAACATGAGTGGACATGCCTCTGTTCAAAACTGGACTGAAACCGATGCAGTATATCCACACCAACTTTGTAGCAGCATTCAGAGAATCTCTTGCTCATCATACTCCCAGCATACCTCTGACCCTGTGATCTAGAGATAAAATACCATTTCATTAACATAAAATATGAAATTGTAGTTTTCTGACTGCATGTATATAACCATACAAAAATATTTACATATAAACATAGACATGCATGAATATCTTTGCTTGTTTAGCTCAAGGATAAATTTCTGCTTAAGTACTTTCCATAAATGATAAAATGTCCAGTAGCAAAGAATGGAAATGCATCCCCAAGAGCTACACGAAGCATGGTAAAAGCATACCTTTCTTTTCTGTTGGATTATTCTAAAATTAATATGGATCTTCCAAAGTCCCAGTGTGATAAAGATACTGCCTTACTCATTCCTATTGCCTACGGTCAGCATTCTGGAAGAACATCTTTAATTGATTAGCAGTTTAGATTTCTGAGAAGACTGCCTTATCTGCATTTATCTGTCATTACTTGCAGTTTCATAAACTAATAGAAACAATATTATCTCCTTTCTAATAGTTTCAAGAGAGCTTTTCATTATTTTAGCTGAAGAATTTGAAGAATAATTTATCTTTTTTTAACTCATATCTGTATATCTCAGCTTTACTAGAACAGAATGAAATACAACATTTATAGAAAGGAAAGCTTTGTACAAGTTATGCAGCAAGTCCAGACCATTTCAGGAAAAAGCAGCAGCTAGAAAAAGAACTGCCAGGCTACTGTTCTTCATAAAGAATGAATCTGGAAATTCTGCAGAAGCAATCAGGGCACCGAAGATTCAAATATAAGAAATGCCTAAAAATACTTCATGGAATAATTTAATCTATGAGGGAGATTAACGATTCTTGTCAACAAAAGTTCAAAAAGGTTTTCACTGTGAGAGAGAGAGAGATTATTTAAGAATATAAATAGGACTCAGATAACAGTCTATTTATCTTGCAAATGTGATGAAGATGTTGAAAAAATTATCTGTTTGTTTTAATTGAAGTTATCTGCCATCTCGTTTTTCAGGTTTGCAGCCCTCCATACATGCTAAGTTCTGGAAAAGCCTTTCAGGTGGGAATAAAGAGCAAGGTCATGATTTTGTTAGTCATGATAATTTAGCTGTGCTTATTCTCCATCTTCTAGTGAAACGGCTTCTCTTATAGCTGGAATACCAGAATGCAGGCCTTATCAGGCCAGAGAGGAGAAAACACCCTTGCAGAAAAGAAGTCACTTGTTCTCAGCTGGTACAATAACTGAACTAAATACCCGAGATTCTCATGCATTTGAAGTGTTCTCAGTCAACAGAAGATCTAAAAAACTTTTATGTGAAAGTCTTTCAGGTATAAATGTACTGTTATTTCCTAAAGCTTTTGATTTTTCCCCACAAACATATAAGGAAATGGAGAAGATACTAGGTTAAAAAAAATAATTCTTTATCTAGTGTGAAAATGCTGAGCAGTACACATTTACTTGAGTAGCTTTATGGATTAAAATTGTGCAGTAGCTATATTAAATATGTGAATCATTTTTTCTATAAAACATGCTTTAATAGTGGTGCTAATTTGAAAGCAAATCTTCCACTTTCAAAATGTTTCTTCACCATCTTTATTTAATTTTGGATATTTGGAAATTTTCTACATTCTGCTGAATGGCATACCTGATCTAGACACCTTTAAAGGAGAGCTTGCATCTGTACAACTGAGATTGCTGGAAACTGAAAATATAACGAAGCTTTTAAAGACACACATAAAAAAAGGAAACAAAAATTATCTAATTGATTTACTTTGTAGGACATTAGTTTTCCAAATGTGTCTATTGTATTTTGTACACTAAGTAAATATTTTTTTTTACATTACATTGCTTGTTTTATCTGAAGCATGGCAATTTGCCAACCTTAGCTTTTAGTGATAAATTCTGCTATACCAAGAAAAAATTTTTATATCTGAGGCCACTTCCTTCTGCTATTTTATCATCTTCCTGGTTTTGTCCATTTTCAATAAATGCCTTTGTATTTTCACATCTTTATAAGCATGTATACACAGATCCTTTCCTCTGTATTAAAACTGATAGTTGCATGTTGGTAACGATCAAAAAGACATAGACTGTTGACTTCAATTTCACCGCACTAATATACTATATGGATGCTCTTATATTACAGGATTAAAACATTTTATTTAACATACTGATATTAAAAGTATTTCCTGAATTTTGGAGTGAGGTAGGGAGGCAGGTGTTAATGTTTCATAAGAAGGTCTTAAAATGGCAATAATCTCTGGATTCAGCTATATTTGAGTACTACAGATTGACACATGGAGGCTGGGTTCTCACAGTGAAAATGCATTATTTTAAGGCATCTCAAATTTAAGCATATTGAAATTTAAAATTAAAAAGAAATTATGGTGGAGGCCAAACATCTCTCCCTTATCTGTCCCAAGAGGTTGAATATTTCTGCCCGAGGAGAAAAATTTGGAAAACTCAGCAGTAAGGAGAAGCCACAGAGATCCTTGCACACACAGTGGAACCCAAAAAAACTAGAGGGAAAGGAGAACTGAATTAGGGTTGGTCAGGGGAGAAGAATGAGATCAGAGGGAAAAAGTTAAAGTTGCAATGCAGCAAACTGGAGAAAAGCTTTTGGAACTTAGAAGAAAGAGAAGCTGTCCCTGATGTCACTGCCCATTTTAGCAGTCTGTCATGAATTCCTCTTTCCCACAAAAAAGTTACTAAGGATGTAAGCTGCAAATCATCATGTACTAATCTTTTTATGAAGATTAATTTGTTGTTGTTCTGCAGACTTATTGTTCTTTTACAATTATATTAATAGTCTAAAAATAATAAGGGCAGTTCTATCAGACAAACTACAAATTTGTTTCTTAAGAATGATTATTTTATACTGCAATGATTGAGATCGCAGAAATCCTTTTCTGACCTCAGAGGTATTAGGTACCAAATTAATCCTTCATGTAACTGCACTGAGGTAAATGGAGTTACATAAGGATTTAATTTGACCTGTCTCTTCCATTTCCTTGGAAAAATTCTTTGTTTTAGTGCTTGCCAAGTTTTAGCTTTGAGTCTCCCTTGCTTAACATCTTCTTGTACTTAAGAGACAGTTTTTCTTTCTTTAAGACTATAAAGAGAAATACAGCAGGAGAAAGACAATTAAGGTGAAGATCTGCTTTTTAAATTGAAAGTACACTTCGATTATGGTAAGAAAATACCAAATCCTTTTTGTTTTCGTATAGAAGCATATGGGATTATCCCTACATCCATGAGGATATGAAAGGAATAAAACCAGTACGTATAGCCGTGACAGGGAAATTATTTAAGGGACCTTTTTCTTTCTCAAAAACAGGGACCTTTCTTGGTTAGAGACAGCAAGAATTTAAAATATATGTCACCTTTTAATGAAGAGTCACCTCCCCTTTTCAACTGTACTCAACAGGAGCTATGTAACCAGAAACAACCCACATGAGAAGCTGAAGGCATACCCTCACCAGTATACAACTGCAATTTCATGACACAACAAATGTAGTTTTTGGATGGTGACATGGCATAAAATTCTCTGTACAAGTTCAACCCACCAGTACAAAGTTATTTAAAAAACAAAACCCTCATGAAACAAGGAATGGAGAGCTGTTTACTCCCAATGACTTTATGTTAAGAGTTGGTATCATCTGTCTTCTGCTGCCTGTATAAAGCCCAGTATAAAGCTTGGTCTAAACACTGTACATCATGGCTGGCTAATCTTGATAGGAATGCAATTACATGCTCATCTTTGATCTTGATCAATTTATTACCATTAGATGATCTAATAATGCACAGATCAGACATTAACAGGCACAAAACTCTGACTATAGGCACAGTTTGTGAAGGGCTTGAGCATGAGGGGTAAGAAAGTGAAACTGATGGAGAGTCTGTGCTTCAGAGTAAGGTTGGAATTAGACAGGGATATTGTCCCCACTGACAAAGTAACTATCCAGCAGCCTGCCTTCCCTCTTTCCACACCATCTGTGTGTCACAGTCTACCAATGCTGCAATTGTGCCAACACGACTGTTTGTGGGACCAGAGTGTGAACTTAATAAATGGAATAATTCTGGTCTAACATTATTATAGACAGAATTTTAAAAATCTAGATTGACTGATCTCACTTACAGCATGGCTTCACAAACAGTTGCATGAACAGCTGAGAGGGCACTAAAAGTCACAATCATTACTTGCCAGTTCCTGCTCCTGTCTAAATTTATGGTTCCATATTTATTAAACCCAGGTTTGTGCACTGCTGACTAGCCAGCAGCAAGATTTGAGCCAGCTCACGTGGAGATATGCAATTGCATTTCAGACGCGCACTGGTGAATCGACATGAGCACCTGGTCTAACCCTTCTAACACTGTATGTCATGAGTGAGTCCAGCTTGTCACTTGGCTGCCGTATGGACCATGGGATGCCAGCACTGTTACACTGTGGAGTTAAGGCTTCACTGGGTGAGGAGGAGGAAGGAAGTGTGGGGGCCTCCCCTGTTATCAGCACTACTACAATAAATCCTTCGACTGCTGCTACATGCTAAAGCAGGACTCTTGTACGGTCTGCAGCCCAGCTACAGCTCCCAGTGTAGGATGAATTAGGAATTTCAAATTCCCAGGCCTTGCTGAGACTGGAGAGTCCTATGTGATAACACATTTAACCATCTCAGGCTGGAGTTAGCCAGCAAAGGTGAATTCACAGACTGTGGCTACTTCTCAGGGCGGGAACAGAGTCTGGTCTTAATCAGTGCACTCTCCTTTGAGAATTACTTTACATCAAGTTCTTTCACTTTCCTGAGATAGAAGAACCCTCTCCAACTTCATGCAAAATTCCACTCACAATCTGCCTCAGCCCATGTCCTTTGAATGCAAGTCCTCTTTTTCTGTTATTTTAGGCACAGCTTTCATGCTATAAAGCATCCTGTTTGTGTCTAGTACTATGCATAATTGATACAGGTAGAACAAGTTCTAATGCAAAGCATATTTCAGATCATAAGCAGTACAAAGCTGGTGGACCTCCACAATCTTTAATGCATTTGGTTTTCCTCACTGGGACATTCTGGTGTTCTTTACTCAATGACTCGCCACTGCCCCTATCAGTATTACACAATGGAAACAAGCAGTGACCTCCAAAACCAGTAATATTTGATGCTAATTTGATTAAGCTCATTTGGAAGTCTTAAAAAAAACTCCACAACCTCAACACATGTCAAGAACTGGAATAAAAAAAAATAAGCTGCAAATAAAGTTCAGGATATGATTTAAAAGTTCACCTGGAGAAAAAAACCATGCAAAATTCTTAAAAGCCTCTTTTAATTTTGAGGGTTTTTACTATTTTTAAGGGAACAAGCTTCCTACCCATACAAAAAAGCACCATTCATAAAAGATGTTTGACTTGCTAAGCTTCAGCTTTTATGTTCCCCAAAGCAATATAAAATACTTGCATGTATTTTTTTTTTATTAAATGAAAGATGCAAGCACTTTTGAAACCATTAAGACAACCAGCAAACAGGATTTTCTGTAAATGTGTTTTTCCAGCTGAGACAAATATGATATGTGTGACAGCATAAGAAACAATACATGGCTAAAACCCGTCTGCCAGACAGAGGAAGTCAAGGAGTTTGCCTTAGGGGTTTAAGAATACCAGCTTATTCAAGTACTGATAAATAAAAAAAAAAAGGGAGGGGGTAGAAAAAAACCACATCACGATGGACTAAGACTTTCCTGCCTGGAAACTATTAGGCAATGCTTCTTAAAAAATAAAAATTGTTTGATCATCCAGATTTGAAACAAAAGCATTCTTTAATACAATGGCTTGAGTATTGGTGACTGATTCTATCAACAAGATACTGTCTTAGGAAATGTAACACTTGCACCATTTTTCTAAAAATGTGAGCATCTATGTGAGGAAACAGTAAAATAACCAAATAGTTCTAGTTAC
Source organism: Falco biarmicus (assembly GCF_023638135.1). Classification (NCBI taxonomy): domain Eukaryota; kingdom Metazoa; phylum Chordata; class Aves; order Falconiformes; family Falconidae; genus Falco; species Falco biarmicus. The sequence goes on from NC_079291.1 coordinate 79,825,751, forward strand.
AAAATGTTGTACAACATCTGTATTCTTTAAGATGTATCTATATTCTTTGAGATATAGCTATATTCTTTAAGACATATCTACATTATTTAAGAATGTATTCTTAAGACTATACAGATGTTAGTGCATTTAAGATTAACAGCACTCCTTAAGGGTAACTATAAAATCCTTCTTACCAAATCTAACAGAAGTCACAATACGCCAGACTGGGAAATTAATGATGTCTTGACTGAACAAATAAAATGGGAACACCTGCATGCTGGATGACTACCTCCTTATAAGATTTCAAAGATTCTTTCTTCTTTCCGACAGTAAGGTGCATTATTCCATCTCTGTATCTGATACCGAGGTCTAGCTAGTCTGATGGCACAACGGCAGTTTACCTCTTTCCGCTTTGAGAAAAATTCAGAATTTTATTTCTTGCCTTTGAATACAATGTTACTATCTATTTTCCAATTACTGTTCACGTAATGAACACCATCATAGTTCATGCTTTTGATTAGAAATAAAAATTTACAAAATCTATCATCATAAAATGGTTACATCACTTAAACATTTACATTACTGAAAGAGGGAACTTACCAAAGTAAGATTAAGCTTATTTCTTTCTAAAACTGAAGAGGAATAATGAAGATGTTTTTTTCAGAATTTCCATTAACTTCCAATAAAGAGCAATCCAGAAAAAAGGGAATCCATTCTGGCTGAGGAAAGGATGTGATAATCAGTGGGCTTTCCTACTCCTGAATTCTTTGATTGTTAAAAAATAAAATTAAAAAAGGGAGGTGTTAAGGGTAATTTTCATTTTCATTCACTATTGCTTGGCATCTGGTTCAAACTGAAATGCATAGAAATGGCTTATTATTTTATGAGCTTTTAAGACTGCAAAAATTGATGTAAGGAATTCAGTTGTCTTCACTGACTCTCTGTGTAGGAACAAACGTTGTAACAGATGTGCTCCTAACCCCGTAAAATGAAAAATGACATGATAAATTACTACTTAGTAGAAACAGAATCAAAACAGATAACAGATACTAAACCATCCAAAGAGGGAAAAGAAAAAAGTGTATTACCTGAAAATTCAGCAAATAACCAGATTTATCATTAAGGAACCAACCCTGCCAACAGCAGTTTTTTGAGAGAACCCAATCTTCCCCTAAAAATAATTTCAACAGACCAGCTATTAGACTACTATTTACACAAATGACAGACTATGAAGTTCTTCCAAGACAGAAGATTAGACTTGTGGATTTAAAACTGGCAAACCACACTTGCGGTAAAAATAGAGCTTCGACTACAGAAGGGAGTGCAAGAAAGAAAAAAGAGATCAAGCAATTTTTAGAAAACTGTTGATTGAAATGCTTATTAATACGGAGAGAAGAACAAAACTCATATATATTTCAAACAAGAGAATGATCAAAGCTCCAGAAAACAAAGCAGATGCAAGAGAATTATTCACATCACTAAGAATAGTTTACTGGAGTGTATCCTAAAATTTGCCGATATCGTAACCTGTCTTGCTACCTGGCATTTTTGTGGGTAAGGAACTACCCGATATTAAATTATAGTGGCATTGTTACTGTTGAATTACCAAGAACTATAAAATAGTTCTGCTATGGCAGAACTACTATAGCTATGATGTAGAACTCTGACTGTAATTCTTTAGTTGATTTTGTACATTTTCAAAAAAGTCTTTTCCTGACCTAGTTAGGTTTATATCCAGACATAAGACATTTTATACACAGGAAAATGAGACAAGGTAAAAGGTTTGATCTTAAAAGTTTCTATGACACATCTCACCTGAAGATTTAACAGCTTTGTCCAGTAAGCACCTTGTACTCAGAATTAACAGTTTTATGCCTAGAACACTTGTAGGATCAGGTCCATGCAAAAGCAAGCCTATTTACAATACACACAGTATGTATGAAAATTTCAAGTTTTAAGGAGTATCTGTCACCACTTCAGAGACAGGCAGCCTTGAAGAATACACTAGAATTTCAATACTCTTTTGTACTATGTATCATTACCAAGTCATCCTACTAAAACAGGACTGGAAAGAACAGATTCTCCAGAGAATGCAGAATGACATATATTTCAAAGTTACAACAGAGTAAGCTATATATCCAATAATGTGAAACACTGAAGATGTATCTGGTTGATAATTAAGTTCTATCTGATTTCAGCATGAAGTTTATATAAAATATCCCAACTGATCACTTTTTTTCAAATCTTGCTTGCATCACAAAGTAATTTTTATCTTTGCTATTAACTTGGAGAATTTTAAAACCTAGTTCTGCTTCCATGAAGTCAACAGGAATTTTGTACTGAATTGGTGGGGGGAGGACTGTTCTCCACAACTTGTTCTTCTCTGCTATTAGAATTAGTGATCAGGCTGTCTAGCAAAAGTATTAGAAATGAAATACAGGAAGGAAGGAAAAAAATGATACTTACAATCTAAAACAGCAAAAGAAAGGAATATATTTTATAAAAAGGTGTAAAAACAACACAGATGACATGAAAGCAATCTGTGATCAATTATAAAATTAGAACTTTTCTCATGAACCAGATTCCCTTCTAATGTAAATTAACAGTTTGTTCAGTGTGCAAAAATATTCAAAGCCCACTATCAGTTCATCTGCATTCAGACTTATTTTAAAACCATCTTGTAATTGCACTTTATAGACACAGATTTCAAAATAAATCTCTTACCAAGATGCTTCTGGTTTATGTAATCATATCCTTTCCATGCACTAACTTACTAAACTTACGACAACGTCTAATTTAAAATATGAATTACAGAGGGGTGTTTTAAAGGTTTGTGATGTTTATGATTTGTAGGTGAGGTAAAACGCTTTATCACCAGTGCAGCTGTCAGAGCCAGACCTCAGCTCTCAGCAAAGCGGGCTGTACGGTGCTCCATCCCATGCCAGCCCGCCAGAGGAAAATGAAAAACCCCGATATTTTCCTGTTGGCTGACCCTTTCCTCCCACAGCTTCCCTTCTGAAAAAAATTGTGACACCAAAGGTTTAAAAAAAAAAAAAAAAAAAAAAAAAAAAAAAAAAAAAAAAAAAAAAAAAAAAAAAAAGAGGGGTGGTGCCTGGGAAAGAAGGAAGGTGAGGGGAAGGGGTGAGGGGTGAGGGGAAGGGGTGAGGGGAAGGGGTGAGGGGAAGGGGTGAGGGGAAGGGGTGAGGGGAAGGGGTGAGGGGAAGGGGTGAGGGGAAGGGGTGAGGGGAAGGGGTGAGGGGAAGGGGTGAGGGGAAGGGGTGAGGGGAAGGGGTGAGGGGAAGGGGTGAGGGGAAGGGGAAGGGGTGAGGGGAAGGGGAAGGGGTGAGGGGAAGGGGAAGGGGTGAGGGGAAGGAAGGGGTGAGGGGAAGGGGTGAGGCGTCTGTACCAGCACACTTCTGCTTACCTTCACAGACTGTGGAGGCTGCTGGCTCCTGTGGTATCCCGCTGAAGATCTTCAGCGAGGACTTCAGAGCCCCCACGGCTGCTCTGACTCCTAGGGCAGCAAGTAGGCACATGGTTTCTGTTACCGACACTGACAAACCCGGCACCCCCGTCCGTCCGCACTGCTCCCCCCGACCCCTGTGGCAGGGGGAGCGCCCAAGAGCAAGGAGCACACAGGAACCGGAGAACACGCAGCAACATGGCAAATCTCGGAGTCCTTTTCGGAGACCGCAACCCACCTCGTCCCCCTTCAGGACGCAGCCTCAGGCGAGCTCGGCCCTGGCCCTCCCGCCGCCTCCCGCTCTCCTCCCCCCTCCCCGCCGCATTTAGACCCCCCCAAAAAGTCAGCGGTTCCGCAGACATCTTGGGCTACCGCAGCCCCCAGGAGACGACCCCAACCGGCACGGAGCCCCTCAGCCCTGACGGCTCCCCTCAGCCCCTCCCGCCCTCCCGCCGGACCCCAGCGACACCGCCGCGGGCCAGGCTTCTCCCGCCCCCCGGCCGCCGCCAGCGCCCCCTGCCCGCCCCAGCGGCCCCGGGCAGCCCTCGGTGGAGTCGATTTAGGGGCTTCCGCGGTGCCAGGCCGCGCCATGCGGAGCCTGCCGGGGAGGGAGCACCGAAAAGGCGAGGCAGGCAGGCGGGAGGGGAGCTTCCCACTCCACCGCAGGGAGCAGCCGGGGAGCTGCCGCCCCTGGAGGGGAGGAGGCAGCGCGCCGGTGACCGGCGACCCTGTGGCGGCGGCGGGGGTGGCGCAGGGCCGGCCGGGCCTGCCTTCCCCCCCCGCCCCTCCGCGGGTCACATGAGAGGGGCGGGCGGCTGGGCCGAGGCGGCGGCTGCCGCTGGAGCTGAGGCAGGGCTAGGCGGACGGCGGCGGGGCAGAGCAGCGCGGCGGCGGAGCGCGGCAGTGGAGGGAAGGAGAAGCGGCCGCCAGGCGCCGAGCGAGCGGAGCGAGCGCCGGGCCTCTCTCAGCAGCCGCCGCCGCTGCGGAGCGCCCTGCCTGCGGCCCCAACATGGACGAAGAGGGCGGCGGGGGTGGCGGCGGTGAGTGGCGGGGGTGGCGCGGGCGGGAGACGCGGCCCCTCACCTGGCCGCCGCGGCCGTGAGGAGAGGCTTTCGCCCCGCTGTCGGGAGCGGGGGGGTCGCCCGCCGCCGCCGCGGCCGTGATATTTGTTGCCGCCTCCGCGCCCTTCGCTCGGCGAGAGCTGCCCACCGGTGCCGTGCCCGCGTCCTGCCCCCGTCCCGCCCGGGCGGAGCGGCCGGCGCAGGCAGCACCCAGCAGCGCTCCGGGAGCGGGGAGCGTGGCGGCGGGGGCTGGCCCTTGTGGCGGCGGCCACAATGGGGCTCTGTGCCCCGCGGCGGGGCCCGGCAGGGGTCAGGCGCGGCGGGGGCGGCGGGGCTGGGGCACAAAGCGGGCGGCGGGGCAGGGCAGGGGGTCCCCGTGCCCCCGCGGCAGCCCCGCGCTCCCTGCCGGCAGCCCCTCGCCCGCTGGCGGAGGGGACGGGGGGAAACAACAAAAAGGAAAAAAAAGTACGTGTCTCGCAGTGTGCGAGCGGTGAAAAGAATAATTAGGCTCTTCCAGGGCTCTGCGTGTGTGTCGTCTTAATGGAGGCTCGGTGATAATCACGGGGTGGTTCATCCAGTTTGAACGCGGGGAACTGTCTCGAAAGCCGGTCGCCGGATTCTACTTTTAGGAAATCGGGACTCGCATCTTGGGGGAGCTTTTATTTTTAATTTTTCCCTTTGGGAGACCGGCTGGCGCACCATCCTGGTTCGAGGCGCTGCGGGCTTGCGACACGCTCCCCTCCTTTTAATTTATCATGTGTTTTGCGAGTGCGTGTGTAAAGCTGCTCCTGCCTGAAATAACCAGTTCTTGTGTCTCATCAGCGATAATGGTGGCTGTGGTGGAGCTGAGCCTGCCTTGGGGCAGAGGGATTGAATGGCCTGCCCTATATTCTGTGTCCCTGCCAGCCTGTGGCGGTGGCGGTGGGACGGAATGGAGCGATGAGGGTAGATCTGAAATAAAACGCTATAAACAGGCTGTATTTGAATGCATTGGCTGATTTCTAAATAGGTAAAGTCAGGGCTAAACCTTCTATGATTAATAGTTGCACGGTGCTGGCTAATTCTAAATATAATTACCCAGAACTCGGAAATCAAGTGGGTGTGGTGTTTGTTGTGACAACTTGAAAAAAAAAAAAAAAAAGTGCTGTGATGAATCAGAAAAATAATTCTTCAAGCAGTTGCCTGGATGTGGCCATTTCTCAGGAGGCGTTTCTGCGCATTTTGTCAGTGGTAGACTTTTTAGTGATAGACTAACTCTTAAAAAAAAAAAATCTGAAAATGGAAGACAAAAAACAAGCCAGACCTGAAAAGTTATTATTCAAAACAGTTGAGCACTGTAATTGTTAAGAGCAGAGACCTGCTTCAGCTCAAAATACATTATTTTCACAGTATTATGGACTTGCATCTGGAATTAAGGGAAATGAGCACGCTTGTTGCTGTGTAATATAGTATTTAATCACATGCAAGATGTAAACTAAAAAGTGGACATATTGTGAACCAATCTTTCATAAGGTGTTAAGCATTTCGAAGTTGGATTTTCATGGTAGGAAAAATAACTCATGACCTCGGAAGGGGACATTCTATATTTAGTTAAAGGCTGGCTCTATAGGTGAAGTCAGATTTTTACCTAGCATGCAAGTGAAACAATTATTTATAACTTCATATCACGTTAATAAATATATTGCTTTTTTGGGGTCAAACTGTGGTATAGTTAATGTTCTGCCTTACTTGGCTTCATTGTAAAACAACTGTAGACTAATGAGACTGGAAATTTTTTTGCCATCGGTGTATTTGACATTTTACACTGGCTTCTTGTGAGCATGGCACTTTTCTTGAATAGATAGCCAGTCTGGCCTTTTCTTGTGGACTGCTGGCCATTTGGAGCACCAGAGTTAGTTAGGTCATTTCCAGTTAATGAATTGGTATGTTGAATTGAAACTAATGTTATTTAAACAATAGAAAGCATGTGAAAAGTGTAGATTTCACAGCCAATCTTAAAATCCTTATTGCTGCTGGGTAGCGAGACTTGTGGGGTACCAAGGGAGTCTAACCAGGGCAGTCTAGTGTTTTGAAGCTCTGCAGGACATTTGCAATGTCAAAAACCTGACGTTATGGAGTGGGAAACCCATAGAAATAAGCATATCGCTGTGCACAGGTACTTCAGGAAGTATGCAAAATTGGGGACTGCACAGAATCACCCTAATTAGAGACTTGAACTAGATAAGCATCTAAACATCTAGGACATTAAACTGTGATTCAGACGGTAAACTGCTATTCCCAGTTCAGTTCTGCCTGCTGCCCTGCTCTTCAGTTTAATTTGCATCCTGTGCTTCAGTTCCCTTATTTGTCAAATGGGGTCAGTTGTTTTACCACCTCTAATAAAAACTGCAAATGAAAACAGAGCTGTGTAAAGTTAGGATTTATTATTTTAGAAGCGTTTGATGGAAGAGAAATGTTAACAACGGGAATTGTTCTTAGTACCTCTTTCTCTTTTGTATGTGGAGCCCTTAAATAGGGGCATGGGTTTATATTATACAACCCACTTAGGCACAAGCCTCCCATTGATTTCAGCAGAGGCTCTGTGCATGGATTATTGATGCGATATGATCCGAGTCAGTTGGTGTTTGCCTCAGTCTTCTTTTGTGTTCTGATTAAAATATCTCTGTGGTTCACTTAATCCAGGAAATTTCTCCTCCTCCCTCTCCTCACTTGGGTAAAACCCGCGTCTTTTGTGGTTTGACTGAGGCTTTTCTTACAGGCTGTTGTTTAGGTGGTGGTGGTACCAGTGAACCGAGCTCCTCGTGTTGAATGGTGCTGTTGGCAGCTTGTGGTGTAGTTGCTTACTGCTAAACAGTAAGCAATCTTATGTATAAGGTCAAAACATATAAACAGTCTGTGCTGGAGGTGCAGAATAGTACTTCTCTTTGTTTTTCTAAATTGGAGTCTAGTCATACAGCAGCTTTGTAGTCCCCCAAATTCAACTCCGTGCCATTCCTCTTGGCAAGTGCTGAGTACTTACCAACTTCTGCGTGTATGTTTGTTTTAAGGTGTCTCTATGAAGGGGTCTAAACAGACATGCCAAAGGGTTAAAAACCTGCTTCTGCCTGACAAATAGACCAGATTATAGCACTAATTATGGTATTGAGGTTTCCCTACTGTTCCCTAAACTCTGTGCTTTATTTCTGAATTTTGAATCTTTTTTGGGGAAAGAGAGCAGTTCAGTTGCCAAGCTTTGTTAGTTGTTGGCTGTACTTGCAAGCAATGGTGCCAGGTAGCACGTTGATTCTGTTATGTAGACAGCCGACCGAGAGACCAGATCGTCTTGCAGAGGACTCAGAAGAATGGGTTTGCTGCCAAATCAGATATAGCAAGATTACTTCTGTTCTTCTGCAGGGCAAAGCAGTTACCCATTTATAGGTAAAAGCCGTTAAATGTAACACATACATACACTGCCCCCCCCCCCCCCTTTTTCTTAGAAAAAATGTTTTACAATTGATTAAATATATATATATCACTTCTAGACATAAGCAGCCTGATCTCTTCGGTTTTTTTCACATTGTAATATCTTTCAAAGGTTGACTATAAAGATGGAAGAGTCCATGTGGCCTCCTCATGGTTATAGACATTTGGTCTGCATTTAAGACTAGATCTGTGTGTTTTGTTTGTAATAAAAGAAACTCATAAAATAAGAAATGTATTTTAACACAGAAGAATGTTAAATATGTTTCACTCCTTACTCATCAAAGTGGATAACTTGTACTGGTAGTTTTGAAAAGTTGTCCCAAAAGTTCTTTGGAGGAGGGCTTGTAAGTTTAAATAGCATGCTAGTGAAACGTCAGGAATATAAAAACACACCTGAGTCTTCACTAACCACACAAATTGATTCTAGGGAGAGAAAAAGAGCAGATACAGAGAGAGAACACAAAAAACCTAAATGACATAAATATGACTTTTATCAGCCCGCAGAGCTTCACACTGAGTGTCTTTTTGCTAAATAAGTATTTCTTCATGGTAAACTAATTTCATACTTGTGCAGATTACCTATCAGTTCAGTAGTATCTTAATTTGTAGCTCAAAAATAATTTAATGTTATCACTAATAAAAAATTCTATCATAAAATATTAATAATTATGTTGTAAATATTAGTTATTTCTGGTGATATCAGAAAATGGGCTTGTTAATTGCAGTAGGACATTTAAGTTTTTTTCTTAACGCATTAACATTTTTCTTAATGTTCAGTATTTTTAGCTGTGACTTGCAAGAACACATGATTTATTTTTTTTTTGCTGTTGAAGTTTCCAGAGGTTGTTGGTTGCTAAACTTGATGTATCGTTATATAATGGTATTTGGTTACTTGCGCTCAGCAATGTAAGCCTGCCATGGATTTAGGGGAGCAGTATGCCTGTAGTGTAGCATCCGTGTGTATTGTTTCATCTAGGAAAGCAAGATGTAGCATTTACTTACAGGAAGGAGCGTACTTTTCAGAACAGTGCCTGGAAATCATAGCAGTAGCCATGTGGAAGTGGGCTCCCCACGTGCTACTTTTCCTAAATGGATATTGCAATCTTCTAGTATCGCAGGAGTTGTGAGAGCTTTTCCCAGTTGAGGGACGGCAGATAGTGAGGCAGCACACTGTTTTCCAAGATACATTCTGCAGTTCACGTTGAATTTCTCAATCCTATCATATTTATTGCCTTCTCTTCTTTCTTTATAGGATTTTTAACAGTTTTTTTAAGGGAAAATGAATGAAATAAGTCTTGGCTTTCCTCTGGTTTCTTCTGCTTGCCGCCTTTTTGTGCTGCCAGGGTCTCATTTCCTAGTACAACAGAAAGGTTTTAAAGGCTTTAAACTTTTTTAATTCTCCTGTAGCGCCATCTTAACCTGCTGCTATCTTTTACTCCCTCCCTTTCCCTCCCAACACAAACGTGCTTTAGTCTGTTGCTTTTTACACCCCATCTTTGGCCCCATTTACTTAATGGACTAGTGCCCCATCTCGTTTTCACGTGTAAAGTTGGATGAGCTGTTTGCAGTCACTGTCTGAAGAGTGTATCCTCCAGGTTCATCACAGGGCCTTACCACACTTGTTCTGACCCCTTGTCCACAGTACATTCCCTTCCTCCTCTTATCCTGCCAGCTGCCTCTAGTGCTGTTTACTATAGTTTTCTTTTTGAAATACTGCTCTCTTTTTGGCTTCTTTGACTGTTCTCTCCTCGTTCCCCTCCTGTTTTGTTAATTGCTTTTTCATTTGGAAGGTGATCTTTCTGCTTCCAACATTTTTGTGAATATTTACAGGACCCTGCACTTGGTTTAATGCTGTCTTCTCTACATCTTGTGTTTGGATAATCAAATTTGCAAATAAAAAAGGAGCTATCGTATTTAAACGGATGACTCACAGCATATACTGTGTGCTCTGGATCCAGTACCATCTGTTCCAGCTAAAATGGCTTGTTTGACATCTTAAGATTGCGTAATTGTCATCTTAAGCTTGATTAGTCTAAAACAGAGCTCTTAATACTGATTCCACCCGCTTCCTTTTTTTGATGTCAGTGAATGTGCACACTGGTGCCCTGAGTGGTTATTGACAAGTAAATAGTGAGATGTTATAATTTATTCTTTCTTAAAAAATAGTCTGTAGAAAAGTTGTAACAAAAATGGCAGTGAAAGCACAATGCAAAAATATTGGAACACTTTTGCAACCTTAAAGTTATGAAATAAATTACGTTTTCCTATGCAATATTAATTTTCCTGTTTGAACACACAAATAGATTTAATCTGGTTATGGGATCACACGTGACATGTTCTGTAGACTTCTGCATGTGTCTAGCCAGCATGTAGGATAGTGTTTTGTGATGATTGAGTGAATCTTACGTGATTTTTTTTTTTCCTCCTTTTTAAAGTAAAGCAATAGTTAATGTTGTCTGCTTCCTTTGAGTCCCTGTAGTTCATGAGTACTTAAAAAAAATGTAGGGAAGGATCACACTTATTTTAGTGGAGTTGACCATGTGCTTCATTCATAGAGGATAAAAATAAGTACTTAGCAGCTGGTTTATTAGAAAAACCTTTCAACTTCTAGAACTGTTAAGGCAGGAATTCCATGGAAGTGAGGAACACATATTTTACTTTTAAGATTTACAGAACCAAAGGGAAAACCGTGTGAGCAGACATAACACTGGTGTTTTGACTTCTTCACTGTGGATTCTTTTAAGGCAGTATGTTTTATAGGAAAGGTATGTGACTTAGGTAGTAGAAGTGTATTTATTTATGCCATTTGTATAACTTTAACATCTAGCAAATTGTTTTTAATTGCATATGACTTCCTTCTTTTAATTCCAACAGTTTCATGGGAAAACTAAGTATTGCAAATTTTTTGGACAGCAGTATTTCCTCTTAGTGGGATAGACACACAAAATCTACTAGAAAACCATGTGTTTTGTGGTCCTCTGAGATTTGCCTGAAGAAGGAAATGGTTTGACCTATTTGGTTGCTACGAAGTAAAAACATTCTTGTTCTTTTTTTTTTTTTTTTTGTGAACATCTGTGTCACATTTATTTCATTACTTTCTGAGGTTCTTTAAACCCATTATTTGGTAACAAAAAGTTTTATTTAAGGAAAATAAAGCGATGCATAGCTGCGTCCACAATTTCATTGAAGTTCTGATATCTGCTTTTATGTAGGTATGGTATAAGTGGGTAGGTTTTCCAATAAAAGTTGACATGTTAAAAGGCCAACACAAACATTATCTAGTATTTCGTAGGAAAAGTGTGCTGGACAAATTCAATAGGATCTCATGGAATTAACAGGAAATTTTGCATGCTGGAGGCTTGTGGAGTACTGAAAACATTTGATCTAATTTTTCAACAGGTTGGGCTTCTTGACATGGTTTTTCAAATTAGCCTTGTTTTCAGATGTTCTGTTTATTATAGAAAGGAGTAGTTATCCTATGCCATGTGTATGGAAGAACTGTGAAGCTGAAACTGTTTTGTAGCCACCCAGTGGAAATGGTACCAACAAGGATAGATTTTACTGCAAGAATATTAATGAATAGTTCTTCTGAATTCCGTAAGAAAATTCTTCAACAAGAATTGAAGATCAGTTCATTTGTGAAAGTTTAATCTGGATTCAAGCCTGGCTTTCACTGTCATGTCCAAGAGCTCAGTTGAATTTTGAGGAGCTGCTGCTGTTCTTTGCGGATGTGCATCCTTCATACAAAAGGAGGAACTGTTGATTTTTAGATGAAATGCCTTGAGTTTCTTAACAAACACACAAAAAAAGCTGTGTGAAAATGATGAAACACAAGTCTGCTGACTGTCAGGGTATGGAAGAGGCTGAACTGTAACTGTGGGAATTAATTTTAGTGGCTGTTCTACCCAGCTACTGGTTCTCACGCAGCTTCTAGGAGTATCTACTCCTCAGTCAAATTAGATTGAAATTGAATGCTGTGCTAGGGGTACTTTGGCAGGAGGAGTTGATGGGTAGGAAAAGAAACGTCCAGTATCTTGTGCTCACTCTCATTCTCACATACATGCACACACAAAAAAAGGCTGAAAAAATTGGCGTGTGCAAGTAAGGGGACTGCCTCTTACTGTTTTCTGTAAGAGGAGCTGTGAGATGTAATCATTTCATGAGTCACCTTTGCGTTTTTACACAACTGCCTCATTAATAGTGTAACTTCTAGCATGGAGATGTGTGGTTTGGTGTTGGGTTTTTGGTGTGGTGTGGTGGTTTTTTGTTTGGTGTGGTGTTTTTTTTTTTTTTTTTACTATCTGATTCATATTGCAAAATACCATTCAGGCTGTTTTCTTGTTCAATTCCAAGTATTCAGGAGTCTTATTTGCTGTTACGTTTTCACTTTCACATACTGTAGATATCACGTTCCTTCAGATCCTTGTTTAGCTCATAAGCAGTGTTGTCTGTAGGGTCAAATTCCAACATAAACCAGATCCTGTTGCCTTACTACAAGAGAAGGGGAATTGTCAAAAGGCACATTTGTAATTGCACTGGATATTATAACATAAGGAATTGTGGTCGCTCGAAGCAGTATTTCTTGTATTCAATAGTCAGACTCTAACTGCTTTTTTTTTTTTTTTTTTTTTCTTCCTTTGCTCATCTGAGTTTGGACTAATGAACTTCCTGCCTCGTCATTCTAATACATGGAGGAGGAATTTTCCCACCAGGGTGTGTACTCTGAGTACAACTTTGGCCACTTGCAAATGCGATTTTTGAATTCGTAAAGCTGCTGTGTGTTTTTGTTTCAGTATCTCACCAGTGGCTAGTTAGGGGACGTGAAGGAAAGTTTTCCCAGGAAGTTGAGGTTAAACCAAGTGGCTGTAAGAAGAGATGGTGACTTTGTTACGGAGAAACTCTGTTTGCTGGGAAGAACCTTGCAAGTTAAATGCATTCTCTAACCATGAAACTCCTAGCATATGCGGGATGGGGCTTGGTCCTGCATAGGGCCATTCTAAGTCCTTCTTGAGAAGACCAAATGAACTTGACACTTTTCTTGTACACACAGAGTGCTCATCTGTTTCTGATTGCCCACACAGGAGCTACTGTGTACAAACCGTGCAGGCTGATGATTCATTAGGTGAATATGTGTCTGTATATTGTTTTGTGGTTCTCCCTTTACTTTTTTCTTAATTTTGGTTCTATTTTTTTCAGTTTCTGGGTTTTTTATGTTTAACTGAAAGAGTTCTTCTTGGGACCCGCCCAAACTGAACGATATTTCAGGAGTATACCTTCAAGAGCCTCTGTCACGCTGAAGTAATCCTTGGTTTAGTCTCATATTTTGCAGCCCCAGTATATACTAATTGGGGAAAACTCATTTTGCATGAGGTATCTCCATCATGTAAACGCCTAAATGGGTAGTCCATGTTAGGGATGTATATGTTTATAATCTCAAAAGTAACTTTTTTATTTTGTAGACCTTTATTATTTAACTTGCTCTTCTTCAAGTCAATTTTGACCTACTGTACCACACTTCTAGTTACTAAAATGATCTTATTATGTGCTTGCAACACTTTTAAGCAGCATCCAGCATTCATCTGGGGACAGGGAGAATATCTCTGCTTGTTTTCTCACCATCTCTTGTAATTTGTGCTGCTATTCCTAAATTGCAGTTTGTATAGAAACTGTTGTTGAAGTGGAAGTTGAAACTGGTGCTAAAGTTATAGGCAAAGTTTAGAGAAACGGCTGTTACGTTTATGAAAACGTTTGCAGTCACAGAAGGGAGAGATTGAAAGATTTCAGGTATGTGACTAGTTTGTTCTTTGTGTAGATGTTGCTGATTCGGTAGGTAATCTCCGACTGGGTCTTAAGCCTGTCTTCTATGTATTACATGAGGTCAGCCTTTCTAGGCAGCTTGTGACATTTCAGTTTGCTTGTAGATGTTTTAGCAAGGACAGATAAATGGAGCATATGGAGCTGATTATTTTTCTGGCTATAGGAAGTGGATTTTTCTGCATTAAATATAGTAACTTTCTTTTTTTAAATATCTGAGAGGAAGCTTCCCCACCCCTAGTGATTTTTTAAAAAAAATCAAAATACATGTAACTCCCTTCGCTCTCATTTTGCACAAAGTAAGTTGGAAAGACTGCAATGTTTGGTCTTGTACCAATAAATGACATAGTATCCCATGAATGTTTTAAAAGATCAGGTGGTATTTTGTAAGAGCAAACATAAGAAGAAAACTAGTGTAAGTCCTTCCGCTGTGAATTCACTGATATCCAAAGTAAAAAGAGTATATGTTATATTATTGTTCTTATTTTGCTGAAAACTTTTTTTCCTTTTATATCTTCTACCTGTGTTGTAAGCCTGAAAAAGTAACATGTTATGAAGGGGAAAGGTTGGGTGAAATTGGTAATCCAAATTATATACAAATAATACTCTAAAGTTTATGGAGCCTGTGGGTGGGTGGATGAACTTGGCAGATATATCCATTGTGGTATGTTAGACTTGAAAGACCATATGGAGATGATTATTTTCTGGCATTTTGTAGTAAAGGTTTTTGAAGAAGGAATTTTTAAAAATTTTTTTTTAGAAAAGGCGTGAATGATAGGAAGAATAACTTCAGTTTGCATTGAATGGTAAAATAGTTCGTTGTAGTAGCATATGGAAAATGAATTTATTCAAAAGTAAGCTGCTAAAAGAAGTTATCCTACTGCTTTCTTACTAGCTTTCTTGTTTTCTGAAGGCAGCCAAAGATCCTGTGCAGCTGGGACTAATACAGGATCCAGCTGTAACTTTTTTTATTGTTGTTCAGATGTCCGGTGATGGTCAAATCTAAGTTATTGTGTGGAAATTCAGTAAAGGAAAAGGGTAGGGTGGGAAAAAAAGTGGCTCTCTATAAAAAAATATTCCAGTAAAAGCAACAGGAACTAGGAGTATCCATTTCAGAACTCTGACATAAATCCCATCCTGAAATACTTGAACGCCTTCAGATTTTGCTGTAGACTTTAAGTCATCTGAGAGTTCTTGGTTTATTTTTTAAGCAGAAATGAAGTTAGCTGATTGGAGTGGGAAGGTGGCCATTCTTTCAGACTGCTTATGGAGGAAGATACCAGTTTCTTATTCATAGTACAAGGTTTTAGTAAAATTCTTTACTTTCTCTGTATTGGTACAATATGTAATGCTACAATGTGGAGGATATAAAAAAGTTCTGTATTTACTAATTTCACTTACGTTGTGTTTCACTAGTCATTGTTTTACAGAGCCTAAGTATGTAAGGAGGGGAAAAGTCTTAATATTTTTCTGTAGAGTTTGGTTTACTTTTGGTATCTTCGGTGCTTCCAAATCTGTAGACAATGCCTTGGATTGAGCTTAAACAAAATAAGTAGCAATACATCAGGTGTATGGAATGGTGAGAATACTTGATGATGATCAAAACAATGCATCCTTTTATTTTTCAATACAGTTTGTTGGGTTTTTTCCTTGTTGAAAAGGTTATATTTCTCAAGTTTCTTTATAATTGCAGCCAGTCATCCTGTTAGTTATTTGAGTCTAAGGATGCCAGTGTAGAAATGTGCTGTCCCCCAGTTATCTGCTTCCTTTCCAAATCTTCCTTCCAAATCTAACTCGCTAATGGAGTCCCATCAAATGGCTACCTGAATTCTGGAGTTCTTTTACTATTATTCTGAGTCTTTAATTTTGAATGTTGTTACTGTAATTACGCTAGTCTAATTTAGTGAGTTTAATAACAATAGTATACAAATTGTAAGTCCTAATTGACTAGAAGACTTAGCTTGAAATACTGTAAGTTATTTCCATTACTGGTGACAGTGAAAGGAATTTTAACACAAACTTATTGTCTCGAGCATAATCCTGGACAGTATTAGTACATTCCTTTCCATGCATCTTAATTGGTTGTTGATATTAATTCTTTTATTGGAGGGAAGAAAAAAAAGAAAGATTTGTGGTTGGTCTCTTGGCTGCCGGACAGCCTGGCATTCTGCCCCACAGTGCTAGAACATAACAACAACAGCGATTTATTTTCCTTCCTGAGCAGTAGGAGCTGATGTGTGACTTCAGAGTGGAAGTGAAATGTGGACAGAACACTGCTTTGAAGGCAGAACACTTCTAACACAAATCAGTTGCAAAATGCAAAAATATCTATGATCTCCGTATAGCAATGTAAAATGTAACAATTTTTGGAGTTCTTGTATGTGGTCACCAATACCAGTGGTAAGAATGAGGATTTTGTTTTGGTGGCAGGACTGCTGTGGTCTGTGGATGAGTGACAATAACAGTTGATACTATTTGCATGAATTAATTCATTGTCAATGTGTTTTGTAAAGATGGCACTTATTTTGCTCTATTACTGCATTGGGTGAAGTGTATTTTGCACCTATGTTTGGGCTTTGGTCAGATTGTTTCCTCTCCCAAACTGTTGTATTTTATATTTTATTTTTTTTTAATGCAGTATTATAAACTAATACCAGGCAAATAATTTGCTTTCCCTCCTTTTTTTTTTTTTTTTTTTTTTTTTTTGCATTGCAGTGATTAAATAAGCAGTACTGCTTCAGTTTATCCTTGTTTCACAAGAATGGTAGTCAGAGTTCTTTCTCCCAATTTTTAAGGGTTATAATCTTTATTTGCATTGTGAACAGCCTAAAGGAATCTCTTTCAGTTTAATTGCTTTCTTGAAATGCAGATCAACTTACAGTGTATTTTGCAAAATTGGTGGGTGTAGACTCTGCCAATGTCAAAGACCATTAAAATACAGCAACTAGAGTAAGAAACTGTTTACAGATTTGCTTTAAGATGCTTTGGCTGTATTCATGACATATTATAAGGAAAATTCAGAAAATATTCATGGCTTGAGAATAAAATCTGCCAGCTAAATTGAAGAAACTATAATAATGTCTTGCATCTTTGAGAGAGAGAACGCCACATTTCAACTGTTACTGCATTGTATTTTTCTCTAGAGCTCATATGGACCTAGGAGATTACTTTTTTTAATGCGATGGGAGAACATCAAAAGTTCCTTCTTGCATTTTAGAAATAATATGACAATTCTAGCCAAGTTTTGGCTTTTCACTACCTCATTTTACATTTTGAAGAAAGGCTTTCCTGCTGAACAAACACATGTTAGCCTGATAGCATTTTCCTGTATTTGAATTGTGAACAGTCGAATGACCCCCCCAAAATTTATGTTATAGTAGATACAGGGTTTTAACATAGAATATATGCATACAATAAATCTGTTCAACTAATCAGTCTGCTTCCTTTCCCTCCCACCCCCTTGCAGCTGGAAGTTCATCAGCTTCTGCTACTATATCTAGCTTCCTCTTGGGACTTTCTAGAACAGATTTAACAGTGGTGGCAGGCATTAATGAACAATGTCGTGATTATATGCTATGGGTCTGTATAAGCTGTCATTTTCCATTGCTACTAGTTCTTAATGGAAACTATGTCATCTGTTTAGTATGAGCACATTACATGTGCCATACAAAGCTGCATGCTGCAGTATTTAATGAAAGCATGTATCATCATTTAATCAGTAGAAAATATTTTTAGATTTCATTAGTGACTAGTCTGGCATTTAAAATGGAAAATTTATGATACGATTTTACTTTCATAAGTTCCTAGCTAGGATGATAATGCAGGATAGCTAGACTTCCACTGATAGTTGTTAGTAATTAATTATGCTCTGAGTTCTTTGGTGTATGAGAAGACATTTTTTAAAGTACAACTGTGGAAGATTTCAAGGAAAAGAAAAATTAGGTGCTTCTATTTGTTTTAGCAGTTGTAAACTTTCATGATAAAATACTTCCAGTCAGATCTAATGGAATTGAACAGTCTAATTAAAAACTTGTCTAATGGTGATTTTTGTTGACCTTTTTTCTTTAAAGGATCAAAATGTAGTCTTTCAGAACTAGCTTCTGGACATTTAGGGATACTGGCTGAACATCTGCCGCTTCAGTTGTGTATAGCACTCAGGTGTTCTGGTCAAGCTCCAAATAGCAAAGTTTTAAGGTCCAGTTGATTAAGACATTGAAGACATGGTAGGACAGATGCTGTAATTGAAGGGTCTTTTAGAACTGATTTTTGTATAAATGCAAAGTAGACTGTAGGCTGTTCCTGCCTAGATGTATGCTGTCAGGATTAGGTAATTTTTTGGTGACAAAAATCTATGCTTAATACTGCCACCAGTTTTCTTACCAACCACTTTTCTCAGTGGTTGAGGAAGAAAACAATAAAGAGTTTATCTGTGAATGGTATTCTCCAGCTGTTTTGTACTCATTGCTGTATTGTCCACATTTGTGAAATATGGAAGAATCTCTAAACTGCATTAACAAGTTTTCTCACTACTTACTGAGCGAGCTGTGTTGGCAGAGTTGCAGACACTGCTGCTACAGACTGCTTAACAGAAGTTACAACTTGTTATTCCTGGTTGCTCTAAGGTTGCAAGTATGTTAACATGAGTCAGATTTTTTTCAGCTTTACACAAAGTTTGTGTTAGTATAGTGAAAGCTTGTGCCGGGTAGAGCACTGTTCGGAAGAAGACATCTCTTTGGAAATGTGCTCAGCAGAGGCTACATATAACCACACTGGAGCTGGTATCTGCAGGTAAAAATGTCATGATTTGCTGTAGGTTTTTCTCATTTAGGAAGTGATACCTTTTATTGTTACCTTTTGTGTCATATTGAGGGGTGGCAGAACCTAAAGCATTTTGTCCCACTCCATTGTTTCCCAGTCAACAAAAATGTTTCCTGTTTGAGCATGGCAGGATGAAGTGGAAATCTGAGAAAGAATGTTTATTAATAGGAGCAGCAGGAGCTGATGGATTTAAAAAGAAATTGAGAGTTGAATGCCAGTTACTTGCTTGAAGTTTTTAAATCTCTATTCGTTTTCAGGGAAAAGCTTAATTTTATATGCTGTAAGTCAGAGACATCGAGAGTAATAAAACTAAATTGCTTAGATCATGAATTTGTAGGGGTATTATTTTTTTCTTGTTAAGTACTTGCCTGAGAAAAAAAGATTAAATTATTTGAAAGTAAAGTACAAAAGATTATATGTTTAGGTTATTTTTCACTGATCTCTGGAAGGAATGCAGTGATCTTGCCAGTATTGGGCAGCAAAAACAGCTTAGAAAGGGCAATGTAATATTTTAGCAGATCTGGCTGAAACCGTTAGGGAAAGTTTAAATAGGAAGAATGTATTTATTCAAATGAGTTTTTGATCAGAATGCCAAAAGGTCTGCTTGCAGTATGAAAAAGCTTTCTTATTGTAACATAGAACTTCTGTCTGCACTTACAAGGATTCAAGCATATGCTGAATGTTCTCTGTTTTGGAAGTATGGCGAGCCAGATTTGGTACAAACTGCTGATGGTCTTTTGCCAAGCAAATAGGAGACCAGGGGTTTAACTTTAAGGTAAGTGGATCCATCCAGCAAACTTCTTATCAGTGGACCAGATAAAAAGCTCTTTTATATCTGGATTAATGACTTGTCAAGCTAATTGTTTCATGGTGTGATGACAACCAGCAAGTCACAAAGGCTAAATACACTCTTTTCTGAGGATCTGAAAATGCTTTATAGTCTTAAACTAAGCCTTACTGTTACTTTACTAACAAATCAATGAATAAATTCGTGACCTCTCTTAGTGCCCTCTCAGGCTGTACAGGGCAGCACATGGCCAGTGGGCTTGTTGATGCAGTAGCAAGAAGCTGGAGCAGTTTGAGCCTAAGAAGCAATATATTGTATTACCTATAGCACATTTCCGTCCAAGTACAGCTCAGTGGTTTCCATAGTAGGTATTAGGGTTAGGTTTTTTGGAGGAGACTGCAGGAATATCAAAGGCTTTCACAACATGGTGTTGTGCACAGTGTTCTGCATCCTGGAATTTGTGTTGTTTTGGGAGAAAGTAAATGCTACTTGAGCAGTTATTTAATAGGTGCGCACTGCTGTATGGCACTTTGTAGCTGCCTCTTGGAGACAACCTTCAGAGAATGAAGATTGCTTTCGAATCTGGTGGTCGTTCCACCTCCTTCAGTGAGCAGCTGATCTTGGAAAATGAATAAATAGAAAGCTTCTGCAATAAATACTGCTTCTGAAATCTAACTCCAGAGCTGTGTCAGGCGGGGATGGGGGAAGGGGAAAGATGAACTTTGCCTTGTTTTTTCTGAAAATTTCATTTGTGTGCTTTATAAAAAGCCAGCAATCCTAAGTAACTGGTTAATGCTCTCCCCTAATGAGTGAAGTACAGTGAGCGGCTTCCTTATTGCCAAGAGTAGATGTTACTGGAAATCCGTGACACAGAGACTGTCTGAGCCCCAACTGTTTTGCTGGGCATACAGTAGGTCTGATGAGCTGTGCCTGAATCTCGAGCAGGATTTGAGGGTATTGCTGGCAGCCGGCTGGAGGGGCTGGGCCCTGGGACCCCCCTGCAGCTGCTCAACAACATTCCTGTCAATTTTCCGTGCTGCTACTTGAAATGGATCTGATGGGAATGTCTGCTACTACTCTGGTGTGTTTGCTTTTTGAGTCTTTTTTTCCAGGGTCTATCCTAGGAAGAAATGTAGGTGCAGACCAGCCAACCATTTCCTCTTCTCAGTAACTGGGGGTGCTGTGGGAAACAGTGGTTTTGTAAGGGCAAAGCTGAAACACATTGCTACAATTTTTATTTTCCCTTCTAACATTTCAAAAGCTGAAGGGATCAGTATGTTCTTGTTTGCTTCCTCCTTACCCAAGAGATGATGAAATGATCTCTGTTTTCAGAAGGAGTTGTCCTACACTTGGTCCAAGATGACTGCTTTCAGCTCCAGGATCCAGGCTAGGTTGGCAGCAGGACATCTGTGGTTAGTCCAGCTGTTCATGGGGACTCCTGGGAGTTGTGTGCCGATGGGAGATAGGTATCCCTGCTTTGCTTTTTATCTACACATACTCCTTGGGATTGTTGGGAGAGAAACCTGTCCTGGTTGACAAGGGAAAGGAGTCAACTGAGGGGGATTTGCTCTCCTGTCAGCAGCTTAAACTTTGGCTCACATTCAGCAGAGTTGCTAGGAAGCATTACAAACCCTTTGAAGTGAACACAAGAGCCCAGTTCTGGTCAGTGGTGGCAGTAGTTTTGAGCGATCCAGCTTCCTAGTCTGTATGGGCTTCCACTTGCTCGACTTTCCATCAGCAGTCTGTGCTGATCACTCTTCTGTGCTGGTCAGCTGAAGATTACATACAGGACCACTTTTGTTCCCTTAGAGATGTCAGCTCTAGTGATGGTGGATGGACTGGACATAGTCCAGTGCTAACCATTTCCAATTTTACATGAGAAGGGAATGTAGTATAACTCACAAAGGTGGATTCTTTGCGAATTTTCTGATCTGGATTTGAACTAGATAATGTCTTCATATTATATGGCATAATGTCAGTCTGCTGAAGACTTAGGAGAAGTCTGCTAAAGCTTGTTTACCTGAAGTGTTGTCATCTTGCAGTTTTTTAAAACTGAAGTGTTTTTTAATTACTGTCAGCATGGCTTGTATGTTGGCTCAATGAGAAGTGAATTGCGCTGTTGTAGAAATTGATCATGGGACCATCCAGTCCCTTTCCATCCCGTTCTTTGTATAATTCTGTGTAGCAATACACTACACTTTTGTTGGGCAAAATCATAGATGCCCCAAGTTAAAAGGTATGTGCTGCTTCTATTCTATAGCTTAAAAATCTTACTTTTGGAAAGCTATTGCATCTATGCTTTTTGATTTCAGAATTTTCTCTTCCTGCTGCAGGCAAGCAAAATCCACTCTTCTTTTGCTGCCCTTTCTTTGCACTGTAGTGAATGAAGGGTTTCAGTTAAATATATGATATTTTTAATGTGTCAGCTATGTTGTGCCTACTTGGCATGGTGATCTCTTCCTTTCACCTCCTAGATAATGCCGAGGGGGAACCCTGATTTCCTTCCTGAGACTCCCACTTAAAATGTGGTTGTTGTTTTGCATTGCAAGTGGATACATTATGTGCTATCAGCTGTTACCCATAGTTTCTCCTGGCATTGTTGCTGGGTCATTCTCTCTCTGAGGTGCTAAAATTTCTTGTGGCCTGGATCTTGCTATGAAAGCAAACAAGACATTCAGAATTTGCAGACTTCTACTATAACACAAAATTTAGCCTTTCTAATGCTTACTGTAATATAATATACTATAAGCAAGGGCTTTCAAATGCAAACCAGAGAAAATTCATCTGATTTCAGCTGTAGCACTACATAACCTACCTATTTGTTTCTCCAGTTTTGCACATGTAAGTGCTCCTTAGGGAGAAAATTATTACTGAGTTGTCCCAAAATTGTTTATCTGAACTCTGCCTTGCAGCATACATATTGGGGTGGGGGAAATTTGATTCTGTTTGACAATGTTTTGTTGATGTGATGCAGTGTAAAGAAAAGGCTTGAGGCCTCTTTATTTTCGGAAGGGTAATATCTGTATTTATACAGCTTTTACTTTGTGTTATACACAAAGCTGGTTCAGATCACCCCTCCCCATTATTCACTGTGGGGAAGAGGAATGAGATGCAGTCATTTTGTTAAAAGGCTGAAAGCGAAGTAAGAAAATTTTAAGGCAATATAAATGCACCACTGTCCCTAAACCAGCAAGACAATGCAAGACTGCATCTTTACTTACGGTGCTTGGCACTGTGAAGTAGTATGTTTGTCTCTCATTACTTTGATGTTACTGTTTTCCCTGTTGAAAGAGGACTATAATGTTAAGATGGTAGTATAAGTGACAGTGTATAGCTGTAGCACTGTAATCAAAATGGTGATTCACCAGATGTCTTGAATAGTGATTGGTAACTGATGCTAATGAAGGCATGTGTTATATTGGATAGTACTTCCTGTATCTGTGCTAATCTGTTCGTAACCCTCCCCGAAACACGTACCACTATGGTGTGGCCAACATCTCCCTTCATAATGTCCACATTAGCTAGCATAAAATTTTTCTGTACTTCTTAAATATGTGTGGGCATGCATATTTTAACACTTTGTTATTAATGCAAGTATTAACGTATTTGAGTAAGAGAATGTTAAGTTAAACTCAGGTTTCTTTTCATATTCAGTAATCTGTATTTACATATTTTAGAAAGAAAAGTTGGCCTAGAAGCATCTTCTGATCTTGAAGCAAGTGTAGAGCAACTTAAAAAGAAAAATACTTATAAAAGGAAATCCACAGTTATCTATTTTTAATATCAGGTTGAACTACTTCTGGGATTTAGAGAACACAGCAAGGGTGGGGTTTTGGGGTCTGAGCTAAGCTGGTTTTAGGGCTGGCTGGTGTCAAGGGGTTTGCTGTCCTCTGTACATCCCAGCTGCCAGGGGGTTTCTGCTGGCCTCTTGTGTTGGCTTGGGCAATTCTGTGATCTCTGTGTAACCATTTGGCCCACTAAACTGGGAAGAGACAAACCCGGAAAAACAGGATGCGGGCAGGATCGTGTATCTGGGAGCAGCAAGTGGCAAAGTGATGCAGGAACATACAGGAGCCGGTACCAGCTTGCTACCTGTGAAATCTTGCTCAGAGCTGGTCCCTGTGTGTTTTTTCTTTCTCCCCAGGTAATGCTTCTTTATTTGCTTGAAGGTGGTTCTTTGTTGTTGCAAAACACTTGGTTTCCTAATGAAAATATATCAAAATGGTGAAATAAGATACATTGATGAATGGAAGATGTAAGGGAGGTAAATAAAATGTAATTGTGGCCTTCAGTACTGCCTGTTCATAAAAATAACAGCATGAACAGTAAAAAAGAAGTATTCATTAACGTAAATACACACTGCTTTCAAAGGGCAAGTATCTGTGTCAGTGGCATCATTAGGAGCTAAATAGCAAGGTAGATGTCTCTCCAGGTCTTCCTTTGGGTGTATCTGCCTGGCAAGGTGAAGATGTGAAAGTTGTGAAGTACCTATTTGTGCTTCAGTGCCATTAAGAAGGGCAACTAACAGTTAGCAGCTCATGCAAGAACTATGAAAGGCCTTCATACTTTTTTCTTTCACTACACAGCTGTTGCTGCTCATGTTATCTATCTACATACGCAGTTTGTAAATATACATATGCTGCAGTTGTTCGCTGCGAGCTCCTGTCAGGTTCAAGAAATGCATTTACTGTGGTCTGTACTTTATAGACAGAAGCATATTTATTTGCAGGTACCATGGTGAGGCAGCACTCTTCCATGTGTGACAGCTGAAATTAAATGTGTTTTGGGAGGCGGGTAAAATGTGTGGGTTGGATCCCCTGCTTTAAATCACCGTTATCTGGACCCTGGTTTGGCACAGCTTTGGAACTGCATACTTTCTGCTTGGCTAGCAATGTTAGCACTTACTGAATTATATATGGTTATTTCTGACCAGGACAAACACAAAATCTTGCATTATTTGAAGTCATTCTTATGGATTATAATAAATACTGTTTGTTTTTCACGAGATGATTTCACGCTTGGCAGTGCAGTTACCCTGCTGTCTCTTTTCCTGTATAGAATAAAAATGTATTTCATAGTTCCAATTGTTAATGCTTTTATTCTTTAAAAAAAAAAAAAACAACAACAAAAAAAACCCCACACACTTGAATCACTGGTATAATTAAATCTACCTTGCAGTGGAAGTAAAAAAAAAAAACTTAAAACCCTGGAAGATTTAGTGGGTTATGTCAGAGGGAAACTGTTTCCTCTAAATTCCTGAAAACATTTTAATGGGGTAAGAGGATTAATATTGTTAGGGTTGTTGTGTCCCCCACCCCTGTATTAGAAGTGCAGAAGGACAGTATCTTCACTATAACTTGCCTGTAAGGTATCTCCTTATCCTAGAGTGAAAAATGCTGCAGGAACATCTTGCAATGGTGTGATTTCCAGCAGCTAAACAATGAGAATGATGGAAGTGAGTTTGAGGTTCTCGTCTGGGTTTGGCCACTAACGTGCTTTCTGGCCATAGTGTCCCTTGTGACTGAAAACTCTCAAAATAACTCTGCAAGCCATGGACTCGGTCCTAAATTCCTCATACCACTGACTGGTCATTTTTTGTATGTGAAAGGATACTGTGTGCAGGATTATTTCCCCTCTTAATGGAAGTGTGATCGCTCCTATGCTAGAACATATTCAGCAGTGACTGAATAGCAGAGCTTAATGCAGTAAGGTAGTTGAAAGAAGGAAGCAATCAAATCCAGCTAGTTTTACTGATTGAATTTAATGCAGATATAGTTTGTTTTTGCACTGTGAAATAAATCTGTTGAGGAGGACGTCCTCCTACAAAAACTTCTATGGAATTTTTAATAGTCACAAGTGGTCACAGCTTTGTTTATATATCTCATCTCAAAGCTGGAAAATGTTCCTATAATTAAGTTTTTAAAAAGGGACCGTGTAGGGGGAAAGGAAGAGAGACTAGCCTGAGAATGTCCTTTGAGGCAGATGTCCTGAGACAATCACATTTGTTCTCAGAGATGAATGTGTGTTATTTTAAAGGCCAGAAGAAACATGTCTACCCATTCTGTGTATGGGTGACGATAGGTTTGTTTAGTTTTAAGCCTTGTGTTGTATAAATTATCTTTACACTTGCAAGATTCTTTAGTTGCAGCAAAATTAAATTCCATCTAATTGTTCTTTGCTTGGAATGGAAATACTTGAGACCAGCAATTTGGGGCAGACATGGAAGAAGGAAAATATTTGTCTTTATGAAATCAAGTTAGTTGAGCAATGAGAGTCAGGGATTTATGTTGCTTCATAAGTGGGGTTACAGGATTAGTGTTTTGTCTATTCTTAGATACTGCTAGATGTTTGCTTTCTGCTGGCTGTCGTTTTTACTGTGTCCTCTTGAGAGATTCAACTCTGAAGTCAGTTGAAGTGGTGGAATGAGATCGCTCTACACCTTGGCTGGTGACTGCTGGTGGAAAGGGTAGTAAGTAAAAGAAATTCAAACGCATGAGTTTTGGTTCATACAGTACCATTGGAGAGCTGAAAAGGATTTAATTTTTGCTACTGAAAAAGATGAAGGTATCAGAGGTACGGACTTGGAAAGTACTAGATTTGTCTCCTGTCACAGGATTTGCTCCTAATTTTCACTAACCTGTAGGACTTTTGCAAGTCTATCTGTTGCAGTTCTTTCTCAATCTGGAAAAGGCTTTTCTTTTTTTGGTGCCTGCGTGCTCAAAAATGC
Organism: Falco biarmicus; assembly: GCF_023638135.1. Taxonomy (NCBI): domain Eukaryota; kingdom Metazoa; phylum Chordata; class Aves; order Falconiformes; family Falconidae; genus Falco; species Falco biarmicus. The sequence goes on from NC_079291.1 coordinate 79,851,862, forward strand.
CTCTTATACATGTTGGTAAATGTCACGGTTATGGGCTAATGCTCCTGTTTGGATACTGTACTTGGGTTATCAGTAGTGGGAAATTATTTACCGAAGTGACATCACAAGCTCAGGACGATATACTGATTTCTATGACAAGCTACAGGTTGGTTTTTGTTTGGATTTGTTTCCTAACACATTTAGAGTAAACAAACCTGTATTAAACGTGTATTCCAACAAGTGTGTGTTCACACAAAATTCGTTTAAGTATGTTTAGATCTGTTACAGTAATTGAAGAGAAGTTGGAATATATTTTATTTTTTTGAAGGCCAAGTTGGAATATATTTTTATTTTTTTTTGTTGGTAGCAGCAGGAGTAGCAACATATATGGTGGTGTGTTTTCATCTCTTAATACTTGGCCAAGAGTATTTCTCTTCAATTGTTGAAGTACTTCCAACAACTTTTTTCCTCTTTAAATAAAATATCAGTCTGTATATTGTATATTCTGTTTAGTAGTAGCTGAAACTGAAGTTTTAGAAAAAGGAAGCACTCTCCCTGTAAGCTAAAAAGTTTTCACGCAAGTATTAGAACATTGTCTTTAAAGATTAGAAGATAGCATGACAGCATGCTGCAGCTGCAGTTTGTTCACTATACTGAAATGCTTTTGTTCTTTTTTAGTATTTAAATGTTCCTGCTAACTCCTCCCATCCTGTCTACTTTGTGTTTAGATTGGTGAAGGACAAAAGACTTGGAAATGACTCAGGGCAGCTATAAAATCTGTCTTAATGAACAAATATGCACTCTATGAGGTCTTCTGTGTGAGGATTATGTTAGGAAAAGCAGAAGTGTTCTAGCTGCTGAGGTCAAAAAGGTGGCTTATGGATGGGGTCTTGCCAGGGCAGATAGTCACTCACCATCTGCAATATTCGCTTACAGCTGTAAAGATGTTTTAATGCATTGTTGTTGTTCATCAGCCATTTTCGATCTCCTGTTTGCTTGCCGTGAATCTAACATCAGCCTTGATAATCTCAATGGTGTTTTTCAAATTTTTTAAATAAATAAAATGAATATTTTTCTTTTCAAGATGGAAATACTCAATGTGCTTATTCAGTTTTCTAAGAATACCTGGGCACCACAACTCCCTTTGCTTCCAAAGAAAATTATCTTCAGGCTCTCACTGTTGTTCTCTGTGTTGCAGGTTGCATAAGGCACCTCATGCTCGTTAAAAGGACTGATTGCCGTTTGAGTCTGACACTGAGGAAACACTGTCTATGTAGAAATAGGATTGTAGGGGTTTTAATGTTTTCGAGGTGTTCTTGAATCATTAGGGACCCGTGAAAAGCAAAGAATGGTTGAAATGAAAAATGCAGAGTCAGTCAGTACTTCTCCTTACTTGTAAGGAAAAGGTTTAACTAATGGTGGATGCCCTTTAGTGTTAGCAGAGGTTTTTTTTGGGCGATGTGTGTTGTTTTGTTTTTAGCTGCAGTCGAGTATCTTCCATTCTCTCCTTCCTTTCAGGTAAGGTAGACTCATCTTCCAATGTTAGTATTTCAGAAGCCTTCATTGAAACACAGAGATATTATTAAAATTTGTTTCAAGACAGAGAATTGAAACAACATGGACAATAGACATAGTCGTGTAGCCTCCTGGAGCAGACGCCATCACCCTCTGAATTTGCAAGCTGTAACGCCACATATAGTCTCTTAAGAACCTTTTTTTTTTTTTTTTTTTTTTTTTGGCGAGTTCATGTTCCCATTTGTAAGTTTTCATATCAGCGTAAACAGCAATGCTGTAGAAGGGAGGCAGTGATGATATACAACCGATAGAAGGATGAGACTAGGGCAAACATCTTCGTGTATCACACACATGCCAATTTGTGGTGATGATTAGACAGTGCACTTAGGAGTCATCCTGACAAGTCAATCATTCTTTCTCTCTACTGGTGATGTGAGTAGAAGTAAAATATTGACTATACTGATAGTTTCTGGGAGCTGAGCAGTACTGTAACCCTGACTCTGTTGTATACTGGTTCTTTTATTCTTACCAAAGTACTGGAATATTTTGCCTCTGATATCAATACTGTTATTTAAAGATGTTGTGTTAATGTGCAGTTTTCTCTTAAGTGCTGTCTTCCAAGTTCTCTCCAAGTGCAGAATCTTCTTTCCTAGCAGGCTTTTCTTGTCTTGTACCTGGCAGATAGATACTTGGCGTTATTTCCTAATGCAAAAGGCAGTCTGACTCCCATTTAGTTTATTTCCTTTTTGTTCTAACAGCATCATTAATTGTACTGTGAGGGTTGTTGTCTGCTGCAGCTGTCATCAGAGGAAAGGAAAAACCCAGCAGACAGTCTTTGGGTGCTGTGGGGAAAAAGATAGAGGTGTTTTGATTTCTTTTCTTTGGTGGGTTGCTTGACCATAGAAGACTGTCACAATTAGTGTTGATTCCATATAGCAATTTCACTTCTGGTAGGTATTCAAAACCTGTCCCAAGGAGCTTTCACTGGACGGTAATGTAAGGGAGATAAAACCGCAGTACCACTTGCTGCCGTTCCGCTTTGGGAAGAGTTTGTGATAACAGCTAATACAGAGATTTTGTAACTCAACTTGAAGAAAAATCAAGCACCATCTATGAATTCTAAATATTTAGGACTCTAAAGATTACTTTCTGTTTGAGTTCTGATGAAGTATTTCCAACTGCCAGTGAAGGTGAGAGTTAACAAAGTGTGTGCAGTGGCAAAAAGTTAAAAATTTAAGAACTCTTAGTAATACTGCTGCTGCAAAATTTTAATCTAATTTCATCTACTGATGTAACACTGCAAATGTGCTTTAAGGATATTTGAGTGTATTTCTTAGCTAAGAGAGTGATTGATTACACACAGTTTGCCTTTTTATTAAACGCTGGGTAACAGTCTTTTTTATTGTCAGTCCTGAGTTAACTAATTGAAGTATTTGCGGTATGTGTATGTACATAGTGTGCGTAGTCATACAATCTCTTGAGTTTTTGATGGTTTAAGATCTTAGAGTATACATATAAGACGAAGATTTGGTGTAGGCATGTGTATTCATAAGGTTTGATGTGAAAAGAATCTTACCAGTATTTGCATGCAAAGAAGTTTTAGGAGTGGGTGGGTTTCTGATGAGACGAAGGCAAAAAGTAGGTGAACGTCCTGAAGTCTGGTATTCATTCAACAGAAGACTGCATTTCCTAAACTGGAAGTAATTTAATCATGTTTGTATCTGGAGTAGTTAAATGAGCTCATTTTCCATAATTACTTCATGTCTAACAAGGCCTGTTGCCATTTGGATTTGATGTTATGATTTGTATCCTGAAAGGAAAGGAGCTTAACCACTGGACGTTGAAAATAATCAATATATTTCATTGTTAAGATTTGAACAGAGGCTGTGTTTCAGATGTGTCTTTAAAAAAACATCCTGTCGGGCTGAACCTTTTGCTTGCGATCGTATTGCTGTGGCCTGTTAACATGTGTATGTGACATGAGGAAACCGCTTTTGCCATCCCAAATGACTGCATCTGTTCTGTGTTGCTGTTGGGACAGAACCATCTGAATATCTTAATCATTATTTTTGTTGTTCCCTTTTACTGAGCTAGAAGGAAAAGCTGTTCTATAATTAAGGAGCTATTTCCAGAAAGTGGGTAGCATTAGAACTGGTGCTGTAGGATCATTGCAAAGGAGGCGAATAGTTGTGGTTCATGTCTAGTGCCGTACGAGTGAGTGAGAGTAATCTCTGTTCAAAGTAGTTTCTTGCTAGGGAAAATAAAATTGCTCAAGAAAAGCAGAGATTTTGTGCGAATAACTTCTCGTGTTTGCTGGTTGTCAGGCAGAGACTATGGAGTGAGTGAGTGACAGCCATAGCTGTATATAGAAACATGTTTACATCTTCAGTAGCAACTAATTTTTATCAACAGGGTAACATATTTGTTTTACCATAGCCAAGAAGAGACCTAGTGTTGACTTAAATACTTCAGACTCACTTAAATGATGTTATACAAAACCAGATGGTTGTGATAAACTGTGTTAAATAACTGATTCTGACTTTATTTATTCGTATATCCTACTGATGGAAAGTAGCTGGTGTTAGTAGCATTGCATCTCTACTCTACAAAGCAACCAAATGAAGGGGTACTGCTAAAATGATGATGTCTGAAATCAGCACCAGGATACACATCTTGCATTTAGCTTTAGCTGTTCTTTGGCTTTTCCCCCTGAAAGATAATAATGTCTTCTGAATCATAATTCATTTACATAATTCAGTAACATGGTCTGTTACTGAAATCATTGGAATGATATCGGAATTGAATTGGGCAATTAAGCTGTAGATCCCAGTTTTTCCACATACTATATGATAACAAGTTTCCTTTGATTGTCTAGCTTTCTTTTTAAAGATAGGTTCTGTCCTAAGTCATTCAATTACGTTACTTATGATTCTGTAAAGTAGAATTCCAATAAATTAGGTTTGGGGTTTTTTTTGGGTGTTCCCCCCTCTTCCTTTCCTGAAAATGATCCCAGCTAAAAAAATACTGCCCTGATGTTTCAAGTAAATTTACTTTTCTTAATCAGGTTTATTCAGTTTTCTGTGATGAGGTATGTTTGCAAATGCAAATGTCTGTACATTTTCCTCTATTCTAGTGCCTGATGACCTCTCCATAGAAGAAAGAGAAGAGCTTTTAAATATTCGTCGCAGGAAAAAAGAATTGATTGATGATATTGAGGTAACTGATTTATCTGTAAAGATCCCTAGATGACTGCTTCAGTAGATTAAATTATAGTAAACTGCATACCTAGATATGAATTCCAGGTAATGGTTTTAAAAGCATATAAATGGCTTAAGCTAAATAGTACTGATAATAAATAGGATTTGTGCATCATTTTTGTACTTATAAAAATTGTAACTTCTGTATTTATGTAACATAATTTGTGCACATGTACACATCTGATTTGTGTAATCAGGAACTCATGAAACAGCAGATTTACAGGATAGGAGTGAGTGAGAAATCTGGGTAAAGGAATCTTACACTGAAATTGGTAATGGCAGTTTGGTCTTGGTGCTCTGACGTGAGCACACACTGGGAGTTAGATCCATGTGTTCAAGTCATTCAGCTGTGGTAAAATCTTTAAGCTAAATATCTAAGGAACCTGCAAGACTCATCACTTTTCTTCAGGTGACTAGCAAATATTAAAACCCAAAATCTAATTTATCATATTAACGTATGATAGATGATTTCAAAAAGTGTTTTAATGTAGGTTAACGTATTGTCTTTCCTTCTTTTGGCAGAGATTAAAATTTGAAATTGCTGAGGTTATGACAGAAATTGATAATCTGACTAGTGTAGAAGAAAGGTAAGTAATAGTACCATATGGTCACGATTGAGTAAGACCTTGGAACAGGTCTTCCAGGAATAACAAATAAAAATAGCTTTATAAGGCTAAACAAACATTGGATTGCCTTTATTCAGTCTGTTACAAAGTCTATAAAGCCTGACTTGATCCTGTTCAGGTGTGTCATTTATTTGAATAGAGAGTATGTCGGATGGAATGTAATATGTTAGACTGTCCAGTTGATAATGATTTATCTCAGTATGATAATGAGTTCTCTGAAGCTGCAATCACTTGAAGGAATTGAAAAAGAGTAACAGAATTCTCCCCCTTATAAAAAGTGAATGTCTTGGTTTTGTAATAGAAAATACAAAGCAGCCAAAATACAAATTGAGAGAAGCTCATCCGACAGTTGAAAGAGCAACTGATAACTGCTTATTGTTTCTTCCTTTTCTCCATGTGTAGCAAAACTACACAAAGAAATAAGCAAATAGCCATGGGAAGGAAGAAGTTCAACATGGACCCTAAGAAGGTAGAGAATTTTTATTTTCCACTTGTCAGGGATGAAGTTCCTGCTTGTAATGTGATCTATGACAAATACAGTCATGTTTTAAGAAGGTATCTCTGATAATGCAAGTTCACAGGCCTTCTTTGTACATCCTGTAACACACTGAGCAGAGGGTTAAATTAGCAGCAGTCATTAGTCATTTGCCAGTCGTGTACTTTTTTCACTTAAGCAAATCTTTTTGGATAATGGAGGTTATTTATCAATAATCAGATAGGTCAGGTATTGATTGAACTGGCTTGCAGAAAGATTACTTGTATTTGATAGAGGTGTTCTATGTTGATATCTCAAATATCATTCTAAAAACATTGTGATGTTTGGTTATTAGTGTGGCCATACATATTATTTTTTTTAGTGCCCTATTTTTATTTCTTCCAGAATATCTTTAACATGTTTTTTAATTTGTTCTGATACAGACTTTTATATTTGCATATCTAAATTATTTGTGAAAAAGGCATGTATGAACATCTGTATGTTTGTATACATATATGTGTACTTATATGACTGTACTTAACACCTGCAGGTAGAAACTTGGTACCAGTTTCAAGAAGTTTACTGTGCATTTAGCCAAGTAGTAGTTCGTATCTCTGGAGTGCCTCTGTTTTTCTTAAATAATTGTTAATTTTCTGGACAATTCATGGACCTGCACATTCTCTTACAGACCTCCCCTGAGATATTGAAAAGAGATGCTTTGATATATTTGACCTTTTGACTTTACTTTTCATTTTACAGCTTCCTTGCTTTGTTTTACTGCCTTCTGTTGTTTGTAATTGAGAGTCCATTTTAAATTTGTGAAGAGTGTTCTTTAAGATCTTTTTGGAAACTGTTTAGCATATTTTTTTCCTGTGTTCTTTACGTGTTTTCTTTCCAATTGCATTGAATTCAATTACATTTTGGTGGCTTTTCTGTAATGTTCCAAGTACAGTGATGACTATTATTTTTCAGGCTGTTTTCAGTTTACCAGAAACACTCAAATACTTTGATATATAGAACCCTTTTTAAGCTGCTGACCATGTCTTTTATTTTTATTTTTCCATTTTGCTGACTGTCTAACTGCTGTTCTGTTGATGGCAGAATACCCCCAAATATCCTGGTAGTTTGCTGTTGTCCTCCAACTCTTTCGTGTCCTAGAAGTTGGTGGCAAAGTCGCTGCATGATGTCAGATGCCTTTATTCCAGTATTAACTATTATTTGTTACTGTCCTTGCTGGGTGAGATAGTTTCTATGAATAGATGCTGTGGCTGCATTGCTATTGTAACATAATTTAAATGTGGTAAACAGACTTACAGTAGTAATTTCTTAGTCATGTCTGTGAATCAGTGGTGGCCTGCAGTAGCTGACTGCAGTAAAGCTAGATCATCTTGTTGTTCGCAGCTGCTACTTTAAATTACAGGCAGCTAAAACATATATCCCTCTAATGTTGAGAGAATTAACTTGGAGTCATTGCAAAAGGGATGTTTCGCATTCATAAATGGGAGGGAAGATGGTCTCTGGAGTTAGGAATGTGAAAGAACTGGGGTAATAATACATGCACTGAATTCCCCAAGTTTTCTTCTTTAAGTAACAGAGATCTAGTGTTTTCATTTTAGCAGGAACACAGTGAGGTAATTTTCTTTACCCCTTTCATTTGAAGACCTTTATGTGTTCTAGTGTGTATGTAGAGCAATTCTCCCTGCCCCCGCCCAGAAAACCCTCATTCAAAATAGCTGTGTTTAACGAAGCTACGTGGTGTAGTATCACGTACCTTGTTGTTTGGATTTGGTTAGCTAGTGTGGGAAGGGCTGTAATGGTGAAGTTTGTAAAAACACGTCAGGAATCCCTCTGCAGAGGACATAAAGCTGTGCTGGAAATTCGCAGCAGTGGAATTCAGCAGCGCCTGTGTTGACCCCAGAAAATTAATTCTCTGACAAAGGCAGGGTTTAAACAACTGCAAAATTTGGGATTATGTTACTGTAAAAATGATGAAATCCAAAACAGATTTCATTACACTGACTTAAGATAATTATGCAGCATTTATAGTGAATATTGAATATTTCTGTAGCCGTGAATCTTGTGTGGGGAGGTCAAACTAGTACAGCTGTCTTCCCTCTCCTGTTAGTCTATAGAAAGAAAATTTGCATCAAGACAAAAGATAGCGTAGGAGTTGACGAGGGTTTGACTGGCCTATTTTACCATTTGTTCCAGCCACTGGAGTTGTCCCAGACAAATTCATTTTCCTGTCTTATTTGGCTTCTGGTTCTTTCAGTTCTTAAGAATAATTAAAAAAAGACTACCAAGAAAAAAAAAATCCAGAAAAAGGAAAATTAAATTGATTTTTGTAGTATGTTAAAGTATCTGTTTCAGTGCACAGAAATTTGTTTTCCAGGCTTCTAGTCAAGTCCGTTATCTTTGTCAGTAACTTGTACAAGTTTTTAGAAACTCCTCTGGTCAGTCCGTTGACACTGAGTGTGAATAACAGGGTCCAAGTGTTGGAAAACGGAATCCGCGACCGCCATTTCTGATGTTTGTTGGAAGGAAGGTTCTCTGTTGGTTGACAGAGCCTGAGAGCTTTTTCAGTAACTTGGTATAGGGAAAAACACATTATGCTTCATAGTCAAATGAATTTTTTGTACAAATACTTAGTTATCAAATAAGCTTTGAAGGGATGGTTTTTGAGGAATGCTGAGCTATTTCTGGTTCCAGATAAAATGGATATATTCTTTGCAACTAAATCATGTCTGTTCTGAAATGACTTATCAAAATATTAAGATGTCAGAGTCAGAATACCAGTCTGTTACTGAAATGAAGTTTTCAAAGGAGGATAAAATTATTTTGAGAGAATTGCATTCCAGACTTCTTTTTAAGAGCTTCAAGCCTTATAACATCACAGTTCATTTTCTTTGTTAAATTAGGTCAGAAAATTGACTTTTTTTTGTCAGGCAGGTAATAATTTCATTATAAAAAACCCAAAATCAACCAAACAGAAGCATAATTACTTTCTTGAATGTTACTGCAGAGCCTTCTATGCTATATCAAGAAGTAATGTAAGTTTTCCCAGTTGTAGTGAAATAAAGAAATATATTGCATTTGCAGAAATTGAAAAACTTCCAGTGTTTTTCAAATTATGAAATATTCTAGTAGAAAAGGCTTGGAATAATTTATTAAGCTGTTCTGTACGTATTTGGAATCCAGGGTTACTTACACTTGCTATTTCTGCTTTTCTCTGGGATGCTGTTAACAGTTTTATGAAATCAGCAGGTACAGCAACATCTTTGTTGGGGTGTGTGGTGGGGAGAAAGGGTGCCATCTCCTCATGGCCTGCTGAACGTTGGAATGACATCCCTTCCATCCTTTGCATAACCTTTATATAACTCTCAGTCTCCTCTCTTTACCGCTTTGCAGAAAGTTCTCTGGGCATCCCTAGAGTGTGCCAGTTATAGGGCCAGTAATTTATGGAGGCATAGGAGCCCAGGGGCTTGATCAAGTACCTACTGAGGGACAGGGTAAGACTCTCCTCCTGGCTTTGTTAGAAGCTCCATGGTAGAAGCTTGACTGGTCTGTGAACAGTCCTTTGTGAATAGTCTAGTTCAAGTCCTTTGTGAATAGTTTAGTTCCAGCACAACCAGAAGTCACTGATAAATCCCGGTGTCAGCATCAATTCTTTTAAACCAGTTTCAGTATCTTCAGCCATGACTTCCACTGCAAGTAGTGGCTTGATGTATTGGGTTGCAGTTTGTAGGTTCTAACAGATGCTTTATTTTGTGTCATGGTGGTAATTAAGTTATGCCTATGTACCTCTTCATTACATGATTTTACAGATTATGTCCCTGCAGACATTTATGCAATATTGCAAACAAGCCATCTTGCACGTTAACTCTGAAGAGCAACATGGAATCATTATTCAATTAATATTTGATGCTTCTATTTTTGAGGGATTCAAACTGCTACCTAGTACTTCTAGCCTTAAAAATCTTGTTTGAATCTCTAAACCAGTACTAAATAGTGCTTATCTAACCGAAAAACATTGTTTACCATTTCATTAAAAAAATAATCTGTAGACTAATGTAATTTTCAATGTGCTATGTATATGTCTGTGTCATTACATTAATACCAAAAGTTATGAGCAGTATTTACATAAAGGCTTGTGAAAGAAAATATAACATTCCTTTTCCTCTGGAATTGCTCTTCCTAGGGAATACAGTTTCTGATAGAAAATGACCTCCTGCAGAACACTGCGGAAGACATTGCACAGTTCCTTTATAAAGGAGAAGGATTAAATAAAACGGTAATTGGAGATTACCTCGGTGAAAGGTAAAATAAAAATATTGAAACTTTTTTCTTGAGTTTACAGAGCACACTCATAGGTTTTAGTAACTACCTTCACAGGCTGCATGGGAGAGCTGCTCTACTATCTTGACATCTATAAAAGCTTCAGCAGGACATAAAACTACTACGATATTGTGGCAGGTTTTTTGTTCTCTTAGGTGGTTGTTCTTTTTAAATGGATACACTGTGGAATGATATTTAATTCATTGATACTTACTATTTTGAGAAAGTACTCTTACATTTGACTGTAGCGCAGAATTTAATACCATAAGCTTTTGGAATGTCTTAAGACTTGTATTGCAACAGTTCCGGTAAGTCTTGATACTGTGCCCAGACAAGGAGTGATTTACAATTACCAATAATTGGATAGTAAAGAAATTCCTTATTAAAATAGGACAATAGTTAAAAGCAGGTTTTACTGTTGTAGTCTCCCTGACCGTAGACTTCCCATTACTAAGTAGGGTCTCGAAGGGCAGCCACACTGTATCCTTATCAATCCTAGTACAATAAACATGCAACAAGCGTATTTATGCATGCTGCTGCAAAACATGGTCAAAATGCAAATTACTTCCATTGCTGTGCAACCCAGGAGCTGATTTTTGAAAATGGCAGCAGAAAGAGACAGAAGTGAAGAGTGGGTTGGAGTATGTGTATCTGCGTGCTTGCACATGTTCCATTTCAGATGCCAGATATGGATGTTTAAAAGTTGACTCATTTAGGATAATACTCCTGTAGTGATATGTTCTGGCAGGTCCTTTTTGAGGCAGCCGTAATCTGTTTACAGCATCAACGGCTCAGTTTGTGCTCAGCAATTTCCTCCTGACTTTAACAGTTTTAATGAAAGTTCTTACTGTAATACATATATTTTGAAAATAAATCTTCACTATGAAGTTTCTGTACAGTGTATGTAGACATTTCCACAGGTTTTTTATACATCAGCATTATGTTGTTTCTCTTGAATATTTGGGCAGTCAGCATTATAAAATCACATGTTAACGTGCATAATTGCAAAATTGTAACAAAGTTTGTGTAAAGCAGTCTGTGTTCATTTTTGAAAGCTGCGTTCTATCGTGGTATTATTTTCTGAAATACTTCAGTTTTTCTAGCCCTATTCTCAGAACCCCTGTGCTCATGCAGAGAAAGGTCTTGCCCATGTCCAGGCCCACTGGAGTCATTAATATTTCTGTGACTATTCATCAGTTCACATTTAAAACTAAAAAAATTATTACTTGTTCTTTTGTATTCCTGGCAGGGATGCTGCTGGGCAGCCCTATGGTCTAATCTGAAAACATAGGGCAACCTTTTTTAATACTGAATATGTATACAGATAAATAGACAATTCAGTTATACCCTCTGAATTTTTCAAGACTTTAAATAGACAAATGTAGTGGTCATACCAAATAGCAAATATGATCAGGAAATTTTGTATAAATCTATCAAGTGGGTAATAAAATCTTAAGTGGAAAAAAAATTAACATACCGCTCCTATTTTGCCACAAGGCAGAAGCAGCCTATCCATTTTAAGCAGCTGAAGTCAAAAAAATTAATTTTTTTTGTACTTTAAAACGAGCTTTTATTCAGCGTACCTAGTCAGTCTACTTTAATTTTTTTGCATATTTCTTAATTTCTGTGGCGGGTATAATATATTAATACAAAAGCTAATGGTATTTCTGTATTTTTTTTCTTCACTTTTATCAATTAGTAATGGAGGTGGAGATGAAGAGATGATAGTCTGATTTTCAGGAATGTGTATGGAAGTTTCAAGGTAGTCAGGTCTTGAATGGGGAGTTTGTTCATCATACTCCTTCGAACTGCAACATTAATTTCCTAGAATCCTAATAATTTTTATTCATGTTCCTCTGAAGGGAATATGTTAGGCCTTTAGGTCCTGAGGTAAAATAAATACCCTGGGATAAAATAAAATGTGACAATTGAGATGGGTCTTAAGCTGCTAGGTTTTGCTTTTGTGACTACCTCAGAAATAAGCTGTTATTTGTGCTATGCAAATGGCAGTGCATATTATAGATGAGTTTTTGTTATGTGCGATCTTTTATCAAGGCATTTGGAGTCTGAGGACATTCTCTTTGACTTTGCCACTCCCTCTCTGGGCCCATCACGAATTACGTCTGCATTCTAGCTAAATATAGCTGAAGATGAGACCAGGATAGTCAACAGAATGAAATATTTGTGTAACATTCTGCCATAAAGCAGCATTATAAATTATTAACTTTTATAGTGTTACAGCACTCAGCAAACTGAAAAAAGTGCATGGTAAAATGGAACAAGAGAATACTAAAAATGTAGAAAAATTAAGGGGTGAGCTACATCCTATGAAAGTTCTAAGATTTCTTTATATGTGGGTAAGTCTTTCAATTTTTCAAGTGGCTTCCTAGACCTTTCCTGATACTTGGCTTGTGTCTTTGGAACTGTACCTGGCACAGATAGCACTATTAATCCAGTCTGCATTAAAACCTAGAAGAGCAAAAATTAGAGTGTAAATCTAATATATCTTAGAATCATTTAGGCTGGAAAAGACCTTTAAGATCATCAAGTCCAACTGTTAAAATTATGAATTACTGCAGCTTTATGTATATATAAGCAAAATCAATATTTGGCTTAGAGTAGCAAAGTACCCCCCATGAAGTGCTCTCTTTTACTATACTATTACACCACACCACTGTAGCATAAAGTAGTCCTGCAGTTGCATTGGGCATTACTCAATTTGATGAGAATCTCTCCGTTTTGCTTGAGAGAGCTGATGTGTTCTTCTGTAAACAACATGGGGACATCCTAATGAATGAGTAGTTTGTTTTGAGGTATTTACTTGTGAGTGTTACAGGTTAGTCTGACTATGCAGTCAGTAATGCAAAGACAGTTCTTGGTGGGTGCGCACCTTTCTATTTTCAGGTGGAGGCTGATACGCAACATTCTGCCTTGGTGATGTATTTAAAGCACACCCTGAGGATTATATATACCTTTATGCTTCTGGTATATGAACTTGGGGATGGTGTAGGCTCAATTCTGTCTGCATCCAAATAGTTTTGTGTTCATTAATGTTTAAATGGTAACTTCTGCATTTAAACACCTTTGTATCAAACAAAGCATAATTTTGATTTACATAGCAATGTAAAAGATAGGTGAGAAGAAGTCCGTTCAAAACGTATTCTGATTTTAGTAAACTTTCATTGTAACAATTTTGGAGAATGGAGTAAGAATATAATACATACTAAGTAAACCCTTGAAAAAGCTGTTATTTTTCTTAGGTACAATCAGTTGAAGCATTTCTGTTCCTTATCTTTGTACATAAATTAATATGCCACTTTAATATTTTCTGTTCTTAAAGGAAAGAAATGGGTAGTTTGTTTTTCATGTTACATGGCTAAAGAAATGAATCTTGTATCAACTGTTGTTTTAAGAGTTCATGACAATTTCTGCAAAAGACTTTTTACTGGGTAAATTTATCGGGTATCATCCCATATCAAGGCAGGTTCAGTAATAATAAATGCAAAGCAAAGAAGGCCAGGCTGGTTTTGGGTCATTTAAATAAGCAGTGCTAAAATCAGTTCAAGTGCACTGGCTCTTGCTAACCTACCAGCAAAAGTGGGCAAAATACTAGTCTTACATATTAAAATACCTCTCAAATGAATGTTTCTGATATCTTAGATTTGATCAGTATATAATTTATTTCCTTGCTTATTCTCAGAAGCAAATAGGGATAACTAACAAGTCCTTAAAGCTCAAAACTGTAATTGTCTATTTCCATTTTTGTCTTTTATAGAGACGAATTTAATATTAAAGTTCTTCAGGCTTTTGTTGAACTCCATGAGTTCGCTGATCTCAATCTTGTACAAGCCTTAAGGTGAGCAAATTTTTTTTTTCTTTTTTTTTTTTTTTTGACCTGAGCTTCCTTTATCGAATTGCACGTACATATGAGTCACTGTGTTGATTTATTCGTCAGAAAGCTGATCTACGGCTCGGTATAATTATACGCATTACTGTGCAAGTTAGCAGAGACAGCTCTGTTTTAACCCTTCCAACTGCTTGCGTGTGTGCTGCCTTTGAAGGTGAAAACTTACAGTTATTTCAAACAAATAGAAGCAGCCAACGCACAGCCATGACTCTTTGGTGTGCCTGCCATATGTGGACATTTGAAGATCTGATTTATGTCTTAGCATAGAGATAGGCAAAACCCAAACAAACTCCTAAGCCAAACAAATAAACAGTTTTCTTTGCTGCCAGGGTTCTCCTTTCCTCCCACCTCAGCTTGTTCCTTGTGGGGTGGGTGGAGTGGGCTGGAATTCCACTGGCCATAATCAGTGATGATACTCAAGTGCAAAAATGTAAACTTTGGACCAAGTAATTTCTTTCTGCATCCCTCAGAGTTTCCCACTTGTCATGTGAAAGAAAGTGTGGTATCTTAGTGTACTTTTTTCCCACGCAAAGTGAACAGTTTACTTGATTTCTCTGGGATGCTAGCATAGTGTCCTTGTGAACTCCCTTCTCATCTTGGTGGAAATCTGTAATAGATCCAGCAAATTAAGTTGATTTAGACAGTTCTGCCAGTTTAGTTGCCACAAGTGACTCCCTCCTGACACCAGATAAATTGAAATGTCTGTGTGATCTTTGTCTCTGGTGCAGTGCCTTGTGATATGGAGTCAGAACAGTTTTGCTATGATTGAGTGATGTGGTGATGATAACATGAGCTGCCTGAGGCTTGAGCTAAGGAAGCCTTTTCTCTGGCTACTGAAGCTTGTCTGGGAGGCTTCATACTCCTCTCTTACCCAATTTAACATTAGGTTTGACTTTATTCTTCCTTAGCAGTTGCTACTATTAAATGTTTGTATTTTGGTAGCTTACAAAATTCGTGATCTGGGTTGGAACCTTGCATGAGGTGAGTAAAAGACAGTACATAGAGCTGACAAACTAAAGATGGCCTGCAACACTTTAATATAATGTACTAAAAATGAAAACTGATGAAGACAGGAATAAATGGTTATTATATCGGCACCCAGTGTACAGGGACTATCGAGAACTTGTTTTGCATGGCAGAGCATGTAACTTTGCTGGTTTAGATACTGTTTTCATTCAGATAATTCTTTTGCTAAAAAAGAAAAGAATAAATGATGAAATTCATTGGAGCTTTTTAGCGTCACAATGTGCCAAAAGTGAATTTGTGAAGACTTCTGTCCTGTATGCATTCCAGTGTACCTATATGTAGAAATAGTAAGTTACGAAAGCAGAAGCTGTGCCAGTTCATGGTGCTAAACAGCAGCACAGATCTCCTGTGTATATCACAAAATTCCTGAGATAATACCATGAGTCTTTAAGAACTAGGTCTGATTCTTGTAGGGTGGACTTACACGAAACAGGCAGCACCTCTCTAAGCGCTGGGCATTTTCTTGTTGTTACTATTTTTAAAATGTTTTCAATGAGTTTAAATAAAGATGTTAAGTGTGTTTGTATTCCTTGCTTCTCTCCCCTACCAGAAATATTTTATGTAATGTGTCTTTTCACATTGTAAGTAAAGTCTGTCTGAGGGCTTATTGCTTTTAGTAGCCAGGAAACTCAGGGAGGGTTGAGCTGATTGTTTCCCCGTAGCATTCTCATGACAAAAATGGGATGCATACAGAAAATTGTTTACTAGTCTGGAAAAAAGAAAGAGTCTCAGAATATGAACGGCCGTATTATCTTGCCTGATAGCATGCAGTGTTGCTGGCTGAATTACTGGGCTAGCCATCTGTGCATGTTGCTTTATAATAGCTCCTGACTTGTGTGTTGAGAGATTCAGAACATCTTTCTAGGACGTTTTATATAGACATTGCTGATTTTTTTTTTTTGTTTGTTTTGTTCTGATTATTAGTAATATATGCTTAATAGATAAGTATTGAAATGAGTCTTAACAACTGTCCTTCCCTTCTGTAGGCAGTTTCTGTGGAGCTTCAGACTCCCAGGAGAGGCTCAAAAAATTGATCGTATGATGGAAGCTTTTGCTTCACGCTATTGCCTTTGTAACCCAGGAGTCTTCCAGTCTACAGGTTAGTCACAGGAAACAATAGGAATTCTTAAGCGTATGTATATTTTTATTTATTTATCTATTTATTTGATCATCTGTGTTCTTCTACATCTGATGCAAGGAGATGATCACCAGTTTGGAAGTTCAGGATAAAATAGTATGTGAAATAAGACATTTTCTGAGAACTGAGAATATGCAACTGTCTAATCCTACGCTTTGTTTCCAGGAGCAAGTTTATGGTCAGAATGTGTTTCCATTTATAAAAACATCAGCATTCATACATACCTAAGCAATTAAAGTATAAAACACACTTTAGAAATGTCATCAAAGATTTTGGCTGGGAATTGGAAAAGAAAGATTCTCAGGGGCTTAAAGGCAGAAGAGGTGTGTAGGTTGGGTAATCTTGTTTATCAGTTGCAGGGACTTTACACCTCGTTATCTGTGTATCAAGTCCACCTGTATGTGGCTACAGTGTGTTATCTAGAAAGTAATCCATTTTTGTTGTGAGGATCATATCCTTACTCTTTAGCAGTCTGCTCAGCAATAATTTAATCTTAGAAATGCAAATCAGTTTTCCATTGAATGCCTTGGTTTAGAATTACTCAAGTCATAAAAGCTAACAAAACTTTGTGACAGGGCACAGAATGCCCTACTGTTATGGCATTGTTGGTCTGTTTCATTATATACACAGTTGATCACTTGGTTCGAGGAACAGATAGGCTAGGAAAAGGCTGATGTAAAGCAGGTCTGCAGCAGCTAGAGAGGAAAATACTTACTGAAAACAAAATGCTGACTGGAGATGGAAACACATTTTTCTTCCATGTAGTGGAGAGGTTTCAATCCTGCTTTTTCTTACGCAGGATCTTGTACTTGAATTCTCCCAGAATTTGCTATAATCATAACCATGGCAAGAGACATGATAAGATCTCCTTTGTCATCTTTTAGTATTACTCAGTGATACTAGCCATGTCATATATGCCAAGAAATGGAGTCCATGTCATTTTCAGTTTGTTTAAACGCAGTTCTGATACTATTTTGAAGACACGGTTCTTTCTCTTTCTCAAAAGCTTTGGAAGTACTTTGAGTAGGAGTTCAATTCACCAAGTCTAATACAGGATCTACCAATATGGTCTAGGCAGAATCTCTGTGCAGAGAATGTTTTGCCCAACACCACTTCACGGTTTCAAGTAAAATGTTAATTCAAGGTGATGCAATGATTTCGAAGAGTTAAGAAAACTTTCTGGATTCTCTTGTACTGTTTTTCTCATACTGGCTTTTAATTTGAATGGTTACATATTTTTTCTTTTTGGGCTTATTTCAACAGTCTTAAGAAAAAATTTGAGACTTTTCTGTCTTGTATAGTGTTCAGGATTTTTTGACTACCTGTTTCTTTATCAGTCATGATGAGCTATATATTAATTTTACAGGTTTGCGCTACAACACATAGGAAGATAAATAATTTTTCAAATCTAATTTCAGATACATGCTATGTGCTTTCATTTGCGATCATTATGTTAAATACCAGTCTGCACAACCACAACGTAAGAGATAAACCAACAGTAGAGAGGTTTATTTCTATGAATCGTGGAATTAATGAAGGTGGAGACCTTCCAGAAGAATTACTAAGGGTAAGTTAGACTGGGTAAGACACAGCGTTGCTTTGTGTTTTTAATAGGAAACTTAGAAGCATGTACAACAGATCTCAGGCAAATTTGTCAAGAGAAAGTAAGAACATTTGCTAGCATGTGTAACATTTGAGTAGCTGAAAGAAGCATTTTCTGATATTCACAGCTGCTTTGAGCTAGTTCTCCGTATATTCAGTCTTTTGAGGAGAAGAGATTCCAGAGAAAACACTCTGTATATCTCTCAGTAGTTTGCTGATGGCAAAATTCTTGTGGTATTGGTTTCTTATGAAAAGAAGTAGTATTTCTGGGTAAGTCAGAGAAAGATGGAAAAAAATAATAAAAATCATTGTTTCATTATTGCTTCTCATGTCTTTCCATGTGTCTTGTGGAGCTTCCTGCTGTCCCTCGAGATATCAGTAAAAGTACTTATTTCTCTAAGACAGTGTGATGGTCTGAATAGTTTTCTGAAAACCCAGATTCATTTGGCAAAACTTGTACTAAATGAGACCTGAAGGTGAAACCTTTGAAATACTGAATGCTGAAGTTAAAGAAAAAAATGTCTTTGCTAGGAGTGCTTATAAAAATCTGTAAAAAGAAACACTTGTTTATAGATGAAGTAGTTAAAAATCAATTGTAATCAAAGGAGTAAACAAAGATTGAGAAGGGGGTGGTCCAGGATTTTACGGAGAGTATTTCCTATGTTTTTTTATGCAAATAGTCTGAGAAGCAGTACGATGTCCTGGTTGCATTTGCTGTTAGGCATTTATTAATGAGGTCTTTTTCCTTTTTTTTTTTATTCTTCTAGAATTTATATGAAAGTATTAAGAATGAGCCGTTTAAAATTCCAGAGGATGATGGAAATGATCTAACGCATACATTTTTTAATCCAGATAGAGAAGGTTGGCTGCTGAAATTAGGTTAGTTATAAGGGCAGTTTCGCTGCTATGTGTTTGTTCGCTGTTAGCATGTTTGCTGCTTCTGTGTCTTATCTGCTTTCTTGTGAAGGTAATAGGATTAACTTTGTAATATGTATTTTAAAATGTATGAGCCAAAATAAGTTAACTCCTTTACATCTGAAAGTTCTTACTTTTTGTTTTATGTATCCAAATTAGCAATCTTGGTCCAAACTTTTTGAGTTTTATTTCTGATATATGAGAAATATAAACTCGGTGACAAAAAGGAAACACCATATGGTATTTACCACATGCTGTGACTGATAAATAACAACTAAGTCTCCATAAGGTCATTTCAGAAAACTGTGTGATGTTTCAACAGTTTTCTGTGCACAAAAAAAAGGATTTCTCTTCAAATAGTTATTTTCGTATGTCTTTATTTTTCCATATTATTTGTGAGTTTCTCTTGGTTTGGTTTTGGCTATGATTTTTAATGAGTGGTTTAAATGTGCCTTCTTGTTTTCCTTATGGCCTATGACCTATCACCTTTCTGTTCTGTGACTGGCTGTCTCTGCTTATTCTGCATTAGGAGGTACGTATCTGATTGCTTTCCAGTGCCCTCTTCTTCAGTTGCTCATTCTTTTATTTTCTTCCTCCTTCCTCCTGTTTTTTTCCTTTTTATTTTTTTTTTTAAATCAAATTTATTGTAGCATTTTGCTTTTTCACTCAGTGTCACTAACAGTATCATCAGCTGTACTCTGAAACAGAGTGGCATGTCAGTGTCTAGCTCACATGCGAGTGTGTTCTGCAAAAGAAGAAAGTGTTTACATGTAAAGCAGAAAAAGATGACTATTCAGCATACTTTTCTTCACTGAAGAACTTAACCAGGGAAGAATAATTTCTACTGGGAGAAAACAAAATGTCTTACTCTTGTAATAGAATTCCAGAGTGATTTTGTTACTTTTATATCAGTTATATTAGATTATTGAAAGATGGATTACATTTGAGCTATGCATTTATAAAGCTCTTCTTTCCTGCTTGTTTTCTTCTGTAAATAATATATTTAGCTTATGCAACAGAATTTTAAATGAGCCCCAGATTTAGGGCTGTAGAAGCCTCAGGTCATTTGCAGTCTCCTGGCACTGCAAGATGCCCTCGTTTACAGACTTCTACAGTTGGTGGGATTCACTTTTTCAATTGGGCTTAGGGAATTTTTTTCCTATATAAAGGAGACTGACATTTTATTTTAACATTTGTTTTTCAATTAAATAATCCTCTTTTCTATAAAACACCAGTATATGCTTTAATAGAGCCAGTTGTTGGCCACTTCAGTGTATAACTGCCTCTTAAAGTAGAAAGAAGTCTGCACCTGGAGAACAGTGACTGAAGTGTGAAAAGGGATGTGTGCGGGGGGGGGGGGGGGGCACGTGGGGGTGAGTACGATGAAAGAAAAGCCTTGTTAGAGCCATGGGCCTGCTGTGCTGATTGCACCTGGAAATCGGTGGTCATGCTAGTGCTGGAAGGAAATAGAGGCGAAAAGGAAGCATTTGGAATTCATACACTTGCTCTCCAATATCTTATTTTGACCTCTGCGCTACAGATGCTATAGTGCTCTTTGACTTTCTAACCACAAAAAAGCAAAGCTCTTGCTTTTTGTCGTGTTTTGGCTCAGCTGGCACAATTTCAAAGATGACTTTACAGCTTCTCTTCATTCTGTAGCGTTAGGCGATAGCTGGCTTAACTGGAAAAGCTTCCAAGGTGCTGTAGATAGATGCGCTTTCTGGACACGAGGCTGGGTATAAGCCCATGCTGTGCGGGTTTCTCGTCCTGTTGCCAGGGCTCTCATATGCAGAGCTGAGAGTGCAAGCAAGTGTGTGTGTGTAGAGAAGTGACAGCATCCCTTGTGGAAGAAGCTGTCAATAAAAGACATAAGAGATGTAATAAAATATAAAGGGACAAAGAAACTGAAGAAAAAAAGGTGACTGGGAGTCGGTGAGAGGTACCCTGTACTTCTACTCAGTCCAGCTCTGGCGCACAGTCAGTAACACCAGCTTTTCGTTACGTACTGTGTAGGTGAGACAGTGCACAGAAAACCCAACAGGAAAAGGCTGTGTGTAACACTACCACGGCATGAGGGTTATTTGAATAAAGAAATGAAACATGTCCAGAAGCCTCCAGTGAATTGGCCCGTAAATGCATGAAGCTGCGCTTCCATGAAAGACTTTTTTTCCTGCAGACCTGGACTGGTACAAATACATTTTGCTAGCTTAGATGCATTGACCAGAAATAAACCTGGTGGGTTTTTATTTTTTTTTATTTATTATTTTCTTTCTTTCGTTGTCTCTTCTTTCCTCTTTGGAGTTTCTTATTTTCCAGGAGGCCTAAACTGGGTGTTGAAGGTGCTGTCTTGATCCATGTTGTTTGCGTTTTTACAATAAGTTTTCTGTTGGGAAGCAGTTCTTGTGAAATGGGTAGCATATCTTTCAGTTCTGGAAGATACTGATACTAAAAATTTCAGTATTATTGAAATGCTAAGGAGGCTATTCCTGCATGAGCGTTTAAGTGCTCAGTTGTGGTAATACTGAAAAGTTGACAGACAGTTTTATGTAGAACTACAAGTATGACTAAGACAACTTGCAATCCCTGAGTATATCAAGACAGTGTCTTGTATTTGGTATTTCTTATAATCAGCTCTTCCCATTTATCTACTTGTGCCTCTCTTTATTGAGGCACCATATTGATTGTCCTTTGGGCAGGAGATGGATATAATGAAACTTACACGTATTGTAAAATATGTGTGCCCTAAAGACCACCCTAGCTCTCCAGCCTGGCGTTGGATTTTAGAAAGCTGGGAGGGTGCAAAATGCTTTTTGGACAATTTGCTGCTCCGAATTGTTTGGAGGTGACTGTTTAAGTCCGAGTGCCAAACCAGGCAGCCAGACAGAAATTCTGGTTTTATCTATCTAGACTCAGCTGGTACCTTTACATAGACACCTTTATCTTAGTAAAACTAAATTATCTTTCAGTTCTACGTTGTTCGAAGCATGATGTAAGGAGAATGAATGCTACAAGTGAAAAACTGAAAGCTGCTGAGTGCTAATGAATCCCTGCTTGCAGCTACTTGAGACATTATGAGCTTTTAGATTTTTCTGTGTCATAATTATTAGTGGTGTTGATACCGTGAAATTTTCTGCCATCCACTTTTAAGGTAATTTGAAATCTGTCCTAATGCCCAAGTTACGATCGTTTTGCAAGAGAAGCGTTTCCTTGCCTAGAACAGCTGCTTTTGGCAAACAGCTTGTTTTGCACAATATTTTCTTCTCATCGGAGCGAAACTGTGACATTATTCCACCAAACTGGAGAGGAAATGATTCAGGCCAGACACGTGATCATGGTAATTTTTTTTTCTGCCAGTCAGGCAGTTACTGAGAGCTTGGAGATTGTCCAAAGCTTCACATCGGGACCTGCCCTGCCAGTGGCGCTTATCCCAGCACCTCTGTCCTTGAGGGGGTGTCGGAACCCGGTACCTGCCTGGCTCTCCTGGTACCTGATGCACTTCAAGGTTGAAGTGGTTCATGTTGTGGTCCAGGGAAGCTCCTTCAAAGAAACCCAAACTTTGATCCAATCCTCTGTGTAACTGCACAGTTCTGAGTCCATTCTGCCTAGTGGCATCTATGTGAACTGAGAAGAAGAGAATGGTGTTGATGGATGTGTGCCTCTCTTGCCCCTCTAAAACTTTATATAAACATGCTGAAGATCTGGGTAGAATTTTCTAACCTTAGATACATTGCTTCCTTTAGTCTTAAGGTCTTTTTTAATTTTGAAATTAATTTTTCCTAAGCCATTGCCAGTTGTTTTCCCCCTTTTAGTATTAGTGGTTTCTTTTACCTTGTTCTCTAGTTTGTACTTTGCCCAGAGTTGAAAAAACATAATCCCATGTTGGATTACGTAGGCAAAGAGGGTTTTTATTCTTCTTCCTGTACATTTTGCCTTGTTGTGGCCTTTTCTTGTAGTTTCCCTAGATTTCCACCTACAAGATACCATGCCGCTTAGTTTTGTTGTTTGAGATGCCTGCATTTTAGCTACTGGGCTAGATCTTTCAGAAGTACGTCGTTTCTATCTCTCCATTTCTGTAAATGTGCACAGATTTCATACTCTTGATTGCCTTGATCGTCTTCTGCTAACTTAATTCCTTCCAGTTTTAATCTTTAAAAGGCCAGGAGTTGGAATACGTTATGAAGTATGGTACTAAACCCTTTGTTTAGCAATCTCTGCCAAGGAAAAGAATGTTATCACAAATTCTTACCCATTAATCTTGCACACAGTGTTTACAGGCTGCAAAACCTTATCAGCTGACTTCTTGGGTTTTAGCCCGTTGTAAAGGCATATGAAGTGCATGTTGTATAGTGACCCTTGCAAACTTGATGAGTACAGATTAGATTGCCTTTCAAGCCTTATTAGTTTCTGTGCTGTTGACAGCTGCAACTAAGTAATGGGGTGGGGAGGCAGGAACTTATATGTGAGAACAGTTCTTTATCCCACCAAAAAATCCTGCCTCGCTGCTTATTTTTTCTGGAAGAGTTAACTCCTAGCTTGATGGAGCAGGAACTTAGGGTCTGTTCCCATGCCTCACCTGCGTCCTGTAACCTGATGAGCTACTGGCTGTTGTAGGGAGAAGGGAGCAATAAGAGGGACGGTGCTGGAAATATTTAATCTTCCTTCTGGCTTCAACATCTATACTGTCCTGGAGCTGAGAAATGTTTCATGACAAAAGCTTAATCAAAACTGCAACATGATTACAAAAGGTTTCAGGTTTAGGAAATCAGGCTTTTCCAAAGAGAGGAGGTGGTTTCAGGAAAAATTTCAGCAAACTTGACTGTCATTTGCTACTTGGAACTTTGTGTTGTTCTAGGCAGCGTGTGTTGTAAGTCCGTCATTTCTGCCTTAAATTATAAGCAGACCTTCTTTTGAAGATACGATTATTACCTGATTGTTGCTTTCTTGTGTTTTGACGTGATACTGTAGTTTGAGAAACATCTTTGCTCAGTTTAAGCTGCATCTGTGATAAGTAAACAACTCGCCTGTTTGATTCATCCCGTCTCCTGCCAAATTGTTTTTCTACTAGAACTGGGCAAGCCACGGCATTTGGCGCTGGGTGGTGCTTGTGACCTGTTAGCCTGAAAAAGGTTTTTGTGCTGTTAAATGATGTCAGCCTCAGAGAGCAGAGCGTGACTTTAAGTCACAGCAGTGAAGGCTGGGGTTGTATGAAAACACATCCTGTTACGGCAGGAGCAAGGTCTGCCCTGGCGGTGGCCTTGGCCCAGCTGCTGCCTGTTCGGTGGCGTGGAAGTGACTCAACCCAAAGTTCGTCGGCTTTCCATTCCTAGCCCAAATACTTCCTGATACCTGACCCAGCTCTCAGTCAAGGTGATGGGAATTTTTCTAATGACTTAACGTGCCTGTTTGAATGTTTCTGCAATGACTTATTTAAGGATCTGTCACAGTGGTTGTACTAAAATGCCACCAGTTCTTCCCTCACTTGTCTCCCGTTCACGCAACCATTCATTCTGTCACGGCTTCTGCATCTTGCACTATTTTGCCTTATTTCACCGCACCTGCTTGCAGATTAAATTTTTCTTAAGATATGTGTGTGCATAGTGGAAACGTGAGTACATTGAACAGTGCAGTGTGTTAGCACTGGGTTATCGTGTAGGTCATGAAACCAAGAAGAAGGAAGATACGACCTGCGCTGTACTTGGTCTGCAATGCAAACACGTAGTAGGCTGGTATCGAGAAATGTCATGGTACTCCTTGAATTGTTCTTTAATGTAATACGATTTGGATTTCTGTATTAAAACAAAACTCCAGCTATCTCAAGTAGAACAAAAAGATCAAATTATGGTCATGTGTTAGATTTAGCTATATGACTTGGATTAAACTGGGGGCCTTGTGTGTATTAATGGTACTCTTTTATGCACGGGTGTTCAATAGCAAGATCAGTTATTTTGAAATGTTGGGTTAATGAGATCAAATTAGTGCTGAATGGATGATGCACAGGTGGTGACATAATCCTGAAGTCAGATAACTATGGTGGAACTAAGCCTGTATATTAATAACGTGAATGCTTTATCTACAATTGTCTTTCCTGGAAATGAGGTTTAAAAATAATGTAACTGTGGAATGCTAAACATGTTATGAAGTAGGTGATGGCAGAAAACCAGCTGAAAAGGCTGAGACAATAATGTGCCTTTCTAAAAGGGACTGTTTCCTGCAGTGTGACGCTAGCAGGTGGCAGAAAGAGCTTTGTGGTTGCTGTTGTCTAAACTGATAACGCAGGAATAATTGGCATTTTTTGGAGCAGTAGCTATTTCTTCTGTCAGGTGTACTCAATGCTATGTTAACCTGTAAACAGAACATGTTTTTAAAATACTAAATGATGAAAAGGACTAAACCTGGTACGTTTTGGCATCGGATTTTCTCATTTTTGACACGTGATACTTGTTTTGCTAATAATGTTTTTAAGCATCTTAACGCACTTGATGTTAAATCTGGAAGTAGAGATGGGTTCTTAATCACATGTATGCTCACGAGTTGAGCGAAAGGAAGGAGATAAAATGCCCTTAACTATTGATAGGACCCTTTGCTTGTACAAACAGGTTGTGGAGAGGGTTGGTTCTGTGGCTGGAACCCAATTACTGGTTTTGGAGCCAGTTAGGTGGTGGGTCCCAGAGTGAGCGAGTGGCCGTGTGGTGGTCAGCCACCTGCCAGGTGACACCATGGCCCTGGCACCGGCCCCCCTTGGCCACAGCAGCACCGGCTGCACGCCTGAGGGCTCCATGTATCTGGATTTTTGATGCAGTAAACAACTGTGGTGGCATGGACAGAGGGAGTGGGTCTGCCTGCTCAACTGTCACATCTGTCCCCTGTAAGAGAGGAGGTACTGGCAGCGTTAGAGCAAACGGCTTGTGTGGCTGGTCAGCAACACCATAGTTATTGCTGTCTCGGGAATTGGGTCTTAATACAAGAGTGACATCAGCGTGTTCCTCTAACCTCAGCTCATCTGTGCCTGATCCATTTACAATTAAGCTGTATTTTGAAAACTAAGCAAAACTAAATTACTTTCATATCCATTGTTAAGCTTCGGCAACAACAGACATTTAATTCAGCTATACCTTTTTATTGTAGGGGGAAGAGTAAAAACATGGAAACGAAGATGGTTTATTCTGACTGATAATTGCCTGTATTACTTTGAATACACCACAGTAAGTATATATTGGAGTGAACTTAATTTGTAATTAAGATCTTTAAGTGGCTAATGATGAGATATTTTCCTAATTTTTTAGGACAAAGAACCCAGAGGAATTATTCCATTAGAAAATCTTAGCATAAGAGAAGTTGAAGACCCTAGAAAACCAGTAAGATACTTTCATAGTTGTTTTTTTAATGAAGTAAACCATATAGAACTTAGATATAGTGTTAAATGAAGATACTTGCCAGATGTGTTTTTTTAAATTTATTTCCTTATTTCTATCCTCCAGAACTGCTTTGAGCTCTATAACCCCAGTCATAAAGGTCAAGTAATTAAAGCATGTAAAACTGAAGCTGATGGTAGAGTGGTGGAAGGCAACCATGTAGTGTATAGAATATCTGCTCCCACTCCGGAAGAAAAGGAAGAGTGGATTAAATCTATCAAGTGAGTTTAAAGTCTTAAATTTTGTCATTCAGAAATGGAGTGTAAGCTTTTTTTGAGTAATCCATTAAGAGAATTTGTTTGAAGAGTTCTGATGTGGCAATGTCCTTCAGGATTAATGACAAGCTACATGGGATTGACATGTCAAGATACAAGTCTCCTGTTACTGTCTGGTTCTAAGGAAATAGTTGTACTAACTCAAATGAGGAAAATGGACTTTTTTTTTTTTTTTTTTTTTTTTAAAGCAAATGTAAAGCCTCATGGGAATTGTCTTTAACCCTAATTTTATTAGATACTTACTTCACCTAATAATTAACCATAGTGACGTGTATCTTAAGCATGTTCACAGTGCAGCTTTAAACTTCACAACTTGACTTTATCTTGGAAGGTTTATAAAGCAGACCCCAAAGAAATAAATAATGGTCAATATGAAGATACAAACTCTCAATAGATTACAGCTGAATAACATTTTTTCTAAAGAAATATTTGTGATGCCTAGAAGTTAGCCATCCGTTATATTATTAAGAGCATGGAGTCATCCACAGGGAACAGAGAACAGTAAGTTTCAGTTTTCAAAAACACATATATGTTAACCAACCTTATGATTCTTTTGGTTTTTTTTCCTTCTAGAGCAAGTATCAGCAGGGATCCCTTTTACGATATGCTGGCAACGAGGAAACGAAGAATTGCAAATAAGAAATAGAATATGATCAGCAACTTAGATACCTGTGTCAGTCTATAAATGAGCATACAGTTGAGTGATAATGTAAAAATTGGACATACTAAATGAAGACGATAACTGTAAATTATACCTATATATATATACATACACACACTTTACTATGATATAAGAACTTGGCAAGACCTTTCAGGGTAAATAGCTATTGGCATATACTTTGAAGCAAGCTTCAAATCCCAGAGGACGATTATATTGGAACTTAATTCAACTCAAGACACGGAAGCCTTGTTTTCACTTATGTTAGTTACAACTCCAGTTTACTTGTGTGGGATGCAGTTGAGGCCAATAGTAAAATGTCCTGTACCTGTTCCTTGAGCACATTTCTCCTAAAAGGAGGAGTGATTGTAAGACTTTCAACTCTCACTAAAATGTAGCACCAAAAGTGGAGTGCAGCGTGATCTAGCACTTAATTTTTCTGTAATCATAAAGCCTACAATCTCAATACTGGTTTTTGAGTCTTGTGTGTTTTGCAGTAAGTGAGCAGCCAAGTGTAGCTTTCATTTAGGGTTCACTCTCCTACCTTTATGGAAATAGCTTTTCTTCTTCTTTAGAAATGCAACTCAGCATAGACTGGCAGCTGCGTAGTTAACTAGTTGTGCCAAAGGGTTTGGTTGATATGCACTGAAATATATGCAGGTCCCAACAGCAAAGGTTTGAGTCTGTAGACATGACGCTAAGGACAGACGTGGTTTGATATTTGCCAGTAGGCCAAAACTCATTCCTGTCTGCTCATACACTCACAATAAGTAGTAAGATTTAATGACTGGTTTAATCTGCTTTTTATATAGTAACATCCTTCTTATGTTTTAGATGTGTTGTAGTTTAACGCTTAAGTTATGACTAAAGGAGTAAGATGACAGGGCTTGCATGAGTTCAGGTTTTGCACGTGAAAACACCCCCAGATAATTTCACATGCATGCAGTGTTTTTAAAGGAAAAAACCAGGAAGGTGAAACCTTTTCTGTAAGGTACAGCCCTAGATAGTTAAGCAAGCAGGATTCATTCCTTGGCTTGCTAATGAACTTCTAATGAGAAGTTCAGTATTTTTATTGCATTCTTAAAGGCGATTTTTCAGGTCTGTGCTTCAGCAGTTGAGATTGAAAAAATGAATAGACATCCTTATTGTTACTTAAAAAAAAATCGCACACGTTGGTTACCTAGTGCAACTTAACTCCCCCACAAGCACGTTGGGTTTTGGTTTAGTTTAGTTTTGATTGTAATTTCTGGGAGAACTTTCTGTGGTCCTACTGATAAGTCTGTCAGTAACGTGTAAGCTGCTATGGCAGATTGTACTACAATGCTTTTCTGTTGATAGCACACGTACCATTCTTAAGGTGAAGCCCCCAACGCCACAGTGGGGGCAGAAAATGTTTTTTTGGACCCTCCTGCTTCTGTTAGTACTCAGTTTTTCACAACCTTGTTGAACCTGAGCCGTGCCTACTGTGCCAGTGAATGCTTTGGAGACCCAACACTTTGTCAAAGCAGTTTTGCTTCTTGTTGTTGCAGAAGCATCTCTGGATACATTATAGGGAGACGCGCTGCACTGACAAAGCCACAGTCGTAAGGTGACCTGTTTCAAATCTCCTTTTAACTGTAAGGGAGAGTCTGTTTTCGTTGTTCCCGTCTTACTGATTTGCCACATTTTGCCTGGGTATGGTTTGCTTTGTTGCATGTTTGCAAAAAAGGCCGAGAGGGGAAGAAGAAAGTAAACTTTTCTACGCCTTAGATTTTCCCCTGAGCATGTGAGATGACAGTCTGCTTGGATGGATGTACAAATCAGAGTACTTCCAAGGGAGAAAAACTCAGAGGAGGTAGAAACCTTGAATAAGCATCATTGTGGGGACATCTTTGCTTAATGGAACACACTTAAAGTCTTTATAGAAATTAAGTTGTATGTCCTGTATTTGCAGAGCAGCATGATTATAGAGCGGCTACCGTCACTTGTTACCGAGTCTTCTGTTTTGCAGCATCAAGTTTTGTTTTCAAGCAATGCATTACAACAGTTCTAGCTTTGGACAAGTAGATTTGTAATGTAAATAGTGATAAGCCAGAATCAGTGGTACTAACGAGTGTAAAGGGTGAAAAGCAGCAAATAAAGTATTTCTGGAGAAATGTGACATTACAAAAGCGTTAATAAGCCATGAAGCACTTTTGTATCCATTCTTATCTTCTGAAATATCCCCTTCAAGAAAACCTATTTATTTAACCAGGTGAAGATGTCTGCCTGTAAGCATGAAGGAAATGCCTTGAGAGTTCATTTGCTGTATTTAGTTTGAAGTCCTTATATCCGGCAGAAATAATTATATAGAGTAACATGTAAGTGAGGATATTATAGCAGGAAATATATTATTTCTTAGCATTAAAATGCGACATCTTAAACGGCTATTTGTGGTGCTCAATATATGTATTTAATTTACCAAAGCTAATGGAATAGCATTCTTGTGTGTGATAATATTTGATTTCAAATGTCCTTTGTAACAGTATTAACAGGGAGTGAAACTGGCCCAAAATTTCCACTGGTCACGAGGCCAGTAAAACACAGTGGCTTGTGCAAATTTTGGCCAAATCAGGTACTATCTATGAGGGTAAAGAAAAAAATCTCTCAACCTTTCCCTTTTTTTTTTTTTTTTTTTTTTTTTTTATTGGGCTTCAAGTCCAGGGGTAGCTACTACGACTAGCTGCTCGGTGGCCTAAAGCAGCGTCTGTTATGGTTTGGCCATGCTGAGAAAAAGTCCTCTGGGGACACCAGCCTTCTCCCATCCTGTTGCACTGAAACTCGCGTCATTCTTCAGCTCCCTTTGTTTTGAACGTTGCCCGTCACAACTACGGGGGCCAGCAAGAGCCACTGCAGCTCCTGCCGTGCGCTTCGCTCTATGGCCACTAACATCAGCCACGTTGCCAGTGCAATTTAGGGAGAGAACTGTATATAAGACTTAAGCTCAGCTGGACTGACTTAAATTTTACAATATTCTGACAAAATAAGCTCTGCGTCACTTCACATTTTGAACGGTTTTAAACTGGTACAAAACTGAACCTTTGTAAACTGAGCAGCATTTATAATGCTTCATATATAAAAACAATGCATATTTTTAAGATTTATTACGTATCTATGTAGATATGCTTGCTGGAAAAGCTAGGTCTGTTGTAGGCCAAATGCTACAAATTAAGACTTGTGGCTTACCAGTTTCATTTCTATATTTTCTTGGAAAATGTTTCTAGCTAGAGTTTAAACATAAAATGTAAATACTGTACAGATATGTATTGATTAAAAGTATTACTTGGTGTACACAAGTGATCTGCATGACAAATACTCTGTATCAATCATTGTTAAAAATGTGATGTTCTATGTAAATCCACTGCAATATTAATGTTTTCATTTATCATTACGACCCATTGCTTAAATCTGGAGATTTTCTCAAAAATAAAGTGTGAAACTATAGTATCGTATAGCTCCTCATTTACCAAGAATGGCTGGGAGGCAATGGCTGATTTTATTTTTTTTAAGAGATCAAGGTTCAATTTCACAACTGCTCTTGTAAGTAAAAGGCCCCTTTTCCCTAGCTTTAGGCACGCTAACTGAAATTACCAGGTTTAATTTTTCAGAGAGAAAAACCTTCAACTGCAAAACAGATTGTTTTGGTAAAGTACGCTGCAACTGTGAGTATTCCATCAAGAGCTCATTTCCCTCGAGAGCCACCCTAAAGTAAAGAGGTTTTATCAGTTCCCTTCCATGAGTTTCAGCCAAATGTAAGGGGGGCAGGGGCAGGACTGGATCTCTGCTCCTCAAGTAGATTAATTAGACCTCCCCCAATTAGAACTAGCACTGCTGCAGTTGCCATCTGCTTCTCCGTAGCTCTAACCTGAAGCTGTCACTAACTGCCCTCCCTCCATTTACTGCTTATTAGCCCATTCAGGCAGTTGTTGCTTCTGGCGTTCTTCAAGGTACAGCAGTTAACGTTTAAACTCCTTTTCTACATTTATGCCGGAGTTAGTCATCAGACAAAAGACAAGACACCAAATCTTGGAGCCAGAGGACAAAAGAGGAAAAAAAAGCCAGATACAGGAAAGGTAGG
Organism: Falco biarmicus; assembly: GCF_023638135.1. Classification (NCBI taxonomy): domain Eukaryota; kingdom Metazoa; phylum Chordata; class Aves; order Falconiformes; family Falconidae; genus Falco; species Falco biarmicus. The sequence continues at coordinate 79,883,078 of NC_079291.1, forward strand.
TGGTTTCTTTGTCATGTTACTTTATGTAACTTCACATAACTGTTGCCATAGGAACATTATGCAGGGTACACTTATGGTTTGGCTTTATGGTGTTCTCCATGTACCAAAGTATTACTGTAAGTATTTAGTAAGACATGAACCTTGCTCCTTTTTTTGTGTGTCACACAGCAGAAAGCTACTGCTGAGCTTTCCAACCTGTTGCCTGGTTTTGGAAGCTTTTAACGTCAAAGGAGAAAGCCTTCTGCATTCTTGTCTAGGCAGCTGATGTCCCAAGTTACTTATCTTCTCTGGGTCACATCGACAGCATCTTCTCACCTACCACTGAAAGGAAGGTCTGATTTCTCGAGTATCAAACACGCTCTGAAAGCTGTCAATTCACATGACATACTGCATGTTAAATAACTCAAGTAAAACTCAAGTAAAACTCCATTTTAACTTTGCTGTATTTATATACTATATAAATTTTACATGCTATATATTTACAGTGGGGCAAGTGCTTTTTATCTTTAAAAAAACAAAGATCAAACTTTAGACATCTCTGAACAACACAGCTTGTATAAACCAGACAGATTATTCAGATGAACTGTATTTAATACAGGTTCCCCACTCATCTCCTGATGCAGGACCAGTGAATAATAAGTGCATCACAGTTTGATAGCATTTAATAATAAAAATAAAAATCACAGTATGAATTTGTCTGTAACTAGACACTTTTTAGAGAGACAAAACAGACAACTGAGACTTAAGACAAGTGACAGTATATTAAGAAAATGTAATAAAAACATATGGAAGAGTATACAAATCTTCTTGAGAGATACATTCAGAACTGCATATTCATTGTTTCACAATGCTGAAAACCAGAAGATTTTCTTCAGATCTTGAATATAGCTCATGTGAAGTAAATTAGTTTCTAGTGTCAGACATCACAGAAAAAAGATGACGCTCTTTCAGAACTCTAGTTATTTGAGAGCTTGTGAAATTTTAAATAAGTCTTTAAATTAAATATACAGACTGTCAGTTGCAATTTTTTTAATTCCTGGTCGCTCTTGCACCAGATGTCTAACTTGGAGTAACATTACATGAATAACATAAAGTCAACCTGAGTCTGTAATTAAGCAGCATTTGAGATGGTCTATTCCAGGGCATTATCTCACATCAGTGAGATATTTATGTGGTAATTTACAATGTTCAGCAGTTGTAAAAAGTTTCCACCCTTTTGGATTAGAAGTATACTTTAAAAAAGAAAGTCTCAAGTTAAAAACTAAAAAAAAGTTCTTTTATGGTAAAATTCTGTACAGAAATGTTAAGCACCACTTATGACTGGATTTTGTCTTGATGGTAATTGTTCTGATAATAGATTTTAAGTTTTGGTGGCCAGATATTGGTGGTGATGTCGGGCTTGGTGGCCAGATATTGGTGGCGATGTCGGGCTTGGTGGCCAGATATTGGTGGCGATGTCGGGCTTGGTGGCCAGATACTGGTGGCGATGTCGGGCTTGGTGGCCAGATACTGGTGGCGATGTCGGGCTTGGTGGCCAGATACTGGTGGCGATGTCGGGCTTGGTGGCCAGATACTGGTGGTGATGTCGGGCTTGGTGGCGATGTCGGGCTTGGTGGCCAGATACTGGTGGCGATGTCGGGCTTGGTGGCCAGATATTGGTCAGGTTTGATGGTCAAAAACTGGTGATGTCGGGCTTGGTGGCCAGATATTGGTCAGGTTTGATGGTCAAAAACTGGTGATGTCAGGCTTGGTGGCCAGATATTGGTCAGGTTTGATGGTCAAAAACTGGTGATGTCGGGCTTGGTGGCCAGATATTGGTCAGGTTTGATGGTCAAAAACTGGTGATGTCGGGCTTGGTGGCCAGATATTGGTCAGGTTTGATGGTCAAAAACTGGTGATGTCAGGTTTAGTGGGAAAAAGTTGTTGGTTTTGATGGTAGGTTTAGTTTAAGCATGGAAGGCTTACATCAGTAAGCTCTGCATCTGAAAGACAAAAAGGAAACAATTTCACATAAAACTATAGAATCATTGACATTATCAAGTCCAACCATTAACCCAGGACTGCCAAGTCCATAACTAAACCCTGTCGCTAAGCACAGCATCTATGCATTCTTTTAAATACCACCCTGGGCAGCCTGATCCAATGCTTGACCACTTTTAGTCAAGAAACTTTTCCTAACACCCAACCTAAACCTCCCCTGGTGCAACTTGAGGCTGTTTCCTCTTGTCTGGTTGCTTGTTACCTGGGAGAAGAGCCCTATCCCCACCTGCCTACAGCCCCTGTCAGGCAGCTGTAGAGAGCAATAAGGTTCCCCCCGAGCCTTCTCCTCTCCGGACTAAAACACCCAGTTCCCTGCATAGCTTCCCAATGTCCTTATAGTCCACTAGAGTTGCCTGCTCGTTCTTCCAAAGGTCATAAACTCTCCTTTTTCCCCCGCTGAGTTCCACTCAAAGCTCTGTCCAGCCAGGCCAGTCTTCCTTCCCACCAGCTTGTCTTTCAGCACATGGACACAGCCTGCTCCCGTGCCTTTAAGCTTCCTTCTTGAAGAATGCCCAGCCTTCCTGGAGCCCTCGGCCCTTGGGGACTGTCTCCCAAGGGACTGCTGACCAGGCTCCTAAACAGGCCAAAGTCAACCCTCCAGAAGTCCAAGGTAGCAGCTCTGCTGCCCCCTCTCCTCAGAGAATCAAAAACTATCATCTTGTGATCACTGTGTGTAAGATGTCTCCGACCATCACATCACCCACCAGTCCTCCTCTGTGAACAACAGGTCCAGGGAGGCACCTTCCCTCGTTGGCTCACTGGCCAGCTGCGTCAGTTATTTTCCACGCAGTCCAGGAACCTCCTGGACTGTGTCCTCTCTGCCATGTTGTACTTCAGTGGATAGCTGGTAGGCTGAAGTCCCCCACAAGAACAAGGGCTAGTGATCTTGAGACTTCTCCCAGCTGTTTGCAGAATGTTTCATCTGCCTCTTCATCCTGTCTGGGCGGTCTGTGACAGGCTCCCACCAGGATATCTGCCTTGTTGGCCCTCCTCCTAAACACTCAACCCTGCTGTCCCCATCATCCAGCTCTGGGCAGCTGGAACGTTCCCTGACACACAGAGCTACCCCACTGCCTCTCCTTCCTCACCTCTCCCTTCTGGAGAGTTTGTGGCCATCCGCTGCTGCACACCCACGGTGCCAGCCATCCCACCACACTTCTGTGATGGCGACTATGTCATAGGCTTCCTGCTGCGTGATGGCTTCCAGCTCCTCCTGTTGGTTGCCCATCCTTTGGGCATTGGCACAGATGCACTTCAGCTGTGCTGCTGACCTTGCCTGCGGCCCTGCCATGCTTCCCCTAGGCTCATCTCTAACCAGCTTTGGTTTGTTCCCTTCCTGCTTCAAATCTAGTTTGAAGCCCTCTGGCTGAGCCCTGCTAGCTCCTGACCTAGGAGCCTTTTCCCCTGTGGGGCAGGTGAAGCCCAGCTGTCACCAGCAGGCCTGCTGCCATCATTTTGACCCATGGTCAAAAAACCCCAAAATTTAGCTGGTGATACTAGGCCTGGAGCCAGGTATGGATCTGTGTCATCTTCTGATGACACATCGCATCGTTCCCTGCAACTAGCAGGATAGAAGAACACACCACTTGTGCTCCTGAGCCCTCAGCCAGTCGCCCCAAGGCCCTGAGGTCTCTTGATTGCCCTCAGGCTTCTTGTCTGGATGTCAGCACTGCCCCCCTGGACGCCAGCAGCAGCAACAGGCAGAGGGCAAGGGCTCCCTTGCGGGTTCGGTCTGCTCGGCGCATCAGGCCCTCCACTTCTCTCAGAGCGGAGTCAACCATGACAACCACCTTTTTTTTTTTTTTTTTTTTTCCTTAGCAGAGCTGGCCATGATGCACAGGGGTGGCCGCCTCTCCCTAGATGCCTCCTCCAGCCTGGCCAGGGTTTCTTCACACTGCCATTTTCCCGGCCCTCAGGCTCCAGAGCTGCACAGCTGTTGTATGGGGGTACCTCAAGGCAGGCCAGGGGGCGATTCCCGGCTTCTATTCTTCCTCATCTCTTAGGACCCCTCCATCTGCCTGGAGGCGAGTAGGCAGGGGACCCTCCGCTCCTTGTGATGTGTCCACCCGATGCATTTGGCTCTGTGATGGTAGAGAGCAGCTCCACCAGCCTGTACCCCTCTCACGCTCCCTGATACTCCTTAACCTTTCCCCGGCCTCAGTCCTCAGGCTGAGCAGATCATCCACTGGTTGCGCCTCATGCAGGTGTTACCCCTGCCACCCTCCGGCAGCAGCAACAGGCTCAGGCAGTGCCTGCAGCCCCCAACCTGGGCAGCTGCATCTGTCTGTGGGCTCTGCCTGGGTCACCACAGGCCTTCTGGTGCTGCCTTTGGGCAGAGTGGAAGCCACAGCTAGGTTTCTTCTAGGGGGGGCAATGACCACCTACTGAATGACCGCTTCTGGAGCACGCCTCTGAGCCATTAGGATGACTATTGTGCACACTGCCGTGCTGTGACATGTAGGAATATAGGAAATTAACTGCTCTAAACCAGCTCCTTCTCCCATCCTATCTGGGTTTTTCTTAAATCACAAGTTAGCACTAACCATTTTCATCATTATTAATGAATGCAAAGTAAAGTGAGTCCTGGTAAGAAGGCACAACCTAGCAGTTCCTTCTCTGTTGTTCCTGGTCTGCCTCTGGCTTGTTTGAGAGGTTCAGTACTCTCTAAAAATGCACTGACAAAGCAGCTTTTGTTTGAGATTAGATTCCATCATTCAGAAAATCCTACTCGAGAGCCATTTTTTCCAAAAAAGGCTAACTAACCTTCCACAAGATGACACTAACGAACATCCACAGACTTGATGAAATACTAAAATTCTCAAGACAAGAAAATTGCTTTCCACAGCTGTCCTAGCCCACTTGTGTCACAAGTAGTATATCAAAGTGGGGTACTGTCCTATTTACCAATGAACACCCCTTTCACCTACACAGCCCAGTAATCTTAATGCTCCTGACTTCCGTAATGAGATGCCAGACATTTACTTTCTTACTGTACTTTTGACTGGTTTAATAAAAAAAAAAAAACCAAACCAAAAACGAGTTTGCCATCTGCTGGCCAGAGAATTCAAGAAAGCCAAATCAGTGTTGGAGCAGATGTCTTCCTTCTGTTTGATTCCTGATTTATCAGCTACAACTGAGACACTTTTAGTGCAATAAGGATTATTTTGACATTAGTATCATTAAAAAAAGTCTATTTTTACAACAATAGTATTTGAAAGACCTCAATTCAGTTGTCCTTAAATTTTCCCTGTTAGAGAGATAAATAACATATGAAATTTTACAAGAAGAATGTGTGAACTTCCTCTTTGCCTTAAGCAAACTTTTTGGTGGAAGAATCTACTGACTGTGGCAGTCTACCTCAATATGGAACGCACATGAAATTTTTAAAAATTAAAATCTCTTCCAAGATTAAACTTCTCCAAATTGTGAAATGCATTCAGCTATAATGCAAGAAGATAAAATTCTTTTGTTTTCTATGGCAGAATGACATTTTCAACATTGGGCTATTAATGAACAGGATTGTCACTGACTATTAACCCAATTCTTCAATTCTGGGTAGGTATAAAACGTAGAAAATTTAAAAACAAAACTTCCTTTTGGATAGTGAGCTGTCATCTTCAGGGATTATCTGTAAGGAGCAAAATAGATGTGGAGGGAGGGACTGGTGCTTTATTAAAATACCTGAGTAACTGAGACTGGCTTTATGTCAGATAATGAGTATTTAAGAAGGTTGTATTTTTGTTATAAACACTTCTGTTCAGAAAACTTTCAAGGAAAGTGTTGCCAAATTCGATTTTAGATGTTGAATTTGTTGCAGTGTGCGATCTTCTCTGCAGAATTCTAAAGTTAATTAATTTAAACCATATTATCTGCTGAGAGCCCAAGTCAGGTTTAATGACAGACAGTTCAGTGTAAATTCATCAGGCACTCAAGTCTATATTTAGTTCTTTTTATAAGAAGCATCAAATGGACTTTTTTAATATTCAAAATTGGGAAAAAGCCGTTTCATCAGCCCACTTCTCTGTGTTTTTAAGCCTATGATAACAGGAAAACACCCACAAGTAAATAAAACAATAGCAGGAATTTAACAAACTCCAGTGTTAAACTGAAGTGTCCTTGGGAGGGTTAACAACTGCACTTAGAGGAAGGCAGAACTACATCTGAAACAACAATATTTCAGTATCATCACCAACTTAAATTACTCCGAATAAGCAATCGGCACTGTTTCTATGTTACGAAATAGCTGACGGTAGAATTTTATTTATGTCAACTACTCTGGCAGTCTTTTTTAGGAAGATGGTGTTTCACTACAGTATTACTAGCCTGGAAGTTTCACTCCATCATCTTTGATCTTGACTACTGAACCTCCTGTCTAACTACTAGATTCTTTTTTGAGATACAGCTGCCCAAGGTTTTCTTTCCTAGTTAGTTGGACTGAATTTAATAAAGCATCTTGCATCTCCCCACTTGTCACTTCACCATCAGATCAAATTACAATTATTTGCCCTCCAACCCCTTCACAGTTTTACTTCAGATTTTCTTTCCTAGCAGTCATTTGAAAATGGAAAAAAAAAAAAAGACTATCAACTTTTTTTTTATATTAATGCAGACTGTTCAGACGCCATCATATCAAAGCAGAGGTTTCATTACCCAAGCATTTAAAGATTGTTTTAAATATCATTGTCTATGTAAATAAAAAGCAGTCCTGCAAACATCCTGTGGTCCCTTACCTTTAACATACTCATTGGATTTGACGGAACTGTAGTTCTTGCAGTCGCCTGCAGCAAAAAGCTTCCCTTCCTTGCAGAGTTCTTTACTGCCCTGGTTTCTGTATTGCTCACGTAAATAGTCGCCTGGAGGACAGGACTCTGCCTTCTCCCATGTTTTCTTCTGGAAGCGATGATCTAAACACTCCAACAAGTCTTTCAGTTTCCTCACATGTTTCTTCTTTTTCTTCTTCTTCTTATGTTTGCGATTGTCATTATCAAAGTGGAGCACAGAGACATCCACATCATTAAGTCTGAAGAAAACATGCAAGTTAAAAACAGAAAAACAGATGTGGCACTTGATGCATATATGAAACATTACTTAATTTACCACAGGTGATGACTTGCAGAGTGTCAGCTATTTTGTGGCAATTTCTGCACATCTAACTTAATTTAGATGCAGGAAACTTAAGCCCTCAGATCGAAGGACAATAGGTCCTGGTTTGTACACAAATCATTAACAGAGGCTACATGTGGAACATGTGGCATTAAAAAAATAAAAATTGTAACCTAATCAAGAACAGTGTGCAGATGTGATTCTAACTACATGGCCCAGATCTAGTGTTCTAACACAATTCAGCAATATCTTTCTTATCGTCACTTGACTACCCTAATGACATGATCCCAGCCAGATTATGCTATATCAGTAATTTAGAAACAATTTTTAAAAGACAGACATGAGAAACACCCAAAAAAGAATTAGGAAAAACTGATTATGGTGGAATCCTGGCTTACTTGTAATCCTTGTCTCGATGTTTGTCTTTGGACTTCTTTTTCTTCTTGACCTTCTTGTATTTTTTCATTCTTTGGTCATCTGTCTTTCGGCATTTCTTTTCTATTTCGCTTCCGCTTCCTTCTGTGTCGGTATATTTTCTTTTGCCATTTCTCAGTTTTTCCTTCTCATTTTCCCGGGAAAAGTCCTCAAAATTTGCATGAGCTGACACGGGTGGAAATGCATGCCTTTCACGAGAATATTTTTCAGGTTGCTGCGGAGGGACTGAACAGTGATGCAAGCTCGCCCTGTGGCTGCTGAAGTGATGTGCGTCTTCCTCCCTAGAAGGTGTGTTGTAAGCCCATCTGCTTTTGCAATGATAATCCTTGTGTGACCTGCTGTTGTAAGCTTGACTTGATTTGTCAAAGTCTTTATCACAATGAGAGGACTTCCTCTCTCTACCCTCTCTTGTTCCATGAGAGGAATAATAATCGTAGTATCGGCATTTTTCCCATCTCCGTGGTTCATCTTGATAATATCTTTCTCTGCTCCAAGTTCTCTCTCCTTTGGAATGATAATACCTATTCCTGTCTTGTTCTGTTCTCTCTCTGCTTCGGGATCTATAACGAGGATATTTTCCTGAGCTTTTGCCATTATTTGGACTGCTTCTTTCATTATGGGAAGATCTGTACTTGCTTTCATTGCAATACTCCTGCTTATGACGATTTTGCTTATGTGTTTCCACACTGCGAGAGCACCTCCTCTTGTGGGAACGATCGTCTGATCTGCTTCTGGATTGCTTCTCCTTCTCTTCAGTGTCAGAGTACTGTCTCTTCTTTCGGTAGTGCTCTTTGTCAGTTTTTTTAGTCTCGTGCATTTTTTTCTTATATTTTTTCCTATGTTTATCATCTTCACAGTTTTTATTACTCAGTCCCTCATTTTCTCTAGAAAATTGACTCTCCAAAACTTTATCCAGCTTTGTAATAGAAGAGTCATTAACAGGTGGTACCTCTACATAGTTATTAGAGATGTCCTTTGTATCTTGGCATTTATCTGTAATATCCAGAGATGCAACAGGTTTTTGAGAACTACATTCGATGTCAGACTTTATAGAGGACATTTGGCCTAATTTCTCTTCGCTCTCAGGAGACTCTTTGATGTATGAAGGATTTTCTTTTGAAATGAGTTCAGGTTCTTTTGCTCTTGTTGGTTTGTCTTTGTCTCTACTGTCTTCAGATTCACACTGCCCAAGGAATTCATCTTCAGCATCCAAAGATTTTTTCCTGACCTTGTGCTGACCATTGATATTGGGATGCGCATTATCAACTTTTGTTATAACACTTTCAGCAACTTCTTCTTTGGTAGAAAAGGTTTCAGAATCTGATTGACTAAAAAGTTTCTCAACATCACAGCTAAAATTGGAAGAAATCTTCCTGGATTCTTCATAGGCAAACAGTGCTTCCATCACTACACTTTCCATAAGAGCATCATTCTCAGAAGGTTTCTGAGGTCCAGGGACACTGCACAAAATAAAAACATGTCTTTCACTTGAAAAAGTCCACTTAAAGGATGAATATTAAGAGTAAAATCCCCTTAAGAATTGGTGGCTACTGGAAAACTCTGACAGACATTCTCTTTAGAAACCTATTACTCACACTTTCATCAGCTCCCAGAACAGGTGTTTTTCTTCTCTTGATTCTGCAAGTATTGCATTAAAAAGAACCCACACCCAACGTATCTGTCTCCCTCTACTTGCTGCTCTGAAACACAGCAATAACCAAACCCACTATATTTGCTCTTCCCCTAGCTAGGAAAAAGTAAACGTGGATTTCACTCTCTCCCCAAAATTGGAGAGCAGACGGTGGGAATTTACATTCACACATCCTAGAATGGAAAAGAGGGAAAGAGGAATAGAAAAAGTAACCCAGGCAACTGAAAAAAAAAAAACATTGAAAAACATTTTATGAAGAAATGAACATTTTCAAAGAGGCATCTGCCTGTATTTAATAACAGAGTAATATATGCTCAATATTCATGTCTGCAACACTAGAGGTACAGTGTGGAATTCTTTGTGCCGATTTAAATCTTCTTATTAAATAGTATTAATAGACAGGTAAAACAAACTTGTATGAAATCTTGTATTAATCAGTGTACTCGTTTTACCTTATTTGCTCTGATAAGCTGTGCAGCTGGCTGTATGCAATAGATTCTAAGATTACTTCTTGAGGAATTGGTGACAAAGCTACAGGTATCTACAATTAAAACACAGAAGGTAACAGGCAGAAAAAAAAATACTATCTTCAGCAGAAAACTAATTTTCTACTTTTTTTTTGTTTGCAGAATTGCTACATTAGATAGGAATCAAGATCAGTTCTAAGTTATAGGTGCTAGCCCCCTTTTACATGTCACCCACTCACACCCCCAAATATATTTCTGAAACTTACGAAGTATTATCTCAGCTGAACTCTTAAAGTTGACACACAATTATATGTCAGCTCAGCTCTGCAAATTCTTATGGCGTAACAGCATAAAGCATTACAATGAAAACTGCACTGTGTGTTTTTTCAGTATTTCACACAAATTAGGGATGTTATAATACATCATAGGCAAGAAATTCTAGATGGAAAAAAACATAACTCACTGTTTCGAAAAATCCATTTGTGTTAGAGAAGAAAATCTCAGAAGGTTGAACAGGTTGGACTTGGCAAAGGGAATCATCAAGTTTCAGTCCATTTGCTTTAGATTCATTATCTAAACTAATAGCACCATTTAGTGAATCATTTTTTGGCAGCTCACGCTGGGATCTTTCTTCTTCAGCGCTTTGAGAGGAAGAATGGGAATTCTGCAACGCACAGACCATCTTTCCAGTCAAAATTCCATTAGAAGATACTATGTTGCAATTCCTTTTAAACAAGCCCTTCAACTCCTCAGACTTTCCTGAAGATTCCGCACTGTAAGGGACTGCGTTCTCAGAGCTGAGTTTAGGATTTCCATTCATTGCTGGCTCAACAAAAATTTCATTAGGAGCTTCCTGTTTGGACATGTTAGTGACAACTGACATTGTAGATGCATTTGAGGTAGACTCTGCTGCAGAAGAATTTGTAATTGTGGATGAAGGAACAGGCTTGCTTAGATCCTCATTTTCCAAAGAACTGGTACTAGTGTCAGAGTGTGACACACTCTGACACACAGGCATTTTGTTATGAATACTGATAGTGATCTTCTGGTTTTTTGATGGCTCTGTAATTGAAGGCCTGTTAATTGACCAGTTTTGAATACAAGCTGTCGGTGGAGCTGAAGATGGTCTCTTTAGGGTGATATTAACAGTATCCTCTTTTAGGGGTCCATTTCCATTTAAACGACTTGAATTCTGTATTTAAAAAGATGACATTGTAAGATGGATATGTGCAGACACACAGCCTTTAAAAGTTTTAAAAGATGAGATTCTCCTACTGAGTATTTCAACATATAGCCTCAACACGTAAGTTTGTATTGGAAGGGGGGTGTTCTTTCTTCTTAAGTCCAACAAGTGTGTTTAATTACTGCTTTTGGTTCACTGCATATCAGTATCAAATGAGCATTACTTTTGAAACCCACCCAAACAATTTAACATTGACTAAATCTACTCCCAAATATATTTATTTTCCCCTTTAAACACTCCCTGAAAACACTGGAATAATTGTTGTGGTACTCAGGTACAAGACAATTTGTCTTCACTGTCTCTGCTCAAGTGACGGGGTGGGGAGTATCTTAACTTTTATATTATTATTCTTTAAGCATTAATAGACTACTTTAATTGTCTCAAGAGTGTAGCTTTTAGTGCTTTAGAAAGCCTAGTTGAAAGCATAAAGTAATGGAGTAGCAACAAAAAAATCCCACACCAAACCCCACTATCAATTTGGTGCCATTATCTGCCCCCTTCAAATTACCTTAATCATATGAGGAGGAAGTCGTGGTCCCATATATCCAGCCTGCTTACTATTAGACCCTCGCTGACCAAGGAATGAACGGGGATAAGACGGTGCTGGTAAGTAAAAAGTACGATCTCCAAGTGTCAAATCATAGCGCCTTGGGAAAAGAGCAGTGATGTTAGTAGAGTTTTTCTTTCAGCCTATTCTTGGATTATATAGAGCCCCATCCTATAATTTTATAGGAACAGTTTATATGACACAGAAGACATATACAGATGACTTTACCCAGACTACAAACTGCAAATTGTCTGCCTACAATGACTACCCTTTTCAGAGCAATAAACCATCTATGGCCTTAATTTCTCCTCTTTTCTAAATTAGCCAGCCAGCTACCGAGAGCAGATATGTAGCAACGTACACAAGTGCAGCAGTTTAAGGCCAAGCAACAAAAGATAATAAATGACATGGGGAATTTCAGGTTAGACGGAACTGAATTATACAAATAGTAATCTTCTCCCAGGACAGAAAGAAAAACACTTGAAAAGAGGAAAAGTATCAATAACAGGAAAGTAAATATATTCTGAACACATTCAGTATTTGTTATTACCTGATATAAAAAAGTACATAAGCTTGCTGATTGAGGACTGTTTTGATATCAGAAAGCTCAACTGAGGCATCGTTCATTCGATACCAAAGTCCATTACCGGCCTGCAAATAAAGACAATGATATCTTCAGATGAATTGTATGTTTTCCAAATGACATTACAGATAGAACACTACAGAACAAAACAAATCAAGACATACAATGCAACCTTTTCCCCTAAAACCCCTGGTTACCAGTAACATTTTAATTTCTTTGTCAGCACCGATTTTACTCTGTTAGAAATCAAGCTGATGCCTACCTTTATGAAGCAGAGATAGTGTCCTGCATTACAGTTGAAACCACTATGTACGAGAACTGCATATAAAGCATAGAAGAGTGGATCTCCAATCGACTGGGACATATATGCTCGAAGATCCAAATATTCAGGGTATTTTACCTCCTAAACACAGACCAAGAAGATTAAAAAATTATCCTGATATACTTCATCGAGTAGCCAGAGAAAAACACTACTAAGACTGCAGACTAATATTATAGGATTCTTTTAATTTATTAATTTTAAAATACTTATAAACAACACTTAAATAATTAAGTTGCAGAGAACTGTTTTCTACAGAATTGGCTCTTCAAGAGTAAGGCAGATGCTTATAGTCACATAGGAACTTCATTTTTTTAAAAAAGAAAGGAGTCGCCATAGTTATTATATCAACTTTTCTTAGACTACAGTTATTATTCTATAGTTATTGGCTGCAAACGTTAACAACTTTTAAATGAGTAACCGTCTTTGGGAAATCTCCCATTCCAAGAAGATGAAGTTACATTACAGCTGTAAATATACCTTGTTGATCTTTCCACCTGTGAAATTTGCAAATCTTTTCAGCGATATTGTAAGAACATTGGAAGAACGATGTATCGTGTATCTCTTTGATGCAGGAACCATCTTTTTACACCTTAAAAACAAGCACAGACAAATGTTTTAACAGCATATTCTTTTTGCCCTCCCCAAAGTCAAACAAGTTTTCATCTCTCACACATGCTTATGCTATTTGAATGATATTTACTTGCATAATATTTTTTCTTTTCATAAATCCATACACTGCATTTCAGGTTTGTTAATAGAGAGAAGATAGCAGGATATAAGAGGACAGCTCTACAGAACAAAGAATAAAGGATTTAGAGCATTATATTTTAATAGCCAAACAAGTGTCTGAACATGTATTTTTATTATGCCAAAAAAGCAAGGCTTCCCAATAACTCAGAATGAAGGAGGACTAGGAATCTCTCACATCACCAAAATGTAAGGCAAGATACCATCTCTTGTTATACCAAAGTGGCTATTTCGAGCATTGTCCTGGGCACATTCTTTCAACTTTCTGCAGGAATACCAATATTAAAAGTGGAACAAGACAGTCTCAGTCCTCGGAACTAGACACTGCAAATAATTCCCCAAATGCATCATTATCAATGTAAAAAAAATTACTGGAAGGAAACAGTCATTCTGTAGGATGGAGGCATTGGACAGTAATAAGTCTTCATGTCCTTTGAAACAAAATTGTTAATTCTAAGTTTGTTGCATTGTACACTCAAAGGGCAGAGGTACAGAGTAATGAAATTCAACCACTAAGCACAGCCAATGACTGAAACATGCCAGCTTACATCATCCAGGAAAATGCTGTTGACAGTTAACAAACAGAATTAATTTTTTCAAATTCTGATGTCAAAATACAAGGCAGAGAATTCCAAACTGATGGAGAATGCCTATGAACAAAGAAGAGACCCACCCAGACTAAGAAAACAAAAGTTCTATAAAATTCTATGAAACTTGTAATTAGATACAAAGTTTTGAGGCAGTAATCTTCATTAGAAAGATTAATTTTTAAATTCACTAAAGGACTGAAACTTCTGGTTTTGTGTGTGACTAAACTGATCACACCCACATCAGTGAAGGATCATACGATTCAGATGTGAAGTGCTCACCACAGCCACATTACTCTTCCTCAGCCATAATCTGTAAACTATGAGAATTCTTCCTACATTACATGTTGCTTGCTAGGATCCACAAACTAAAATGAACCTGGGATCAAACTGTTGCAATAGCCTATTGGATGCTCTTTATTCAATATCTACATTCAAATGTACTAATTAACTTACAGTTTTCCAACAACAAAGAGCAGTTTATCATTTAGAAGGATTGAACAAGAAATGTTACAGAACTGAGCCTGGCAGTCTGCTTTTCCGAGTTTGAATAACAACTAGTTTTGCCAAAATATCTTATGCAAACGTTCAATGCTGTTACATATGTAGAAACATTTTACATATTGATCAGCATATAGGATATCTTCACTCCATATGCTTTCACGAAGCATAGGTTACATTTAGAGTGGCTCATTTGGCTCATTTTAGACAACAGCAGTCTGTTCACATTCACTGACACCTAACTAAGACCTTCAGGAAGCCGATGTTGCCTTCCACACCAAATTGTCCATAGCTCCATGCTTCAGCTCACCACTACTTATCAGACATGCCCTTTTAACTTCTGGCTGTATAAATACTTCAGCATGCACCTTCACACTTAGGAAGGCTGACAAGCCCCAGTGTAGACAATACTAGGAATAAGAGTCTAATATGAGCTAACGGCCACGATTCTTATAATATATTTCCAAATATTCAAACAGAAACACAAAAATTACTCACTTAGAACCAAATGTATTATTTCCCAAGCTTTGAATGATTTCAAAGTATTAGTTGTAGAAACAAAACTAAATGAAAGAACAGAGAGCTGTGTCTTGTTATTTCTAAACAAAGTAAAAAAAAAAACCACCTTACGCTTTAAGTCATGCAATATGTTAAATCTGTATCTTGTATTAAGATGTAATTAGTAATAATCTTACTTGCTACATTTATAGCTATTTTCACCGTCCAGTTGTTCTGGTTTCACAAATTGTTCTAGAGCTTTGGTGACAGATGTAACTGCCTAGATGAGTAAGAAAGTAGAGCACTAAGTCACTGGAAATGCAAAATTTCAAACACTTACTAGTAGGTTACAAGAGAACCTTGCTAATTCATACTTAAGTGACCTACTGTGAACCGGCAAACACTATGAAGTAGGCAACAACAGAATACACTGAGCATTTACCTCATTTGAAAATGACTACTTTGAAATAAATTTTGCGGTGCCACAGACGGCATCTGTATGGTATGCTTTAGCATCAATAAAGAGAACAATCAAACCCAACAGTCTAACAACAGATGTATACTGAAGTAGAATAATTGAGAAGTATGATAGTATCATTGTTTATGTACATATAACTACTGTTTTTTCAGCTTAAATCCAACAGCAAATGTTGAGACCATTTACATGGCTCCTACCAAAGTACAAATCCTATCCACTCCCAACCACCACCAAACTCTTTTTGTTTTAACAGTGTAAGTTTTTAAGTAACATGACTTTTTTTTTTTTAGAAAGCTCTAAAGTCTTTACACATCTCAACACATATTCACATAACATCTTACCTTTATATCCAAAGTAATATCAAGGAATGGCTCGTACGTATCTGAAACTGCTTTGCAGTTCAAGCACTTTACTGGAATGAAAACACAAATGCTTAACAATATGCAAAGGAGATTGACTAAAGTAATATGCATTAATAATTTAAATTTGCACAGTTAAACTACAAACTTCTTTACTACAGACAGACAAAAAGACACAGACCAGTTTGAAGGACACTAAGATTTTTAGGAAGTACCTCGGGATCTAAGATATCCTCCAAATATTTGATAAATAAGTGTGGTGGCTTGAGAAGATCGATCCAATCTGGAAAAAAAAAAAAAAAATAAAATAATCAGACCTCAGAAGATTTAAGGCACAAAGTTAACTCTTCAAACAGTTTTTCTTTTCATGAAAACAAAGGACAGATTTTAATTTATGATAGTAAATAAAGGAGTAAGAGGGGCTAGAGAACATTTAAAAGTTAATTAGTTTATGCTTACTTGGTGCTTCCATTCAAGCAAGCTTTCTGCAAAGCATCAACAGTGAAGCATAAGAATTCATGTGCATCCTCTTGACTGCCAAAATGGAAATGTTTTCCTATTCCTAATAAATGAGAAGGTGGTTATATTTATCTCATATAAAACTAAAGAAAACTCACATTTCTAAAATCTCTCTTTAAAGTATCAAAATAAGTTTATATGCATCAAACAATTCTTTGATTTTTTTTTTTTTTAATCAAAAGATAAAACCATCTAAAATTACTTACTTTTAAGGCCATTAATAACAGATGTAGGTTTGATGGCATTATTAGAGCAACACAGGACCTGGTTAATGTGAGTTTCCATCGTGCACATCATACAGAAGCCTTCTTCATGACCTGAAGAGTAACAGAAGAAAGCATTCCAGTCTAGTCAAATACACATTGCTACAAAAAATACCCAAACAAAAACAACACAACAAAACACCACCAAACTAAAACAAAGAAAAAAAATCTTTAAATTATAGGTACAATGTCCACTCTCCATCCTACATTCCCTTCTCCCAAGCTGTTAAAACCCCAACAGGTTTGTGACATTTTATTACTCAGAACTGTATAAAACAAAAATGTTAGTAAAGTCTGTATAAGTAACTATTGCAATGTCATTATTTTTTTGCAGGCTGACAGGAATGTGAACTCCACGACTGCAGATTATATGAGGAAACAATATTGACATTGATGATACAGCACTAAGAGAAAATGTGTTATTTTCAGCACACTGCTGTCAGGTGAGTTACATGACAGAGCTAAGAATCCTCTGGGAGAAAGGAAAGATTTAAGTATGTGTTAGTATTTCTGCCCTCCTTTTTTCAACAGAATTCTTAACCAAAATGATTTTTATATATGGTAAGAAAACACAGTTAAATTTCTAAGAATAAATACTAATATACCAGACTAGAAACCATACAGGTGCCTTTGTAAAGACGCATACATATGAACATGAGAAGAGGCTCCTAGGCTTAAGTTCAAGTAAATTTGATAAAAATGAAATTCAAAGAACACAAATTCAAGGGTTTAACACCCACAAACTTATTTAGGCTATAATCAGTCTAAATTTTAATACAGTCTCACACAAGTTTCTACTTGAGCTCATAAGAGATAAGCTTGTAGTGCTTTCTAGGGTGTTATTTTTTTAATGGGTCAACAGCAAACATATGCTTTATCACAGTATTAATGCATTACTGTATCCAGGCTCTGACAACTAAGACTCTATGATGCCAACATCCTAAATTTTATCACCTTTCTACTAGCAGGAAACCCAAATGCCAAATGTTCATCAAAAGCATTACTTTACAATGCACTTCATTGATCACATTAAAAAAAAATAATATATGTATAATTTCTTGTTTCAAGTTTTACCATAGTGCAATAAATGAACAAATGCACTTAATATGCTCTTCTGAGACCCCTGTTAATATAATCATAGGCTCATTTAGGTTAGATATGACCTTTAAGATCATGTTCAAAGCCACCTTCTACAGATAAAATAGGACAACTAAGAGTTTTCTTCCCAGAATCACCATTGTTCTTTCTTCTTTAGAGCTGTCCAACAGATTTATAATGATGTTCGAAAGTACTCACATGACTGGGTGTGTTCAAGAGAAAGCATGTAATTGGCGAGAGGAGGCGTGTAAGTCAAACACTGTAGAGTAGAATTAAGAAAACACGTGTTGCCGAGATTCAGCAGCCCAACTCCAACACTTTGTTTTTGTTGCCAATCCATGCATATTTTCTCAGGTGGAAAAAGAATCCTCTGTGGCGGGGCAATTCCATCGTTAACAACTGCAGGAAAATTGTATTTTAAAAGAGATGTATTGCTTTTGTTTTAAAAAGGCTATTTAAAAAGCAGCATTCTGCAGAAGCACCCAGAGCAACCAGCTATACTCCAAAACACAAAAACATATGATGCACAGTTTTAGCACCACCACTTGAATTTGCTTGTCAACACACTGTTTTGGACAATGGCTTATTCATCTGTTTTAATTCTTGTAATGCATGACAAAGTACCACTCCGACTTCAGTAACTGTTGCCAGGTTTCTTTCCCTCTCTAGTCCTTAATCTGATTATTAATTCAATTATTGTTCTTTTCCTTATTGTAACTTAAGCCACAAACTTACACTTCTAATTATACAGTAATAAATATAAGAACCAAGACAGAAAAATGAGCAAGTAACTAGAACAGAAGGTAACCCTATAGATATCAGATCTCTTCCTATGCAGTGTTACCATTCAAAGACTTGCAAATAATGGAAGCCATGAAGTGCAATAGTAAAATGTACTTTTCTCTGCCTAACAGAGAAGACCTAGGTAAATCTGTGTATTATAAAAAGCTCCCCATAATTGATGGTAACTAGACCAAAACTAAGTTACAAATAGATTGTAACTAGATAAAACTAAGTTTTGCAACACCAGTCCCTTCAGTTGCCTTAGGGGATTCACAAAACTGATGTCTTTATTTGTCATAGTCCCATTTTATAGCAATGTAACAAATAAGAACTGCATTTTCTACTTCTAAGAAAAAGGGGGGAGGGCCAAAGACACACTTACCTAGATCTCTTTGGGCAAAATGCTTAGATTTTTGAGATGATCTACAATAAATAGCACCTCCACGTCCTTTGTCCGCAGATACTTTGTTTGGATCTTCTCCAGGTGGTACCCGGCCCAGATTTGCAGTGCGTGATGACATGATTCTAATACGGGGCTTCTTAGGTTTATCAGATTGCCCTGATGAGGGTTTTTTAGGTTTTGAAGATTTTGGCTTGTTAACTATGGTCATTGTTCATCTGTAACAGAGGCAAAAGTGCTGGTTGACATATGAACGTCAAAAAGCATTCCAAAAAGAAAACAACAGGATAAATCCTATCACTTAGTCTCAAAGAAATAACTTGAAGAACTAAATAACTAATAAGAATTAAAGAAACCAATCAAACAAACAAAAAACCCCAAACCCAACACCAAGCCAAAGCTAAACGCACAAAGCAGAATTTTCCATCAAAACAGTACCAATGTTACTTTTAACTTCTGCAGAGCTGGGGACTGATGACACTGCTTACACTTTCATGGGATTTAAATCCATCACAGTTATGAAGACCTTTTTTTTATTATTATTTTTAAAGGAGCTGTGAGAAGTGCTGGCCTGTTGAGATCCAGGAGGAGTTGTTTTCACTCCTGGGAACCACACACCACTAAGACACAGAGGATGGGATATAGCTCTGAGAAATCCTGGGAAAGGAGAGCAAGAAAACACTTGTAAATTTATTTCTGCCTAGGTTTCCTCTGCCCCTCCAAGAAATACTTGTTTGGATACAGTTTTGGTAGCAGTACTTGTGGTTATTTTGCATCTATCATGTTTACAACTCTTACTATCAACCAAAAAGTTGAACCAAAAAGCATCTTTTTCAATTCTACTTATGTGAAGCTGTACATTTTTCCCCTGACAAAATGACAGGTGAATGCAAGCCTTAAAAAGGGAATGCTGAATGTAAAAGAAATCACAACAAGCCCTCAGCCCTCAAGGACAAAGGCAGTAACTAATATTAAATCCTTTTTAAAATACTGATTAGGTGTCAAGATGATACCACTTTAAATACCTGTAATTGCATGTACATAGTAAGGCACTGAATAATTGCATGATCAATTACCAATTTCTATATGCACATTTTTGCTACTACCTTACTATAGTACATAGGGCCTTTTTAAGTTTAGGGAAACTATAAACTTAACTGAGGGCTTAAAGCATAAGCTGCTTTGTTATACTGGAATAACTGAGAACAAAGCATAAAGCAGTTTCTGCTTTATGGCCCAACTTGATTGCTACTGATAAAACTTAAGGTAGATGAAACAAAATACAATAAATTAGAGAACTTACAGTCCCACAAAAGACAAATTATCTGTGAAGCCTTTAATTATATCTTCTTCCCTTTAAATTTTCAAGTTAAAATGCACTCTATAAACATTTTCCATTTCTGAGAAGTTAATACACAGAAGTGGAAAATTCTCTTTCATTTTACTGGGAAATGAACATCTTTGTCTATTTGGAAGACTAAGATGACAGTTCTTGGGCCCAGTGATTTTCAGGTAAAATCCAGTCCTCAAATTGCCAGTGGCACCTCCGATTGAAAGGGAAAGTGTTTCAGCAACATATTTAAAACATATTTGCGAGACAAAAACCAGAAGCAAGCTTGCAGTGAAAGGCAAACATGAATGTCGTCACAAAAAAGTCAGAGCGGTATATAAACCAATGTGGTAAGCCTTATGTATTCTTAAATTTATTTTTGACAACTGACTGATACATTACCAGGTTATCAGGCACTGTACAACAACAAATACCAGCGCTAGTAAGAATAACTCAGAGCCACCGCTTTTTCAAAATATGCCAACATCATTCTTAATCCCGATGTAACACCTCTTTGACAAAGAAGTACAAGAACTACACACACCGATATTTTTTTCCCCTCTCGTTGTTTAACATACATAGAGATGCTGTTCCTATACCACTGCTGAGTATAAATGTACACCGTCATGTGTACGGAGCATTCATTTCCCCATGTCAATGGCCAAAAGAAACTTTTCCCGGTACGATATGGAAAAGTAAAGCAAACAGAACAGTTACTTTCCTCCCATGTGGAGTTCTGTAGCAGCATCGTTTAATTTTTTTCAGCCACCTCATCACAAAACACATCAGTTACGACACAGATCTAAATATTTATGTTTGGTCTCGGCTTTGCATGCAGTAAATCACAGCTCCGGAAGATTTCATACAAGATCCCATTCACAAAAACGCGTTTAGGCAGGGAGCAGCGATTACACGCTTATCTCATTACAAAACAAACATTTTCAGCAGCGATTGTAAAATAATACACACAGGGGAAAAAAAAAAAAAAAAAAAAAAAAAAGCTAGGTGGAAATAAGGAGTAATAAGAAACTACTATGGCATATATATGAAGACCAGGACGTTTACGCCTCTGGATTACAAACTACACTGCCACACGGCAACACTACTGCAAGGAAAATGATAAAAAGATGGAGAAAACCCCAAGCGCAGCCCCGCCGCGCCAGTTTGACTTTCATTACAAAATAACCCAGCCACTAAGGCAGGAACGGCGGCATTAATCCTCACTTTACCTTTAACTGGGAGCCAGTTGGAGAGGGAAAGGCAGGGAACCTCCTGGCCGCACTCGGCTCGCCCCCCGCTGCCTGGTTCCCAACGTCCCCGCCTGCCCTGGGTCACCACGGTTACCCCCCTTTGTAACGGAACAACCCAGCTCCAACGGCCGCCCGGTCCCGGCGCTACAGCACCACCCGGACACCCCCCGCCCGGCCTTTCCGCAGGGTCCCGGCAACGCTGCGGCACCCGAGGCCGGGGGCTGCGCCCCAAGGCTGGGCACAGCGCTCCTGCACCCAACATGTCCGCGCTGGTGAGCGGCAGGAGCCCAACGACACAAACCCAAACCGACAGGCAGGCGAGGGGGGCCGGGAAGCGGCGCCGGGGGAGCCGCCGCTCCGCTTCGCCCGGCCTCGTCCTCCTCCCTCCGCCTCACCAGGCAGCCCCTCGGCCGCCGGCCCGGCTGGGGGAGGCCCGCGCCGCCTCAGCGCCCGCCCTGCTCGCCCTCCCCGCCCCGCGTTACCTTTCGTAGCCCTGACCCGCGTTATCTTTCGGAGCCCCGACCCGCGCACCGCTGCCGGCCCGGAGGCAGGACCGCTACTGGCATCGCCGAACGGCGACTCCGTACCCATGGCAACGCGCCGGGGGGGGGCGGAGCGGGGGGGCGGGGGGCAGGAAGGGGAGACGAATCGAACCCCGACCCTCCGAGCGCGAGGCGGCAGGCCCCGCGGGGAGCCGCCGCCTCGCCGAGCGGGGAACGACGCCGCGGGACCCAGGGCAAGGGCATCCCGGCCGCCCCCTCCCCCCGCCGGCACCGGGACGTGGGAAAGCAACGCCGAGCCCCCGCGCCGGCAGGAGGAGGAGGGAAGAGGCAGGCGGCGGGCGGGCGCCGGCGGGACCCCGGCGCCTAACGGAGGAGGCGGGCGCGGAGCCGAGGCATCGCGCCGGGCACCGCCGCCCCGCGCCGCGCCGGGAGGGGGCCGGTCCCGCCGGCCCAGGGGGTGGCGGTGGCGCCGGGGCTGGGTCCCTCCGCCGCGTGCTGGGGACGGCGCCCCGCCCCGCCCGGGGGTCCCACCCCCTCCGGCTGCCCGCCAGCCAGGAGGGCAGCGGCCGAGTGCCCGGCCGGCGCCCCGGCGGGGTGGGCTGGGCTGGGCTGAGCCGGCTGCTCCCGCCGGTCGCTTTCCCTTCCCTTTCCCGGGCCGGCCCCTCCCCCCGGCCCATTGATTTCCAGGCAGGGAAGCGCACGCCGCGCTGCCGGGGTCTGCCAGGCCGCCGCCAGGCCCGGCTCTCCCCCCCCGGCTCCATTACCTGGCTCGGCCCCGCTTGACTCGGCGCTGCCGGGTCCCCCTCGCCGCAGCCCCCGCCTCAGCCCGGCCCGCTCCGCCTACTGTTACAGCCCGTCGGGGAACAATGACGTCCCTCCGCCGGCCTCTTGCATCCGGGGCCCGGCGCCGGCCGGGCAGGCGGGCGGGGGGAGGAAAGGAGGCGGCGGCGGCGGCGGCGGGGGGGAGAAGCGAGCTCCTCCGGGTCACACGGGGACCAGCACCGCCCCTGTGCCGCTGCCGGGAGCCGCTAGAGGGGGCTCGGCGACCCCCGGTCAGGGCGAGGGGCCGGGGGCGCGGCGGCGAGGGGGTCCCCCGCGGGGCTGAGGGAGCCCCGCTGGGCGGGCGGTGCGGGGAGCCAGGTCTCCACGCGGGGCTGAGGGCGCTCCGCCAGCCCCGCTGTCCAGGGGGGCACCTCAGCTGCCCGCCGCGACGCCCGGGGACGAGCCCCTGCCTCGGCCGTAGCGTTCCCGCCCGCCTCTGCCCTCCGGGCCGCGTTCACCCCTCGCCGATTTCACTCCCTCCCCTTAATGTTTTATCGCCCTGCGCTCAAAGAGCGCCCGTAAGCTCTGGCCCGGCCCCCCCGGAGCCGCCCACAGGGAGGCGGGCAGGCCCGGCCGGCGGCGCCCGAGGCCGGGACCCCAGCGCCCGGCATGTGGCGGGGCGGGCTCCCGCTGAGGGCCGCGGGCCCCGGCGCGCCGCCGCCCGCCATCGAGTTTCCAGAGGAGAGCCCGGAGCCGCGCTTTGACGGTAAGTGGGGCCCGGGGGCATTCCTGTCCTCGGCGGGAGGGGCGGGGGCGCAGGGAGGTCCCGTCCCCCCTTCCCGGGCTGTCGGCGGGGCCCCGGCTCCCCCCGGCCGGCGGGCGGGAAGCAGGGAGGCGGCGGTTCCCTTCCTCCCTCCCTCCCTTCCCCGCCGCCCTGAGGAGGCGGCAGCCGCGAGGGATGATGCAAGAGCGGGCAGGCCCCGGGGCCGCAGCGGCAGCTCCGCCTGCCCCGGGCAGCGCCTCGGCCTCTCTGCTCAGCTCCTTTCCCTATGCACTTACAAAAATTAATTTGGTTCCTAATTAGCGTCTTAAGCTTCTCGCTCAGTGGCAGCTCCGCGTGGTGCCTTTTTGTGAGCCAGGGTGGTGTGGGAGCTGTGTGGCTTGGTAACGTGGTTGGTATTTTTGGTCAACGGGCATATACCGAGACCTAAATCCATTCGTTTTTTTCCAGAATCCGATGTGCCGGCAGAGCTCCGAGTTGCAAACGGGTCGCAAAAGTTTGTGAATTTTACTTCCACCATCCAAAACCAGCTGCTGCTTGTGTCACTGCTGGAGCATCTCTGCCACATGTACACACACAACCCCGTTCATTCGAAGTGTTTGTTCCGAAGTTAGTAAGAATAGTTCTTTCCTGTCTCTTAAACTGCCTTTCTGCAATGTATACAAGAGTCTTCCACGCAGATTTACAGTGTAATATCAATACAAAGCTATAGGTCCCATCCCACTGGGACAAGAGTAGTTCTGAGAAGAAAATTAACACCCTGAATTAACTTAACTGGGAATGAGGACCTGCCTTATTTTTCAGAACAGCAGCAAAATTTTGTTGTCGATGCAAAGAGCAGTTCTGTTCCAGCTAAATCTCATGCATCATGAGAAGGGTAGCAGGGTATGTTATCTAACTGTTAAACCTGATCTAAAAACACAGAAGAGGAATTTAATAAAAATATTTATCAAGAAATTGCTGTAGCATAGTCTTCACTAAAACTTTCAAAATTATAGTTTGTGAAAATCAGAGTGAATACCTTGATAAGTCTATATTTTCCCGTAAAGTCTTTTGATATAATTCAGGGAGGTTGCGTTTTTAGGTGTGAGGTGTTTCTTTTGAAATCCTTTTGGTATGTGACTTACCTTAGGAGTTTTGTTCATTTAGGCACATTCTTAATGCATTTGAGAAACAATCTCCAAGGTTTTTGTCTCTTGCTATGCATGATTGCAGGGAATAAAACATAGTATGTTGCTTCTACTTAAAATTGAAGGCATTTATAGCATCCAGTAACAATAGCGCAGACAACTGTCATTTTTTTGTTCTTGATGTCTGATGTAGATATTTGGCCCTGGGTCTTACTATTAGCTCTATCAAACCCGAAAATAGCAGGGAAAAAAACCCAACCAAATTTCCCCCTTTTGGGAGAGGAAGAAAAAAACCTCCAACTTGGGCATCTTCCAAAGCATGTGGCTGCTCAGCTTCCCAGTGTGGTTCTGTGGAAAAAGACGTTCTTCCACCGATACAGTTTAGATCAGTTTCCCAAGGGGAATAAAACTAATGAGTAAAAGAAAACCATACGGCAGTAATCATATCTTCTTGCAGTTTTGGCTGCTACATTCATGTTGGCAGGGGTGGGGTTTTCCCACTTTTCTGATATGAATCACTGTCCATAAGGCTCATATAGCAAAATTCCTGGTTTCTTACATGTTCACTTGGAATAAATTTGTACCTCCTTTAAAAGACAAAAGTAATAGGTTGATTTTTTAAATACTGCTACCAAAGAAACATATTTTAAAAAAAACTCTTACAAGGGGGTTTGTTTTAAGATCTTGGAATTCCTAAAACTTTTAAGTACGTTTTTCTAGCATCTTCAGTTTTTGTTAGGTTTTTGGCTGCCACAGCCTTGTTTTACTTCAGCTGAGAAAGATGCGGTGCTTGGGGGGGGGTGGGTGGGTGGGAGTGACTTCATTCTTTACTATGAGTACATGCACTAATGGGTGAGTTTATATGTGAGTTAGAAAAATCTTGACATTACCACTTCTTATTATTAATGCCTGCTCATAATTATGAACATGCCTTGAATTTCTCTTTTTGCTGATCAAAATTAGTCCAAGGGTAACAAGTAAGTGAATGGGTGGCTGTATAATTCATCCGCTGGGATAAGGAAGAGAAGGAGATGCAGTTGTGACCATGAAGGGCACAGCAAATAACTGTATTATGCAAAGGGATTTCCGCAGAGCAGCTCTAGTTAGGATTTAATTAGGGTTTTTTGCTAAGTCTATGGGAAATGGCATTAGAGTAAGAGTGACTGTTCAGTTTTTTAGATGCACTATCTTTCCATTAAAGTTTCTCATTTAAAAAACAGCTGTTTACATAGTCTTATTGGCAGGGTTTATTTAACGTGACCTGTCTCTGTTCCTTTGTACAGTACTTCGTCAGGCTTTCACAAGAACAGGGTTGCTCTCCCCTTTTGCCTTCTGTGATGAATTTAGTACTGTAAGACTGCAGCATAATAGCGCCATTACTGAACTAATGAAAGCAGCTAGTCGACAAATACTTAATGGGGTAAGCTTTGTTAAATTTCTTTGGCAGCCTCTGCATTAAGGAGTTAACACGTCATTGCATCCAAAAAAGCTTTTGTTTGGGGGTTCTTTTAATACTGGATTGGGTCTTTTTAATAATTATATGAAATGGTACTCCCATTCTGCCTTAGCTGTTTGGGATGGCATGTTCTGGTTCTGTAGGTGCAAACCGAAGCTTCTGAAGCCAGCAATATTTTGTTCCTTATTAATATAGTAAAAGAAAGATTTAAGAAAATCTTCGTAAACACAGGCAAGGTGTTTTAAGTATTGCTGCGGCTTTTTTCGACAACGGACAGACATTCATTTTCAGCTTTTAACTGTTTCAGCTGATTATGTTAACACGCTCATGTTTATATTAGTGGAGGGCATAATTTGTATACTGTGTAATGTGCTTCAGGCTTCAGAGCAGTTTGCTTATCTTGCTGCTTGAAGTAAGCTAGTTAATTTTGTCTTTAAGCACATTTTAGAGCCCTCATTTTATCCTGTTTGCCAGCAGAACTCTAAAAGGGCAGTAATCTTTCTGGCAGAGGGATGTTAGCAGATTACTGGTGAGCTAGTAATACTTCAGTGTGGTGAAGCTCTTTGCAGAACGTGAATGACTATCAGTAACCTCATTTTCTTCTAAGAATGTAGTTGTAGTTTGTGTTGTGATTAAGCTGTCTGTGCTGATGGTGTGGTAGACCTGTTATTCTGTTTGGCATGTTTTGGCCTGTTTTTATGTTGGATTTTGTTGTTTTGTAGGAACTTGATAATGGAGATTCTCATGCAATTGGGTATGTATTCAAAGCATTTAGAAATACTAAACTTGACTCCCTCCCTAAAAGTTCTGTGTTCCACCCTGAATTTAATTAATACTGCATTTCTTATTTTGGGTCTGAAATGTAGAAAAAAAGTAGAAATTTCTCCAAACTGTCGAAACGATCTAGTGAAAATTCCTTCTTCAGTACAACTGTTATGGTTAGTGCCACCATTCAGGAAAAAAAGATTTATCAGACGTAAATTTAGAGAAATCATCTTAGTAGTTCTGTTAACACACAAAGTGTGGATTTTAAGCATGTGTGCATGCTGTTGCAGTCTGCTGGTTTTCAGTATTCACTGAAACAGTGAATGGTACCGCATGGTAATGTCAAAGTATTTTCTTCAGATTTTCATAACATAAATACTATTTCTAGATTGTGTACACCTGTAGCCTATATAATACCTTACTTATAAGTTGTAATTTAGTTTAATGCAGCCTAACCTTTTTTTTTAATCAGGGAAAAAGAAGTTCTCTTTGAAACACAGACTTCACGATACTTGCATGAATTTGATGAGGTTGCAAGGCTAGGAAAAGGAGGATATGGTAAAGTATACAAGGTATTCTTCACCTTCTGTTTATAACGAATTGTTTTATATCTAGTTTGTCTTTGAAATTTAGAGTTACTGTTTTGGCTGCTTTGTTTATTTTTCTAACAGAAAACCAAAAATCCTCATTTCCCAATAGAACAGGTGCAAACCAGCACATGTGAAGGCAAGATATATCAGATGCTTTACTTTGCGTCTTTTGACCCTTTTAAAGCAAAGGAAAACTCCTTATTTCTCATGTGAAACACCATGATATATTGACTTAAAACAGCCACAGGAACTGATTAGTCTGCACACCCCAATGTTCCAGTTGTGATTGCTTGAAAAAAAGCAGCCTTAATAGGAATGGAAACTGTCCAACCTAGTGTTGATTTGTATTAAATATTTGTAGCGTATGGCCAGCCTAAGCTTCCCCACGTGGTATGTGCTGCGTGCAGATGAGAGTTGTGGTCTCACAAATTTATTGAGAACCTGGTCCTTTATGAGGACCTAGCAGCATTTTTTTTATTGATGAAAAGATGGCTGTAAAGGTAAGTATTTCACAGAGACTGGATTAGATGTTTGTAGTCCTGAAAGAAGGCAGAAGTAGCATATCCTTATCCTAGGCAGTTGCGGCCTAATCCCGGTTTCATTCTGTGATACTGGGAGAGTTATGTGAATGGAGTGCCAAAATTCATTTTTAGAAAATAGTTAGTTCTAAAGGATTTAATAATTCATTAATCTGAACACATTAACATCTAATTTCATCCTATTATAATTATTTTCAGGTCAGAAACAAGTTAGATGGTCAGTTCTACGCTATTAAAAAAATTGGCATTAAGAAGGCTACAAGAAGAGATTGCATGAAGGTATTTTTTCCTGTGTTTCATCTCTGTTTTAACTCCCTGTCTCTGCTAGCTGATTCTGATTTGATTTAGTAATGCAGTTAATTTTTCCCAAAACATCAAAAATGTTAATAATGCTTTTTAAGCATTCCAAGTTTCTAAAGATTTGACCCTATCAATACCTAGTAGAAAAAAGTGAATGAGAAATATTTAAGCCCATTGAAAGAAACATATTTTTAACTTGAATTTGATCTTCTCTGCAACTATGAAAATATTAATTTGTTTGAAAGCTTCCAATTTTTCTCTATTACTGTAATAATTTTATCTGTTCTTTCTCTGTCAGAAACTGTTATTTTCAGTATCTTTTGGGTTTTCTAAGCACTCAGTATAAAGGACAGTCATCCTGTTTTGGTCTTTCTAGGTGCTACGAGAAGTTAAAGTGCTGGCTGGGCTGCAGCATCCTAATATTGTAGGCTACCACACTGCTTGGATGGAGCAAGTTCAAAGCATACGCCCAAAAGGAAAGTACAGCATATTTGGAATTCCTGCATGCATCCTGCTTATAACCTCTGTACTGTTATTTGCAGAAGAGTATTACTTCTCTGATAAAGTAACTATTTTTCCCCTCCCTAAAACAACCAAAAAAACCCAAGCTACAGGTGACCACCAGGTCTTCGTGTCCCTCTGTGCTCTTCAGTCTCTTGCCTAGTAACTTACCTGTTAACTTAATGATGAATTTGGAACTATGGAAGTATTAGCTTCACTTCTGGTAATATGTAAGGTTTTAAAGTTGTGTGAAGTTCAGTGGAATGCAATGAAGATCTTTTAATGCAAAAAGGAGTGAGTTGAAAAGGAGAAGAAGAATGATTACTGGGGAATGAGCCACTTTAGATATTAGGGGGAAAGTGATGAATAGGGGAAAAAAACCCACAAATTTGCTACTGTGTTTTGAAATCCCAGAGTTGTAGCAAAACTAGAAATGTCACCCACTATGCTTCTCTTCCTATTTGGAAAAGAGTTTAGAAGAACTGAAAGAACCTGGAAATAAAGACTTTAATGGGGAAACCCCCCCACAAACCTTATTATTTTATTTGGCATAGGAGAGTGTTTAAAATTGATGAATTGCCTGTTACAGTTCTCCAGTGACAAAGCAATCTGGTTTTTTGTGTATCAGCTACTGTCTGTCACTGTTGAGAATTTATCTACTTCTATGTTCATTTTACACCTTACCGTGCCCCCTGTTTTTTTCTCTTTAGTTTCTCTGTTCTCGGCTCTTCCCACAGTTTGTCCTTTGGTCCCTTTGTAACCCTAATTTGTTGGTCCCTTTCCTTTCTTGTCCTTTTCCGGAATGACTTTAGCAATTAAATCTTTTGATCCTCTCTTAGTGGGAGGTTTGCTTATGCTCTATATGACTTTATTGCTTTCCAAGTCAGTGACTTGATGCCCCGTCAGCTATAAGCACAAAAGAAAATGCATAGGAAGTTGACAGTCTAGCAAAACAAACAAGACTTTTTAACCAATGATACTGAGAATCTTGAAGGATGCAACTTTTTAGTGCTAGGAGTACCTCACATGTATTTAATGGTGATAATGTAACTAGAACTTTAGGTAGGTCCTGTGGTACTTAACAATTTTCTTTGGCTTACAAGATTGGTGTTTTGTATTTGCTTCTGTGTGCAAAAACAAAACTGCTTTTTTCACATAAATACACAATTTTAATGAAAATTATTTCCAAATTTATAAAGTACCTTCAAAACAGCAGCAGGGTGACACAAAGGCTTGTGCCTTGTGGAATAGTTTCTTTAACTGTGCATTATCATATACGTTATAAGCCCTAATTCTGAACAGGCTAACTTCTTAAAGGTGAAATCTAGAGGAACATCTAAGACAGCCCTGTACAACCCTTTCCATGATCTCGTACAGCATGTGATTTCTTTTCATTTAGAGAAAAATGAGAAGCATGATAGGGTTGCTTCTTAGTAGGCTAACAAGCACCTTTTGCAGCAGCAGAAATAGAGAAAAAGCTATCTACAGGTAATGAAGTTAAATGCAGTAAGATGCTGTAGCTTAAATGTTAATTTAAGGTAAATATTTGCATGCTTGGATTTGTAAAATACCATATTTATCTTCTCTTCCAATAGATAAAACAATAATGGAGTTGCAGCCATTATCTTTGGAGCAAGAGAGTAGCAAGTAAGTATTATAAATCTCAATGATAACATTTATTTGGCTTTAACAAAAGGTTTTTTTTTAAAGTTGAATGAGTACAGAATTTGGCATATATTGAACAAGTGCTTTGTGCTTTTTGCTCCCAAATTATAACCCAAAAAAGTTAATTATCCGTGTCATTGATTCCCTTCTTGTTGTGTAAGCTGGAAAATACTACTGGATACATCTACCTTCTTTGGATCTCTCAGTTTCTGAGTGCCTGAATGTAGTACTGGGCTTCAGGTTTACTTCAAACGTTCTGTGCCAGTCAGCAACACTGATTAGCACTGTGGGGTCTTACTAGAGTGATGGGGCCTTCTGTTTCTCAGAAGTGTTGATTAGCCCTTTCAATAAAGAGATGGAGTGTCCTGTGAGAAGGACAGCGTAACTTCCTAAGTTTAAAGGAATGGAGATACATCATAGTTCTGTCCAGTAACGCTGTGTCCTAGGACCGTCTGTATCTATGGGCTGTCTGGGTCAGCTGTCAGAAATCCCTCCTGGGGGAAGGTATTAAAAAGGCTGGAGCCTGCACTGCCTGTTACGTAAATTTTTACGTGGGGAAGCAGCTGAACTCTTACTCTGCAATGCAGATTGCAATTGCAGAAAAAAAAAGGAAAAAGTCTTCAGAACAGTGTGTCACAAATAGACGGTATAAAACTGTACATATTTTGATTTCTCTCCCTTACTTGATTATTTTCAGTGATCACTGTCACATCCGGAGTGTGGGAAGTGATAGTTCAATTATCTTTGCTGACCTTACTTCACAAGAAAAGAAGTCCTGTGACATTACTGGTCTCAGAAGTCTGGGTAGTGAATCAGTGCAGAATATGGATGTAAGGAATGATACTACAAACAGCAATAGTAAACAGTGTATGAAACCAAATAAATGTGAATTATCCATAGGATTACAAGACGACTCTGTAAATAGTGTTAGCAGTAGGTCAAGCGATGTAAAAAATCATTCATCACGGGGATCTCATTCTAGTCTGGATCAAGATGCTAGCACTGGCAGTAAGTCCTACACTGAAGAATGCTCCAGGAATGATGTAGCACTCTGTGGAGACTTTGAGGTAAATACAATTGTCTTTAAGTATACTTAACTGCTGTCTAATTTAATGATGTTTGTAAAGTAGCATTTGGTAGACAGAGGAATGATTTATAATGATAAATTAAAAAATATGAAATGACTGCTATTACAGCCAAAAATACAGACAATTTTTTCTTCAGTGGGTAACACCATTACAAGGAAGCTGACCAGAGGAGCTGGCAAAACTCAGCATACAAGAAAGTTTCCATGTGTTAGTCATCTTGGGTCCTTTCAAAGTACCTACATGAATAAAAACTGCTACTCTTGCATAAAAAAAAAAATAAATCAAACTGGAAAATCTTCAGCATTCAGTAATGGTGGCTAATTCAGATATTATTGATGAAAGTGTCTAGGTATGTAATGTGGTGCCTATACAGTGTAGGATTACATGTGAAAAAGAGAGAATCAGATTTGGGCAGGGAATCACCACTCTACCTATGCTTCTAAAACTTTGCTTGTATTCATACCACTGAAATGTTTTGTATAACACAGCCAGCTCTGGAATGCTTCAAGCTTTTGCTATCATTTGGAGTTCCTTCTTGCAAGAAATCCAAGATTTTAAAGGTGTTAGCTTGAGTTGTCCAGGTTATCAAATGGACTAGTACATTATCAGAAACCGAGGATGAAATTACATGTTACTGTTAATAAATCATAAAATTCCATATCAAGAGGTGGATTTTTTTTGCTATTTTATATTAGTTTACACTATTTTGTTAAGCCAGAATGAACTTCTGTTCAGTATGTCTAGAAGCTTTTAAATGCTAATTTGAATATTAAGTAGCTGGCTGTTCTGTTAGCTTTTATCATATAGCAATGGTTAAAATTTGAAGAACAAGCAAAAAAAAACCCAACAAAACTAGATAGCATTGTGGTATCTGCTTTTTGAATGCAGTAGGTTAATAATAGTGTATTCAATGTCATTTTGGTATCTAACTCTTTTTAATAAAAAAATTTTTGGTTTACTCACTAAAAATAACTAGAGGAAATACTGTTTATAATATAGTGGCGCAATCATGGACCATTATTTTTCTGTTAGGTGGAGTATCGTTTGATGCTTCATATACAAATGCAACTGTGTGAAATATCCTTGTGGGATTGGATTGTTGACCGTAATAAAAGATGCGATGAGAGAACAGAGGAGAATTCCAGTAAGATTCATCACTATCTTAAAAATTTACTTATTCATTATTAAGCAAATACTTATGTGTTCCTAATTGG
This sequence comes from Falco biarmicus, assembly GCF_023638135.1. NCBI lineage: Eukaryota > Metazoa > Chordata > Aves > Falconiformes > Falconidae > Falco > Falco biarmicus. Next base: position 79,915,576 of record NC_079291.1, read on the forward strand.
AAGTCCACTTGCCTGATTTTATGTTTTACTTGAGCAGCTTATAATATGGATCATCTTCATTAGATTTTTTTATTCACTTAATCAGATGGCAGCTAGTATTGAATATTTGTGTGATGAATGTTGGGAAAAGGTATTTTAAGTTCGTGAGTTTCAGACAGCTCTTCAAAAAAGAGGGAATGTACGCCTGAGGCATAGTTGTTACTTGAAGAGATCTGAGCCTGGACAGTACTACTTATTTGGAGCAGAGTTTTTTTTATTGAGAGAATCTGCTTTTTCTCAGTAAGCTGTTTAAATAATTGAACTTTTGCTTTGGTAATAGTCTTGCTGCTACAAAATAGAGCTTTTCACAGGCTAATTTATCAGTTGTGCAAAATATAAATACATCTTTTGCTTCAGACAGGTTACAACATACTTGAAAGCTTTTAAGTTTGTTTATAAGAATCAAAACTTCTATGCAGCCTAATTTGTCATTGTTCTAAAGAATCTTAACATTTATTTTACTTCAGTGGCCAGAGGAGTTCTCATGCCCTGATACCAAACTGTCTTCAATAATTGTTGACATTGGGAAGAACAAGTCTAATGCTCTTAAAGCATTACAGACACTGTCCTTTCTCTGGGGTATAAAAAAAGCATATGCTTAACAGATTGTAAGACATAAACTGTATGATTAATGTTTAATCTTAGTTTTAATCACTATGAAGATAAATCTGTTGTTCTCTTTAGTCATGGAGTCAGGTTTACCAGCTAACTATCAGCTGACTTCCACTAATCTCTCCTGTAAGCATTGGCTTTTACCTTTCATAAGCTAATTTCATAATGACATTCCTCATCAGGAAGTGAGAGAATCACTAGAGCATTTGACCTTGCAAAACACCGTTTACAGACATTTTCACAGGCGACAGGAGAGGAAAGGTGAATTCAATCATAGGTTAGACATTAAGAAACATAAATCCAAGTCAGAGTAAATGGTGAGTGTTTGAAGTGGCAACAGACATGTTAGACCTGGGTCATTAGAGGAGAAAGACAATGCAGTTCAATAAAATAATAATGTGGGAAATGGTAAAAACAGAGAGATGGTAAATTTACTTAGGACAGCTACAGCCAGAGGAGAATGGGGTAATTTCAGAGGGTAGCACAACAGCAGGATTAGGATCCAAAAAGGAAGGGTGCAAATCAATACAGAAAACATGTAATTACATAAGTTAGTAAGCTTTTATCTGGAACTGTATTTTTCATTCGAATCCAGCACTTATATGGAAGTAAGGAGTTTGCTAAATTCATAATCAAATAGCTGTCTGATAGGGATTGGAGGAATCTTTTCAGGCAAACATGTTCATGTCCCCTGAACTTTCCTTTTTGGGATTTTGAGATTAGTAACTTTGCTATTTCAAAAATACTATCTTAGGAGAAGCATGGGAAATTCCATTTTTAAACTGCTCATTCTGTTAAAAATTTCTTCCACATCATAAACAAACAGAATTCAACAAGATATACCACCATAAACTTAAATAACTCAGTAAAATTAGCTGAAATAATTTAGATTTAAAATTTTATTAAGGTCCATATCATCTTGTGGATGTCAGCTGGACAATGAAAATTTTTCAAGAGTTATTAGAAGGAGTATGCTATATTCACAGCGTGGGAGTGATGCATCGAGACATTAAAGTAAGTTCATGGAATTATTACTTGAGGTTGGAGAAAACAGATAATTTCCATTATGGGAGAATGGAAGCAACTTCGTAGTTAAATTTGAGATGACCTAGGCTCTTAAGAATTTAGCTATGTTACATACAAAAAAATACATTGTCTCCTCTATACCAGTATCATGCTTTCTTTACTATAAGCATAGTACTCAATTACATTGACTTACAAGTGAATTACGATTAAGCTCTGGAAATGTTTTCTCCTTTGTGAAGCCATTTTCTTGTCCTAAATGGGGATGGTAAGATTGGTTTTGTTTTGTCTTGGTCTTTCCTTAACAAGGGTAGGACCTAAATTACCTAATTACCTTAAAAAAATTTCTTCTAGATAATTATATCAATAAGCAAAGCTCCTTCACTGCATCTCAGTTTGCTAACTGCATACCAGTTAGCTTTTCAAATTATGTTCAAGTTATAGTTACTTGATATAAAAAAAAATATAAATCCTTCAGTTGCACATAATTGCTGTCTTTCAAAATGGTTGCTATCTCCTCAAAGGGACTGAAATTAATTACAGGTGATGTTACTGGGTGAATGCAAATTTTTTGTTTAATTTCTGTTAAAAGTAATGAAGACAAGACTTACAAAAATAACACTTTGAATGATTAGAATAGGATGCCCTTTATATGTTCCTATGGGTTTTTTTTTTTATTCTAATCATAAGAATAGTTTTGACTTAGTGGCTGGCTTGGATGTGAGTCATAGGTAGGTATCTCTTTGCTTCCTGCCTGCACCCCACCCTTAAACTGATAAGACTTGAATAGCAGGGAATTGGATGTGTATTTTCCTACTCTACTTTCTACAGAGGTTCTCTACATCTAATATGGTAGCTATATGAGGAAATCAGTGTAAAAATCATCTTAATTATTAAAACTCCACATGTGGAAACTTGGAACTAGTTGAAAGCACACAAATCTTTGTTCTTGATTAATTTAAAAAAAATGCCAACTGTTTCAGGGTCAGCAGTTTTTCAGTTTGCTGTAAATACTAGACAAATTTCGTAGGAGAATTTGAAGTGCTGTGTAGCCTCTTGTTTTTCCTGTAGCATAAAACATTGTTTTAAGTTAATCTCTTTTTGTAGATAAAGTCACTTTTTAAGATAAAATTACTTAGACTAAAAGTTCTGGACTGGTAGGGTATAACATAGTAACAGGTCCTAAAACTTTAGTTGTCAGAACAAACTTTGAGTTGCCATGATGTAACAGAAGCTTGATCATTAAATATTTGTTAACCACAGCTTTTTTGTGCCTGTCAGGAGTGCATAGGATGGTGTTAATGCCTTCAGTTCCTCTATTTCCTAGTTTTAGAGCATGAGAAATGAGCCATAGTTCAGCTTCAGGCTGGTGAAGCTCACAGAAGTGTAAGCAAGCAGAAGTTCCATCTCATCTGTACATACAGAGTCTGGCAGTGCTTGGCCCTCTAGATTGTAAAATCATAGCATGGGTTGGGTTGGAAGGAACCTTTAAAGACAATCATTACAACCCTCCTTGCCACGGGCAGGGACACCTCCCACCAGCCCAGGGTGCTCCCAGCCCCATCCAGCCTGGCCTTGAGCACTGCCAGGGATGGGGCACCCACAGCTGCTCTGGGCAGCCTGGGCCAGCGCCTCACCACCCTCACAGTAAAAAATGTCATCGTTCTATCCAGTCTAAATGTACCTTCTTTTGGTTTAAAACTCTTGCCACTTGTTCTGTCACTACTGGCCCTAGTAAAAAGTGTCTGTCTTAGGGTTTTTTTGTTTTTGTTGTTTCTTTTTTTTTATAAGCCCCTACTATATATTGAAAGACACAGTATGGTTTCCCTGGAGCCTTCTTTTTTCCAGGCTGAACAACCCCAACTCTTTCAGCCTTGCTTCACAGGAGAGGTGTTCCAGCCCTCAGACTATTTTTGTGACCGTCCTCTGGACCTGCTCTAACAGGTCCATGTGTGTCTTGTGCTGAGGACCCCAAGGCTGGATGCAGAGCTCCAGGTGGGGTCTCCACAAGAGCAGGGTAGAGGGGGAGCATCACCTCTCTCAACCTGCTGGCCACGCTGCTTTTGATGCAGCCCAAAACATGATTTGCTTTCTGGGCTGCAAGCACACGTTGCCAGCTCATACCCGATTTTTCATCCATCAGGACCCCCAAGTCCTCCTCTGCAGGGCTGTTTGCAGCTTAGGAAGTACGTTCAACAGTGATTGGTGTTGTGTGTCCAAGTCAAGGGATAGTACTTCTGGTTATGGTTTCTCTTTGTATTGAGTAAAACAAAATTCACATTCAAAATTATCAATAGATGTGATTCTGCCATATGTTGTATTAGGTCAGGTGTACAGTGATTTGGGGAAATGAATTTATATGATTGCTTGAACTATATGTAGCACCTAACTTAAAATAGCTATTTATGGATATTTCTAGAATTTTTCTTTTTAAAACTCGTGTGAGTGTTAATTAGCCATGCTACAGCAGTGTCTCTACAGAGTTCAACTGTGCTGTGAGTGTGAATGAATAGCCCTAGTTTTGAGTTACCACCAATGATTTAATTTGATATTGCCTATTTCATTTATTGGAAGAAATGCTGAATAGTGTTTCACACTCTTCTCCCATTCTCTGTGTGATTTAATTTCTGTTTTAAACTTGACAGTTTGTCTTGTGTTTTGTATTTAGTGATTCCTTGAACAGAAGCCATTCCAAGTTTTCGCACTCGTTTCACCTGTTTATACAAAATTTTTCAGTTCTCTTATGTGCTTTTTGAGATGGGAGACTCAGAACTGCAGGTGGTAGTGAAGATGGCAGTGTATGAATTCACCTGGTGTCACAATGTTTTCTTCTTTACCTTCCTCTCCCCACCAATAATGTACAGTTTGGTTTATGGACTGCTATTGAGCATTTTCAGAGCAGCCTGTTGCCATGCTTAAAGCTGTAGTAGTCAATTTACAGACAGTTGTTACATATTTAAAATTGGGATTGTTTTCTTCATTTACATTTTCATGTTTACTTTTACAGAATTCCTTTTGTCATTATACTTCCTGCAATATCCTTCCAGAGTTCTTCGCGTTCAGACCTCATTCTGATTCCTCTGAACAACACCATACTGCCAGAAAACTCTCTCATCTCTCTGTTCACCCTCCGTTTTCTAACCATTTACAAACACGTTGTTCAGCATAGTTCCCTTCATGGGGAAATGCTGACCATTTATCGCTGTCCTTTCTTTTCTGTCTTGTTAAATTAGTTATCTATGTGGGGACCTTCCTTCTTTCCCTCTTTTTTTTTTTAAAAAAGCGTAGCATTTCTTAATCTAAAAGCATTTGTAATCAGAAATTATAATCTTGATCAAATGGTTACCTGGAGGGCGAGCAGGGCTGTGAGTTGTAGGGTGTGATCAGCTAGTAAAGCTTCAACAGTGCTACTGTCATCTTCCATTATTGCTTCATACAGTGTTTGTGGCCTGGATTTTATTTCCTTTACCCACAGGAAAACATTGTGGCAGGCCTGCTGGCTCCTTTGGTTATATTCCTTGTAGACCAGGGAATTTTAATTTTTGTAATGAAAATCCATAATCAGAAATGGAATTTCTGGCATTTGAATTTCAGGATTTGGAATCTGGCATTTGAACAGTGCCATTCTTTGGGACGTTACAAGACGTTTGGTTCCAGAATAGCTTTGAAGTAACGGCATTATTCAGTGTAGCATTAAGAGTACTATAAAACCAGAAAAAGCTTAAGAATGTGAAAAAAGGCTCAAGTTGCCTTTGCTTTCTTGCTAGTAGTTGTTTAGTAGAAAATAAAACCCTGTACTAAGCAATAGTGCTTTCACTTCTTACCCAAATGTAGCTAAGCTCAGAAACCTGGTGATACAGGCTAAGTAAAACCAGTAATTTCATATTCTGTTTTCTTTTATCTGGCAAGTTGTCCTGGTTTCAGCTGGGATAGAGGTGATTTTCTTCTTAGTAGCTGGTGCACTGATGTGCTTTGGATTTGCTGCGAGATCAATGTTATAACACCGATGGGTTTAGTTGTTGCTAGCTAACGTTTATACTAAGTCAAGGAATATTCAGTTTCTCAGGCCCTGCAGCAAGAGTCCTGGAGGGGCACAGGAAACTGGGAGGGGACACAGCCAGGACAGCTGACCCGAACTAGCCAAAGGGGTGTTCTATACCACAGAACTCATACCATACTCATACATACTCATACCATGCTCCGTATATAAAGCAGGGGGAGTTGGCCGAGGCCTGCCGATGGCTGCTCGAGGGCTGGCTGGGCATCGGTCAGCAGGTGGTGAACCAGTTGTGCTGTGCGTCACTTATTTTCTTTTCTCCATTCCCTTTGGATTTTGTTCCTCTCCCCTTCTTCCTCCTTTTCATTATAATGGTTGTTGTTAATGTTTTTATTTTATTTCTAATATTAAATTGTTCTTATCTCAACCCTCAAGTTTTACATTCCTTCCTGATTCTCCTCCCCATCCCTCTGCGGGTTTGGGGGGTGAGTGAGTGGCTGTCTGGTTACCGGCTGGGATTAAACCACAACCCAAGTGTGTCTTTTTATTTTATTTTTTTTTAGAGACACAATGCTAGCATTTCTCTTCCTTAGTGGTCCTAAACCCAAAATATATGGATACAACTATTTCAGTTTTTCCAGTCAGTGCTCTCTAGTCAAGTCTCTCGTAATTTGGGGGTTTTTCATAGCAACTTCCCAGAACCAAGTAGCATGTTGCAGCTGTGCTTATCATTTAGAAAAGTGTATTTTGTTTTACATGATGTCTAGCCCAAAGATGATAATTTATTCCTCCTTCCTGCTACATCAGTTGGTCTAATTTCCTGTCTGCTCTTGCCTATTCCTGTTAACATTACTGTTCTGGAAATTTCCCACTTTTGGTTGGCGGAAAAAGAAAAGAAAAAAAAAGTATCTTTCCACTAAACCGTTGTCTTTCCTGTTTTGCTTTTCTTCATTTTTTTAAAGATCTTTACTATGTGGTCTTTCTGCCCAAATGCGATAGCTAACACATGATTTAGTATCAGCTATGACTTTTTTTTTCTCTTACTAATGAAAGTTTTAAGTAATTATTATACCTGTGAAGCACTGGATTTTATAGATTTTGAAACAGCTGAAATTTCAGTTTTGTATTTACGTTTTATACGGTCTTGTTTTGTAGCCCAGAAATATCTTTCTACATGGATCAGATCATCATGTAAAAATAGGAGACTTTGGATTAGCCTGCAAAGACCTTCTTTGGGATGATGCAGACCAGTGGTTTAAGACAGAAAGGATAAAAGGTAAGAGAAAAAAGCCTAATAGGTTTCAGTGTCTTTAAGTTTCTATGCTATAAAAACCTTAAATTTTTAAGTGAAATGGTAACAATGTAACATAAGGTTGAGTACCTCGAAATTGCCTTTTTAAAGGACTGACACATACTTCAGGAGTGGGAACTTGCCTCTATGCCTCACCAGAACAATTGCAGGGCTCTCACTATGATGTCAAGGTAGGAGTTTTGTTTTTTTTTTTCTATTAACACATGATGATAGATAATAGGAATAAAACAAGCCTTTCAGTAGGTAAATACATAATATTTGGTAAATACACAAACATTCCTCCTGCTGTTACTCTTTATGGATTTCAACTTTGTCTTCTAGTTTGCTACTAATGTGAAAATTACTTGTTTCTAAGATCATCTTGAGGAATGTATATAGATTAATTTGTGTTTCTTTAGTGGTGTCATATACTTCTCATATCATCATGCACCTTCAGTGTTGTGAAACTCTTTCATACCATGATTTTTGCAAGGAAAAGGAATCTATTAAGTAATTAAAAATAGCAGTTATCCCAGAACTTTTTCTTCACCCTGTTACCAGTCAGACATGTACAGCATGGGTGTTATCCTGCTAGAACTCTTCCAACCATTTGGAACAGAAATGGAAAGAACAGAAGTTCTTACACAGTTAAGGAATGGCCAAATTCCTCAGGCTTTCTACAAAAAATGGCCTATTCAAGCCAAGTACGTTAAACTCCTCACCAGTCAGAGATCTACAGAAAGACCGACTGCTGCTCAGCTTCGTGAAAGCGAACTGTTTCATACCACAGAACATGTAAGTTATGCCAGTAACTTCAACCTTTACAGGATAAAGAAATATAAAAGGAAAATTCCATTTGTTTCCCTGCCTGTATTATGGGATTTTTTTATTTTTAACTTTAGAGGATTGTGTGATTGAGACTTTTTTTTGTAATCCCGATTACAGTATTCAACATGCTCTATTAATGTTCCTGGTGTCTTTGCAATGAGATAAATGGTCATTAAGTATAGGTAACTTTAAGAAGACTGGACAGTTGATTTACCTACAGCTGGAGGTATTTTTACAGGTCAGAAAAGCTTCTGAAGCTTTCAGTCAGCTCTGCAGAATCTTTTTATCATTTTCCCTCTCCTCGCCACAATTCTTTGTTGATGGATTAAGTTCTGGCATCAAATACCCAGAATTGCTGTGGCGCTGCAGAATGTGTGTGGATTGAAAACCACTCAAATAGGTTAATAAGGCTTTATCTTTGCTTGTCTATAAATGAAGTAAACTGACTGTCATTATCAGGTTATTTCTAACCTACAACAGAAGGTGAGAGAACAAGAGGAAGAAATAGAGAAACTGAGAGAGACAATACGACTGCTTTCTGAAGAAAGAGATGAACATACGCAACTCGGTTCTCCTGTTTAAGTACAGGAAGAACTAACCTCTATTGCATGATAAGTTATATAAAAATGTTTCTTTTTTTACATAAAAATATTGCAATGCATTTTGATTCTCCTGTCTGTTCTTTAAAGGTATTAATCTTTTTGTCTTAGTTTGGATGTCGCCGGTCAACAGAAAGGATTCACATTACGCTTAGCCTCAGCACAATTTAACTTGTGTAAATTACCATTTGGGTTACAGGGAAGAATATACAGAAAAACTGAAACTGCAGTTTGTATTTACCTAGGACTATTTTAGATGCTTTATAATCATAAAGCAAATATGCATGTTGTGCATCAGTTACAGAAGAGGAATGTCACACCCAAAAGGTAGCTGTAACATTTTTATTGACTTTAGAATTCTGTCCAACTGTAGTACTTGAATACATCTCCAAAATGACTCACACCACTACAGCAGGCAGGAGGTGGAGTAAGGTTAAAATTACACCATTATGAAGAGTACAGGCTTACTTCAGTAGCTTCATAACAGAGCCAAAAGGTGCCAAGTTCTCACATGACTTCATCCATTTTTGCACATTGGCTGGGGCAGCATTTGCACTACCTGTCTGCTGAAGCGCACACCACGCAACAATGTCTGCTACGGTGAGTTCATTTCCCACCAGCCACGCTGTCTTGCCCAGAGCAGCATTCATAGAGCGCAAGACTGCTCCTTTTTCCTTACTGCTACCTTCTTTTAGCTGGAAGATGGCGGTATCGACCCAGCTGTCAATCAAAGTTGAAGTAACTGCGTTGTACTTCTGGCCAAACAGGGAAAAGAGAAATCTAGCGATGTTCCCTTCTCCTTCAATAGGGCACATTGTTTGAACGCTAAACTTCATCTGGGGTTTTGGAACTGAAATTAAGAAAAGAAAAAACTGAATACCACATGGTAGAGAAGTTAAGTCTAATGGTAATTCTGTGATATATTTTATTTGTGATGCCAGCGACACTGTTAACATCATTAATCTGATAGACAATTTTCAGTTTTCTTAGTCTAAATACTCAGACTAAGGCAGGAACCTGGGATACTGGTTTTCATAAACTTCACTCAAATCTCCCACTTAACTTCTACCTAACTTATTTGTAGAAACTGAAAAACACTTCTATAAAAAAAATCCTGTGGGTACAACCAACTGTGTAAATGCCACATGTATTTTAATAGCAGGAACCACAAAAAAGAGTCTTCTTCATCCTCTCTCCCCATCATTGCTGACAGCTATAAAAAGAGAGCAGAAACGCTTTTTCTGCTGTGTGTATCCTTTATGTGTCAGCACAAAGACAACAAAGCATCTGTTGTCAAGGTTTTATAGCCCAAGTTGCAATTTTTTCACCTACTGTAAAATATTGGTCTACAAGTTAACTTCATTCTTACCATCCTTCCAAATAAGAGTAAAGCCCAACTGATACTCATGACGTGGCTGCTTCGTAGTCTGCTCTCCAAAGCATTTCATGAGGTTTTCTGGCACACTTTTCACAGATGAATGCGTGTGAACTGCTGATAGTATTTTAAAGCGTTCACAAAGCAGACTGTGCAGTACTAGTAATGATAGTGGAGGTAGAGAAGGGTTGGCGTTGATTACAACATCTTTCAGGGCACCATAATCCTGAACAGAAAGGAAAACATTCAGCAGGTGAGACACGTTCCAGATCAGACTCTGAAGTAGCGGTGGTTTCATTTGACACCAAAACGTACCTACCCCTGCATGCATAGGTCTGAAATTCTAATGATATTTACATAAATCAATTAAATCAAGTTTGGATGTTTAAAACTTGCTTAAACATTTAATCATCTTCCTCAACAAATAATTCAAGAACATGACTGAGGTAAAGACTAGTCCAATCTGAAGTCACAGTTAAAATTTCCAGTTTGTAACAAACAAGAGAACAACTGTCATAATTTCAAAATTAACCGTTCTAGCTTGGAATTATATCCAAATAGGAATATGTAGGATTTAGTATTTAATCAATGTCTGGATCTATAATCTGGATGCCCACAATGAAATGGTGGTTGTAGGTTATTTTACGGCTATAAGACTTGTATACTGAGTTCTGAGTATCCCAGGGTTTAATGCCACCCTTCCAATCCTGAAAATCTGAGAGCAAAGAAAGTATCTCTCAGTGTGTATGTTCAACTAAACTTACCTTCCCAAGCATCAAATCTAAGTCTGCTCCATTTGCTGTCAAAGGGGAACCTTCATCGGTTTGAATGATATTAGTTACATCAAAATCAGCATCTGGGGTTTGGATCATCTTTGAGAGACCATCGACAGCACTCTTCAGTTCATACAAGCGTTTTAGAATCTCTTCCTGGCGGGATTCAAGTGCTTGAAGTGATGGGTCAACTTCTTCCTACAGGAGAGGAAAAAACAACGTCACATAAACGTTTGCTCAGCTCAGTGTCAGAAAAGCCTATGGCTCACTTGACAGTAAGTTCTGAAAGACTTCAAACACATTCAAATCATGAGAACACCGTGGAGTAGTGTCATGGTCTTAATGTTTTACTAGTTCCCTCTCTTGTCTGTACAAATGTCATGAGAAATGGGTTATCTAATCAAGTCTCTGGAATCTTCCTGCCTAACATCTTCTTTTGAACTACTAGCTACAGAAAACTCTGCAATATAGTAAAAATCAGATCACAAACACAGAAACTTAAAAGTTGGCAGTGAAATGCTAAATTAAAACCTGAAAAAACAAAGTTAGCTTGTCACGATTCTCCTTGGCCCAGAAGAACAGACTGGTAGAAGTATATGCTGAGGCTGCTGAACAAGTAAACTTTTTGACAATTCAGGTAGTTAATAAAAGTAAAAAAACCCTGCAGGTTTAGATGGATGGTGTATCATACGAAATCACTCTTGGTAGTCATTCTTGTTTCAGAGAATATATAGAAAAAAGGACCATAGACTTTGCTACATGTTAATCCCAGCGCATGTTTCTGTTATTTCAGTTACCTTACGCTATCCCTTTTAAAAGAGGAAAATCCTGTGGGAGGTTTTAAGTCTACAAACATACAATAATGTTAAAGAAAAATCTTTACAGAGATAATCCATTTCTAAGCATCCTGAATAAGGATTAACAAAACCCAAGCTATCAACCAAGCTTCCTTCTTGCAGCCTAATGGCTAAAGAGATACGAGCAAGGTACCAAGTGAAATCTTGATACCCACTTATACAACAGTCGCAAAGACAAGACAGAAAAACACCTCTGAAGTGACCATTATTTGGCTAGTACACACCTCCGAAATAAAAACCACTCTCAGAGGACACCAGTACGTAATACTTTGCTGTTGCAATGGGAGGGCATCTCAGTAAGCATTCCTGCGAAGTCCTGCCCCAAGTCTGCTCCTACCCAGTGCCTCCCCCAGCAGCCTTGGCACAGCAAGCACTCACAGGGAAGATAGGAGGCATCAAGCTAAAAATGGCCACGAGCACCCTGGAAGAATTCCAAGCATTGCTGACACTGGAGAGAGGCTGGCGTCAACTCCATGTATGTAACGTAGTATTCTGAGTTTTTCTCTTATTGAAAACACCTAAGGGAGCCGAAAAGCAGCGGCTTGTGTGGCTGGCTGGCTCCGTCCCAAGCGCCACAGGGCCGAGAGCCCGCAGCCGGCAGCGCGCTGCAGCGGGCAGGGCCGAGGCCTGCGAGCCCCGCACCGGCCCCGCGCTGGCTCGGCCCCGCTCAGCCCGCCGCGCCCAGGGCGGCAGAGCCCCTGACACCGCGCTGAGCATTACCGACGGCTTGAAATATATCCAGAGAAACTCCCGGCGCAGCTAAGCTCATTGAAGCGGGCGGCGCGCTGCGGCAGTGCCCAGGCTGGAAGTGCGGACCGCGGCCTGTACCGGCCTCCCCCCGCCCGGGCCCGGCCCTCCCGCCGCCCCACGGCTCCTACCTGCGGCGGCGGCGAGGCTGCGGGTGAGGGGCGGCGGTGCAGGCTGGGCAGGCGGTACATGCAGGTGGGCAGCTGCTCCGCCAGCACCTCCCCGCCCACCCTGTGGAAGGGCCTCAGCCGGTACATGGGCATGGCGCCTGTCGCCCGCACCGCGCACCCGCGCCCGGCCCGCCGCCGGTCCCGCCCGCCCGCGGCGCCCATTGGGCCATACGGGGAGCACTCGCCTTACTGACTCACCCGCGATCCAATGAGCGCTGGGGGATGCCGCACCGTCTCCTTGTCTTCTTGCTATTGGCCAGCGTGAGCCACGGATTCGTTAAGCGATAGGGCGAAAGGCGCAGCTGTCGGTGCTGACTAGGTAGCCTTACTGGCCAATTGATGTCAAGGGAGGTGCTAATTTGTTCAGGAGTGGCGGGCTCTTTTTTCCAGCGGCCAATGAGCGCGCGGGGGCGGAGCCTGCGGGGAGGTGATGCTGAGGGGAGCGCGGCGCGGCCCGCTGGGTCCCGATGGATGCGGCTGCGCCCTGGTGAGCCCCGGCCCCTCTAGCGGCGGTGGGTGCGGGCTGCCCCTCGCCGCGCTCCCTCCCCTCCCCTCCCTCTCCCCTCCCCTGCCCGGGCTGCCTCTCCCCACGGGAGGCTCGGGGCCCCGCTCCCCCGCGGTGGGCCGTGCCCTGGCCACCGGCGCCGCTGCGGCCTCCTGGGCCCGGCTGGCTTTTCGCTTCCCGCCCTGCCCCCCGACTTGCTCGGGGCAGCCCGTGGGCCTTCCCGGCAGTTCCGCACTGGATGCGGCCACCCGGGGTGGGGGTCGGTGTTGGAGCCCCGCCTCGCCCCTGGGTGCCGGGGCCAAGCGAGGGGTGGCTGGGCGAGACCAGGCTCTGACACCCCGTTACGCTGCCGTGTCTCCCCCCCGCCACTTCTCTCTTTCAAGCCTGCAGCCGGCCGGAGCCATCAAGCCCATCGACCGCAAGTCCGTCCATCGGATCTGTTCGGGGCAGGTGGTGCTGAGTCTCGGCACTGCCGTGAAAGAGCTAGTGGAAAACAGCCTGGATGCTGGAGCCACCAACATCGGTAACCTCATCTCATCGTAACTTCATAAAGCTTCGTAGACTTCTGAAGTACTTGTTCTTCCTCTAAACAGAGCCCATAGTAACAAATCTGTGCAAATACCATCTGGGCCACGCATGTTTGTGGTGGTTCTACACTTCAGGCAGATAAAGCATTTTGAATCTCCAGCTGGGCACTTAGAAGCATATGATTTTGTCTTTGTTATTTTATTTGTAGCCAGTTTTGATGTTAAATAAGGTGTGTGGCCTGTACAGGAGTGGTGACTGGGCTTTACGAGCCGGTGGCCTCATGAAAGCAGTTAAGGCAAGGCTGCAGTTTCCAGAGGTTCCCAGAGGTGCCAGGGTGATAGCTGGCATAGCTGGGAAAACTGTTCAGACAGAAGTGCAATGAATCTGAGCTGTCTGCAAGCACAGGCTGGTTGCACTGGATTGTCCTGACTTGACAGCTACGGGGATTTTTTGCTGCTGTTGTTCAAACTTGACATGGAAAAACCATTATCTGGTAAAGTTATTTCTAAGTACAAAGCTATTACTGAATACTGCGTGTGAGCATACAGAATTAAAAGAATAAAGCATACAGAATAAAATACTTGTTACTCAATTTTGTAGATATAAAACTTAAAGATCATGGAGCAGAACTGATAGAGGTTTCAGATAATGGAGGTGGAGTGGAAGAGGAGAACTTTGAAGGCTTGAGTAAGTTGAACCTTTTTCATAATTTATATTTGGACATTTTGAAAGAATATTTTCAGTGAGAAAGCTGCTTTTTTTTCTTAAACAAATGTCCTAAGTTTAATGGATACTCAGCTTTTACATAATGCACACGTGACCTGCAAGACTTGGGCAAAACGAGACTGGACTTCTGTAATGCTATCATGGTTATAGTTCTTGTAGGTGAGAAGTAGACTTTGATTTGATTGCTTATTTAAGTGGAACAAATAATGCAAATAGAAGACAAAGTCCTATAAATGTTAATTTAGATTCATTCATGTTGAGTCATCAGTCATTACTGAGGGAGTAAAAGCTTTGTGAAAGTGACTGCTTTTGAGAGGTGAATTTTAACCTTGAATATTTGCTGAAAGTGAACTGCCTGGCTCTCAGATTTTCCATTTGCTTTGCAAGTTGCACAAAATGGGAGCAGAAACAATACTATATGATAAATGTAACAAGCCATTGCAACAGAAAGCTCTTTCTTTTTTTCATATAATGACTAGGGATCACTTTCACTATAAGCTATTAGTGACTTTGTGTGTTCATGGTATGTATTTGGTACATCAGAAACACACTCCGCTACTGTTCCAGGACAGGGAAAGCTCAGGGGTGCTGCTGCTAACAGTTTGTTACCTGGTGACTAGGCTGCACTGATCATGTAGGTTGAGGCCTCGTCAGCGGTGGTTGTGGCGGAAAAGGGTTATGCCTCTCCGCTATGTGCCGTGCACAGCACTGCAGCTGCCTTCTTGCAGGGCAAAATCTGTGAAAGGTGTATCGGTAGCAGGGGCAGGTACTGTGTACTGCTCCGAGGCATCTCGGAATGTAAATACCCATTGTGCTGTATGAATTTTGGGTGTAAGTATGGAGTAACAGGTGTATCTGAGGATTTTAAAGAGTTCTTGCTTATAGGAAAAGGGAACATTGAATTATTTATTTGGTCTCTAATAATTATGTAAAATGCAATGAACAATACAGAAGGTTTTTTTGCTTCTTGATATGTATGCAAAATCTTCTTGCATAGACCACTGTCACTTTGAAGTGAAATATATATTCTAAATATCTTTTTCCAGCTCTGAAACATTATACATCAAAGATGCAAGATTTTTCTGATCTAATACATGTTGAAACATTTGGGTTTCGAGGTGAAGCGCTGAGTTCACTGTGTGCATTAAGGTATTAATATTAACCTTCTTATTAGTAGAAAGTTAGTATGCACAAAAATAACTGAAGTCAGCTTTTCGGTTTACCATTATTGATAAAATGAGGCTTTGGAAACTTCCAATTCCTTAATGTTAGGTTAGTTTTGAGTGGTAGATTGCAATACATCCTGAGCCCTTTCCAACCAATATTACTCTATGATTCTAAGCACCTGATTGGTCCTTTTATGTACAAAATGTAGTGTTGCTTAAGTATCCAAATCTTTACAGGATGGAACTGTATACTTGCTTTACATCTGAGGATCAGACACTTATGCACTGTAATTTCTAAGTGCTGTTTGCTAGGCTATAACTCATAAAAACTGTAATTAAATTTCTCCCAGACAAACTATACATTAGAAATAACACAGCTTTTATACTCAGCTCTGTGCATCAGGAATATCCTGCTGTTACGTGTTAGTATAAGGAACAGAGTGTCTAACAAAACCAGACTTTAACGTTGTGTTTTATGGGAGAACAATGAAAGGGGTATGAATTAAAAATGTTTGCGTCGTACCTATGAAAATGTTACAGTACTCATCAGGTATGTTTTTAGTTGTTTGTGGTGAAGAATTAGTTTTAATTAAAGGAATAGTATTGGTGTAGTTTCTATGACTGATTAGGTCATGAGGAATGGATAAGAAAATACAGTGCTCAGTAAATAATTTTGTTGCCTCTTTCTTTCCATTAGTGATGTCACCATTTTTACCTGTCATAAGTCAGCAAAGGTTGGGACTCGTTTGGTATTTGATCACAATGGTAAAATTACTCAGAAAACTCCTTTTCCACGACAACAAGGAACAACAGTTAACATACAGCAGTTGTTTTATACTTTGCCAGTGCGGCATAAGGAATTTCAAAGAAACATTAAAAAGGTAGGTTAGATCAGAAATTATTAATTCAAGTGAGTGTCATACCCCGGGATTTATTCACGGAT